>NC_140796.1:18869574-19469574 GCF_037176805.1 Vigna unguiculata
CTATTGTTTTTATTTTTGAGGGCATGGTCCTAATCATCAAAATATAAAAATTAATAATAATGAATAAGGTTGATGAAAAAAAGTTTCAATTATACCTTTGTTTTTGAATTTAGACGATAGTCAATAAAAGAAGCCCATTGGTCTCTATCTATTCCTTTTGGAGCCATTGTGATCAATTCATCTCTAGTACGTGTACCATCATTCCTTTGTTGCCACAATTCTTGTCGATGGTCTCTCCACTTTGTGTTAAGTGATTTGAGAACATAGTTTACATGAACATCAGAATGGACATCAAACTTAACCTTCAAAACATGAAACAATTAAAATTAACAACAATCATGGTATAATTAAATTATAAATTCAACTTTTACATTCCTTACCTGAATAACGTTTTTAAGTATATCTTCTTTATAATCTTTAGGAATCTTCCTCCAAAAAACCTATTCAATAATGCTCCACTATCTCCAATTGGTTGACCCTCATTATTCCATTGCACAATAATCCTTTCATTTGTAGGTAAATTCCATACATCATTGGCTGTTTTGTATTTATCTTTCCTTGATCATCTATAAAGTTTGAAAAACAAATTAAATAGTGTAGATTTAACTAAAAATCTGCATGATCAAAATCCAAGTTACAATACATATATACAAAAGTTTCAATCTGACATGGAGTTATTAAAACTGTGTTCCAACACATAATTTAAGTAGTTGCATACCAATAACATCAAACAACCATGCTCTTTTTCGTGCTACAAGCCTCTGTGATCTTCTTGCAACTCAGACTCCTCACTTTCTTCCTCTTCACTTTCAGAATATACACATGATGTACTAGTTGAAGATATCCTCACTTTCAAGATTCCTGGAAGTAAATTAGTTGAATGAAAAAAAAAACAAGTGTGCATAAATATGTGAAACGTAAATTACTTGGTTGAGGTACATGTGCAGATAGAAGGGGAGCATGTTCATTAATTGGTTGAGGTGCAGGTGCAGGTGGAGGGGGATCCTTTTCATTACCTGGTTGAGGTGTAGGTGCAGATGAAATGGGATCTTGTTCAGTACTTGGTTGGGGTGCAAATGGAGGTGGAGGGGGAGCATGTTCACTACTTCTTTGAGGGCAGTTGGAGGTGGATGGGGAAATAGAAATGAAGAACCTGTTTAGTTTTGGAAAATGAATCAATTTGTTGAATATAGATGGAAAACAAATTAGTAAGAGAGTTGAGATATCTAACCTGGTGTAGATGGACGTTGAAGATGTCTAGAATTAGTAAACTTAGGTGCAGGAAATGATATATGCACTTGTGTATCTGACTTAGACTTATTTGAGGTTGCAAATTTATTCTTGAAGACTCCTGACAACCAATAAAACTCTTGAAGATTTAATAAAGCTCAATATTAAATTCAACATACTACCTGGATTAGATGGATGATGACATGAAGAAGACTTGTGATCAACTACTTGTCCCCATGTAGAAGAGGACTTATGGGTGGCGTGTACATTCGAACTATTACTCTTGGTTGATGTTTTCTTCATCTTCAGGTGGTCTTTAAAAAATAAGACAAACACATATGTTAGTATCAAGTAATATGTAAAGTCAAAGCTCATAACACATTGATTAAAGCTCATAACTCAATTTAATCGAGCATAAAATAATAGAGAAATTAGATACTTTTGTTAAAGCACTATTTTTTAGCATGATCAGCATTCATGTTGAACCAATTAAAACAGGGTTTTTCTCGCGCTATGCTAAAAAGTGTCAAACACTAGTTTTGATGCTTTCTGTTGCTGTTTTCTCGTAACAATCAATATAGGTTTTTCTTGCCATTTTCTCGTGTTCTTTTTGCATATAGGAACATGTCAACTAAGAACAAAAAGAGTAGTATCAATAAAAAAGTGATTGGTCGGACTGCATCTGGTAACACCCATATTCTTGCCGAGTTAAAAGGAACAATGTGGCCTATGATGAACTATATCTGGATGTTACAGATAAAGAAGATCGATGATGAAGATAAACGTTTATTTGAGCTCTTTGAGCTCACAAGCACTCAGAATGTAACCTTATTTTTCTTTATATATTCTTTAATCTGTTACCGAATGTTGAGTTTATCTCACTCAGTTCCTTTGGGGCTTGAGCTAGAGATGCATTCTTCTAAGGTTCAATATTGTTAATCTTAACACTCAAATTTTCGTAAGTGGTTAATTTTCCAGGGAGAAAATTGGAGTATGAAACTAGAAATTATGGAAATGGAGAAGAAAGTTGCTTGATGACAGCAGTAAAATTCTCTCGAAAATATCCTTATGGAAAAGCAATGGCTTTGATGGATTTAGAATACGGATTTCTGGAGGTATTTTAGCAAAAAAAACCCCACTTCTTGATTAATCTCAATTACTCCTAAACATCACTAGTTTGTGTCAGCTTTAAAACTTATTTGTTTGGCAAACAGATAAAGGAAGAGTGGCTGGTATTGCCTGCAATATTGTCTGTATTTATTCTCTCTAATTTTCCAGAATTCAGTAATCAGAGTGAAGAAGAAAATGGGCTCATGCATAAAAGGTAAGATTAAAATCACCTCTTTCTATTCCGTGACAAAAATTATTGAATAAACGGGGAAGAAATCCACATAATAGAAACAGGTGATTTGAATCAAAAAGCTGCAGAAAAATGCAGATGGTAAATGTTATGTCACTTTCCTCTAGAAAAATCCCTAGTATAGGCCACTTGTCCATAAAAGTTTCTGTTATTCATGCAATCACTTGTCGGCACAACACAATTATACAATAAAATATTTCTGGGAAGTTTAGACCTGTATATGTACAATAAGAACAACTTTTTAAAGGACTGACACCTTGTTGTAATCAGTTTTAGCTTCACAAAAATCATCTGTAATGTACTTTTTCATTTGACCAACTCACCTAGATTATAATATACCTAGATCACTCGCCCAATTATGTACCTAAAGAACTAAAGTGTCACCAGAATTTTAAATTAATGTTCTTTTTTTTGGAAGGGGTAACCGGCTGGACAACACAAACATATTCTCATTCTCTTTCCCTTTATGGTGTTGGTTGTTGGTTTTGGTGGATTGCAGAGAAATGGAAAAGATCAAGGATCCATCAATTTACTGCAATCCAGTAATATTACAAAGCGAGGACTTAACCAAGGTTTGTATACAAACTTGCAATTTTTCTGTGTTTTTACTCATGGTGAGTTCACACACTTATATCTTGATTCGTGAAATGAAAACTCATTGATCACATCTTGTGTATTCCTTTCTGGTGTGACAATATATATTGGAAACAACTGTTTATCCTAGAGAACTTGAACCCTTGAAGGAGCTAAGGGAACTCAATAATAATCACCCTTGGTGATTCTTCTATCCATTAGTGTATTTGATTTAAAGGAACTGACTAAGGCAATCCTATGTACCATTATCCTGTTGAAGAAGTTGCTTGAAACAAAAACAACTTGCTTTGAGTACAAGATTAATTCTCAAGAATGAAGTTAGAGATTGCAGTGTAAAGGAAAATATATTCTGCATTTTTTGTCAGGAATTGGGAAATATACAGGGAAAATATGTGCTGATAAAGCTACGATTGAAGCTGTTATTCAACAAGAACATGAGAAACTAAGGCTGCATCAAGCCAAGCTTGATAATCTTCAAGCTAAATACAAAGTCATGATGTAAAATTGTACTGAATCCATAGAAACATAAAATATGCAGAAAAATAGCATTGGATTATGGAATAGAGAATTGAATCAAAACAAGTGCAGAAATAAGAATCCTAAAATCAGAAAAGCTACCTAACTCTAAAACCCAACTTCCAAAACACGAATCCTAAAGCTATCTAATCTAAAACATGAAATCAGAATCACAATTGATTCTGGAATGCAGAAACTGAAATTTAATTACACAAACCAAAACATCCTTGCTAGTTGCTAGTAGTATATGTGACAATTACCTTACTAGACTGTTGCTAGACAGAAACTGAAATTCAATTACACAAAAACTGAAATTCAAAGAGTGTTATATGACAATTACCTTGCTAGTTGTATATTTCCATCCTCATCTGGATATAGTAATTCTAAGTTTTGTTGCTCAAATGGTTCAGATTCATGAAAATCGTCAACATCTTCTTCACCCATGTTGTACACGTCTCTAGGCTTTAAATGTACAGGTATGCCCCAATTTTTATCCAACTCATCTTCTACATAATACACCATTTGAGCTTCTGATGCGTGAATGTATGGCTCATCATCATCATTATCACCAATGTGGATCAAACGTGAAAAACTTACTAATGTAAATCCAAAGTCATCAGTCACAATCCCTCTAGAAGAAGTTGTATTAGCCCACATACATTTGAATAAAACAATTGAGAAATGTCCATGGTAATTTATCTCAATTATGTCTACCAATCGACCGTAATATGGCACAGCTCCAAACCGCATTTGATTATCAATGCTACTTGCATAACTCCTTGTCCCAAATGTACCAAACACTCCACTATTTTATGTTTTAAGCCTAAGGTCACGCTCCAATATACGAAATTTGAACCCATTCACATTGTAGGCATTGTATCGCTTTGCACAATCAATCGGACCCATAGCTAAGAATTTTAAATCAATTGAATGGATACCAATTGATTCATTCCTTATCTAAAATAAAATAAAACAAAATACTTAATATTCAGAAACATGCTTAATATTTTCATAATGTATATAAGTTAAAGATTATAGGAGAAAATATACATACACGATGTGAAAACCATTCTACAAATTCCCTATGAACCCTCTTGTCTATCATAGAGGATGATCGTGTGCGGCTTCTTAGTTGTCTTCGTAAAGTGTCTCTAAATTCCCTATGTCAAAGATATAAAATATATAATGTAATGTTGAAGGAAAAACTAATTATACAAAAATGCATAAATACTTACTTCAAAAACGGGTCAACTATGGTGCAGTTGTTTAGCACATGACGATGTGCTTGCAACTTTTCCTTTGTCGATAGAGTGAAATAAACAAAAGAACCGACTAGTTTTCCAACTTGTGGGAATAATGTACTTACATTAGATGGAACAATACGAGGTTCATCATTAACACGACGCAGTCAATTAAATACAGTCTCAATTCCATCTACATATCTAGAACAAAAAGTTAAAGCCTCTTCAGCCATGTATCCTTCAACTATTGGCCCTTCTACTTGTGCCTTATTACGAACATAGGACTTTAACTTTCCTAGATACCTCTCAATAGGATACATCCATCGATATTGGACGGGTCCTCCAAGCTTGGCATCTTCCACCAAATGCACAATTAAATGAATCATGACTGTAAAGAAAGAAGGAGGAAATAACATCTCCATGTGGCACAATGTGAGGACAACTCTACTTTGTAGTTGATCAAGTTCATCCATTCTTAAAACTTTATTGCACAATTGTATAAAAAACATACACAGATCAATCAAGATATAGCATACTTCTTTAGGAAGTGTATATCTCATTGCCAAAGGTAAAAGTTGCTTCATCAAAACATGTGAATCATGACGTGTTAATCCACCAAGCTTACGTTGTTTGACATCAATGCATCTACTAATGTTACTAGAGTAACAATCTGGAACAGTCATGTTCTTCAAAGTTTTGAGAAAGATATCTTTATTTGCATTTGTTAATGTATATATAGCAGGGAGATATCTACCATTCTCATCAGGCCAAAGATCAGGTCTAATACCCCAAAGTTGTAAATCCTTTCGTGCTTTTAGATTGTCTTTACATTTGTTTGAACTATCATTCAACAAGGTAAACACCACATTATCACATACATTTTTCTCAATATGCATAACATCCAAATTGTGATGTAATAAGTTGTCTACCCAATAAGGAAGTTAAAAAAATATACTCTTTTTTCGCCATTGTTGAGTGTCTAACTTGGCATGATTAACTCCCCGTTGTCTTTTGGCTCGTTCTTCAAGTACTAGTTCTTTCCCAAATTCAACATTGACATTTTCAACTTGTTGTAAGACATCATATCCTGACACTACCACAGGTGGATTTCAATTTTCTATAGTTCCATCAAATCTCATGCGAGCCAGTCTAAATCTATGCCTTCCATCTAACCAACGACGATGACTCATGAAACAAAATTTACCACCTTTAAGAAGCTTCTTAGGAGTTGTGTCAAAATTACATCTAGGACATGCCAACCCAGTATGCGTGTTCCATCCAGATAGAGTTCCAAGACCTGGAAAATCACTGATAGTCCATAATACAGCTGGATGCATATCAAACACTTTTACCATATGAGTCAAAAGTTTTTATGCCCGTGCTCCATGACTCTTTCAACTCTTCTATTAGTGGCTGTAAATATACATCAATATCATTTCCTGGAGCTCGCTTTCCTGGAATGATCATAAAGAGAATAAAGGAACTTTGTTTCATACACATCCAAGGAGAAAGGTTGTACGGTATGAGTACAACTGGCCAAATACTATAACTAGTGCTTAGATTGCCATATGGATTAAACCCATCAGTAGCCAAACCAAGTCTCACATTTCCAGTGTCTGAGGCAAATTGAGGATGTTTAAGGTCAAAAATGTCTTCCATGACTTAGAATCTCTTGGATGCCTTAAGATTTCTTCATTTGTACTTTTTGATGCATGCCATCGCATATGCTCGGCTATTTTAGAAGACATAAACATCCTTTGTAAGTGTGGCTTCAGAGGAAAATACCTTAAAACCTTTGCAGGAATCTTTTTTCTTTTATTACTTGTACGACTGTCACTTGTCCCTTTCTTTTTTGCCTTCCATCTAGATGTTTTACATTTCTTACAAAAGTCCTTATTTGCGTCTTCTCCAAAGTACAATATGCAATCATTTGGACAAGCATCAATTTTTGTGTAATGAAGACCAAGCTTGTTAATAATTTTCTTCGCCTCATAGAATGAGCTTGGTATTTTAGCATGTCCAAAAGCATCGGCTAACAACTCTAGTATCATGGACATTCCCTTGTTAGTTATTTTGCACAAACATTTGATGTGATACAACTTGATCAAGAAAGAAAGTTTAGAATATTTATCACACCCTTCATATAAACTCTCTTGACCTTCTTGCATCAAATGAAAAAAGTCTTCGAGATCATCATTCATATTATGGCTTGACTCTGCACCTGTTTCCTTATCATCCACCATGCCATCATTGTATTGATGATACCTAAATGCATCATTAATCATGTCACACATTGGATTATTAGCAGGAATTACTTCATCATTTTCTTGTGGCATTATATGTATTTCATCTGGCACATTTGCTCCTCTTCTCTCCCCATGTAGAAGCCACATTGTATATCCTTTTGGAAAAGGTTTGATAATCAAGTGTTCATACACTATTTGACGACACTGCCACTTGTTAAAGTTACATTTCGGACATGGACATACTATTTCCCCCCTCACACTGCTATTAGCAAATGAAAAGTCCAAAAATGTGTTTAATCCTTCCATATATTGAGGTGTATTTCTAGGCATCTCTATCCAAGATTTGTCCATTTAGAATAGGGTCTGTACAAGTCAAGAAATTGATACGTCATTTCAAGACAACAATAACATACACACAATTTTCTTTTATGTCATGCATGTAATGCGAACACATTAAACTATTAATCTTATATCACACAAGGTGATAACACAAACTCTCGTTTCAGATTATCAGCATTATGAGTAGTAGATATTCAAAGCAAACAAAAACACATGCATTTAGTAAATTGTTAAAATATGTTACTTACTCAAGCCTTGCCTTCCTCCTTTGACAAATTTTCCAAACTAGAGTTCTTCCTTAGTAAAAGAAAACTAACTCAACTTCAAAAATAAGTGCTGCTCTGCAGGGAAATCAAAGTGTTAATGCAAAAAAATAGTAAAAACTTAATAATAAGAGCAAAATTAAAATTAACTGAAAAGAAAAAGTGATTACTGATATTGGTGCTTTTTTTTATATTCTAATTGAACTTCTATATCTCATGATGGCTTATAAAAACAACTTGTGTACTTTTGACAATAAATAGTATTGTCTATTTGGAACAATCACGACAAACTGTGACTAGTACACAAAGTAAGTTTCTAAGAATGAGAGTTCAGTCACTAATAAACACATTTAATTACCAAATCTTTCTTTTAATAGAACTTTCTTAGACATGTATTTTCACACAACTACACTCTACATCCAAAAAAAAGAATGACACTAGAAACCAGTTACAATCACATAACATACTAAAAGTTTCATACAATACTTTCTGCTACCAATAGCAACAAAATACTAACCAAACTTTAATATCATTATTAGGTGTCAACATAATAACACGAGAACTTACTACTTTTAATTAGTATTATCAATGGGTTGAGACATCTAATATCACATTCTTTTATTTATATATTAATTATTACTAATAAAAAAAATGGAACTTATTACTAAAATAATAACACCCTCTATTGAAAGTAGAAAAAAATAACTACTAAAAAAACCTTCAAATAGAAATTAGCCTGATTCTTCTCTCAAACACTAAAATGTTATTAAAGAAAAAAAAGGTCACTTTGGTTTATCTTTCTAAAAAACAATATATTTCTTCTAATAGTAAGGAAAGTACGGAAAAAAAAGGTCATTGGTTTATATTAATTTAAGACTTCTTTAAGTCATTTTGGTTTATATTAATATAAGACTTCTTTTCAATGTTTTTTTTTTCTTTAAATGACTATAACCACTAAATAAAGTAAACTTTTCTAACTCTGTTTTAAAAATAAATCTTCCAAAGTAAAAGTTAATTTGAAAAAAGCTAAATTAAAACACTGAATGGTTTGCATAAACTAATAAATAATACATCATTTTATATCCTTTTCCCCTTTCTCTACATAAAAAACAAATAAATAAAGTCACTCACTTATCAATTCTTTTTCAATAATGCCCTCTTAACATGTGATGTTGTTGCTATTACTGTAAGGACTACGCTACTTCCACATTTAATCACTTTAAATTATATGCATCATTTGCAAGAAATTTTTTATTTTATAAAATATTTATAACATAATTTATTCTCATATTTTCCACTGTTATCCTGATTTCACAAACTAACCACCCAAATAATTAGTACACTGTTTTAATAAAATAGATATCATGTGTAACCATTATATAGTCAATCTCGTTGAATAAAAAACAGAGTTAATAATAACATAAATGTTTAGTATTGGCATGAGTGGTGGAAGTGAGATATTGGATATTGTGAAAAAGAAAAAGAAAAACAGATTTAGTGATCTAAGTAAATTGGTTGTTGTGAGGTTCCTGGAAAGAAATGTATTGGTAGTTTGGCTATTCATGTGTGAAAGCATAGAGATGGTAATGGTAGTTGTTGTTTATGAGAGAGAGTGAGTATGTGTGACAGGGACAAGTTTCTAGAAGAGTTGGAAGTTGGGTTGAAGGGAAGGGTGATGGTGATGATGATAATTGATTGATCAAATAGAAGAAAAGAGAAAGATAAAATGATAGAATGTACAATAGTGGTTTGCTTCACCTTCCACTTTCCCTTTTTTCTTTGCCCCAACCTTCTGCTCCAAGTTTCGCTATTGCCAACCAAATCCCAAATTTTATCTTTTCTCTTTCAATCTATCATCAATCAATATTTTGTAAAACAATTTTTATCACAAAATTATGTCAGTTATCACATGTATGAATATTTTATTTTTCAATCACTCACATTTAATTTTCATTTGTGTCTTTGGTGAATATGTTTCGAAGTAAATGGTAAAGAGTTAGTAGCATAGGTAAAAGTTGGTTTCAAGTAGGGAGAAGAGAAGATTGGGAAATTATTTATTATCATATATATCATCCGACTATTCCCTCTTTTATCTCACAGTCCTTCCAATTCTACTCCCACTCTACTCTCGGCTACATGTTCAACAACAACACCAACAAAATATTATAATTTAATTTGTAATATTAAAATAGGGAGCATTAGAATTTGATGAATGTGTGTGAAAAATTACAACCTCCAGTTTAGAATGCTACGTCCAAATAAACAGAAAAACATAGGGTTACCTTTTGAAGGTGGAAACATCCAATGAAATATAATCTCTGTTCTGTCTCAAACGAACTCAATGCAAGAGCTAACACAGTCAATCACTTCTGAGACTTCCGAGAGGAGCAACATTTCACCTTAAATTGAACCATAAATGTTATGGCAACTATGAACACGCAAAGCATGAAGAAACCACAATCAACCAAACCCACAACAGACATGCAAAGCCACTGAACGAGCAACGAAGATGCACTATAAATTTCAGAAAATGCAGAACCTATAATTGGATTCCTTAGCAGAAACAAACATCAAAGATTTCAAAGTTAGAATTTTACAACAAATCGATAAAATTTGAAACCTAAAGAAAAGAAAGGAAAAACCATTATCGTTTGGAAGCAAGGTGAAACTTCGAACGAAATCGTTAGCTGCAACGCGGATTAAAATGGTTTTACTGAGATTGAGATTGAGATTGAGATTGAGAATGAGATTGAGATTGAGAATGAGAATGAGCTACAACGTCAGAATGAAAGCAAGGTGAAGTTTGAGGAGAGTGGGTTTGGGTGAGTGTTTGGAACCTTGATATTTTGTCTGTTTTGTCAAACGTACGAACAAAGTGGTCAAAATGTTTTTTGAAAAAAAAATAATATAAAAAGCATCTGTAAAAAAGGATGTGGAGGGAAGAAAAGTTTTTCCGGAGGTCTTAAAAAACCCCTAGTACTTATCATAGGTTCTAAAAACCTCTGCTATGTGTTTAAATTACTAGAGGTTTGATAACCTCTATTAATAAATCTCTGTTAAAATTAATCTTTTTTGTAGTGATACACCTCTGCGTATCATCACAAGCATACTTTCGCACCACATTCCTCAGCAATATGAAATTCCAAATAATTACTAGCATACAGGTGAAAGTAGTAGTCCAAAGACTTCACCTTTGCTCTACCTAGCCTAACAAGAATAGATTTCATTAATCAATATGTTTCCCGAGCCATACAAAACAATTGATTCCTGATACTCACGAACCAAGTGAAATGCCTTGTTTATCTCATCTTGATTGCCATTTTTAGGAACACCAAGAACCCGACAGTAGTCTCGGTCAGCCAAAAAAGACAATGCTGGAACAATTGTAACGTCCCATTTAATAAATAAACTTACTTAAATGACACATCCCACAATATAATAGTACGAGCAAAGGTACGGAGTAGGAACGCACTACCCAAAGATAACCAAAGTAAACAAAAGATAAATTTTGGGGCACACCATGATACCAATGAGACAAGGTACGAGATTTAAAGTAATTAGTAGCACAGCACAAAACAAAATAATACATGGGCCATAGCCCTAGCAAAAGACGTAAGAAGAATAGCCAAGTCCAGACAACTACGCAGCCGAACCATCGCCTCCCTGTTGGCCACGAGTGTTCCTCACATCTGCTCACATCAACAAGTTGATGATCATCGCAAAAGAGAGAGCCACACAACATAACACACAATAAACAACAAAAGGGTAAGCTAGAGCCAAAACAGATTTATCATGCAATCAGATATGCCTTCACAGTCAAATATACATTCATCACCCAAGCATGTTACGACCTTTCAATAAAAAACACTAAGACTCGACTCATCCGGATACATATAACCTGGTCGGATTCAGCGGACGCTTGCATTTGTGGTGGATACCTCTGCTCACCCCCAAGCTATGTGTCACAAGTGTTACAATGAATCAATTTCCCTCATACACAAGGTTAGTTCTTAATGGGTTTCGGGCCTCCTACTACTCTCACCAAAGGAGTCAGTCCGCTCTAAGTAAGACTAACTGACTCCTTTGAGTGTCAGAATGCAATCCTTGTGATACCCACTAACAGGGGCCATGGAATTACGTCCCGACCACTGAAGCGCGACCCTAAACTCCCACCTAGGAACTTTCAAGGAATTACGCACTGACACGGACCAAGCATACCAGACCAACCAATAAAGATTTATTACACGTATACATATACATCACATGCCAGTCCTTGATAATTCACCTCTTTTATTTCTTTTCCAGTAGTTCCATACCCATCCATTTCTACCAAAACATAGTTATGGAATTTCAGTTCATGCCAATACCATGCCACTTTAACACCAACCATCTCATTTGGTTTACATGCCAAGTTCATAATATACTCATCATTCACCATCCGTAAATCATTCACTCATACATAGTAGTTCATTACATGTTTTTCATTATAACAATCATACCCAAACAAGTGTCAATCATCCAAGAACAATAAACAACCAAGCACCACGCTGCCTCGCCATACTCCTCGCTCAGGCTGAAGGGTCTCGCTCAAGCGAGAGGCTCTCGCTCAAGCGAGCCCCCTTCGCCTAGGCGAGGGCTAAAAAAGGGGAACAATAGCTCACGCAGGATCTCGCTTAGGCGAGACCCCTCTCTCTTGGGCGAGATGTTCACTCGCTCAGGACGGTCGTGGGTTGCCTAAGTAACCGCTCGCGTGAAACAGCTTGGGCGAGCCTCTGTTAATCTCGTCTAGGCGAGACATGCTCGCTTGGGCGAGAAAACCAGAGTTCACAGGTGCGAACCATAGCTTCCCTTACCTGGAAAAGGGCTAACAGCTGGGTTCTTGGGTGCGAACAGAGAAACGCAATAGCTCTTAGAGCGGTTTAGCGAGGCAAAACGAAACTGGCTTGGACCGGTGCGACGAAGTTCCAAGACTGAACCCTAGTGGAGTGACGGCTGCGGCTCTAAGCACCAAGGAAGCAGATTCTGAAAGTGTGGAATGAGTCAATTAGGTCAGACTTGGGGTGGTTTTATCCCTTGGGCCAACCCTTAGGCCCAATAGTATAAAGGCAGCCCTTAATACTTTAGAGCAAAAAAATGGGCCTTACATTCTCCCCAACCAGAAAAATTTTCGTCCTCGAAAAGAAAACTTACCAGGTAAAAGGATGCGGGTGTGATTTCCTCATATCCTCCTCCAACTCCCAAGTAGAGTCACCGGTCCTCTGATCCCAGATGGCTTTGACAAGACTGATCGTCTTTCCTCGGCATTCCTCAATTTTGCGGTCCTCTAATGCACTGGGTTGTACTTCCATGGTGAGGTCTTCTCTAATCTGTATATCTTCGGCTTCCAGAACATGAGCTGGATCAAACACATACTTCCTCAGTTGAGACACATGAAACATCGGATGAAGATTTGCCAACTGAGGGGGCAAAGCTATCTCGTAAGCCATCGGCCCAATCCTCCTCGTGATCTGATAGAGAGCCCTCCCCACATAAGTGGTTCGGGTCACCCTCAAGAACACATGATCGCCCGTTGCAAACTCCAAAGGCCTTCTCTTGCGATCCGCATAGGCCTTCTGCCTACTCTGGGAAGCCTGCATTCTGTTTCTCACCATCCTCATCTTTGCAGTGGTCTGCTCTAACAATTCTGGTCCAACCAACACCGTTTCTCCATCATAATACCAACACAGAGGAGTTCTACATTTTCTACCATATAGAGCCTCGTATGGCACCATGCCAATGCTTGCATGAAAGCTATTGTTGTAAGTAAACTCAATCAAGGGTAACACTTCATCCCAAGCTCTCAGGTGGTCCAATATACATGTCCGTAATAAGTCCTCAAGTGACTGGATGGTCCTCTCGGACTGACCATCTGCCTGGGGATGATAGGCTGAGCTCATAGTCAACTTGGTCCCCAAAGCCTCCTGTAAAGTTTGCCAAAACCAAGATGTAAATCGTGGGTCTCTATAGGAAACTATGCTCGAAGGTACTCCATGCAACCTCACCATCTCCTTAATGTACAGCTGGGCCAACTTGGCCATGGACATCCTCAAGTTCATCGCCAAGAAATAGGCACTATTGGTCAATCGATCCAATATCACCTAGATGGTATCATGCCCTCTAAAAGTTCATGGCAAATGGGTCACAAAGTCCATCGAGATGCTGTCCCATTTCCACATTGGTATCTACAAAGGCTGTAGAATCCCACCGGGTCTTTGATGCTCTACCTTTGCCTTCTGACAAGTTAGACAAGCGAATACAAATTGTGCAACATCCTTCTTCATTCCTTACCACCAGAAGGATTCCTTAAGATCTTGATATATCTTAGTCATGCCAGGATGCAAACTAAGACTGCTTTGGTGTCCTTCCTCAAGGATTAATCATTTTACCTCAACATCATCAGGTATACATACTCTGCTCTGGAACCGCAGTATGCCATCATTACCCAAAATAAAATCCTTTGCCTCATCTGACCCAAGTTGTTCTCTGACTCTGTTCAGACTAGCATCCAACAACTACCTCTCTTTGATTGAGTCCAGGAAATCACTAGATATAGTAAGAGTACTACACCTAATGGACTCGGACCCCAACTCTACCTGTAGCCTCATGTCTATGAACTCTTTCAGTAGTTCCACCTCCTTAATCATAAGGTGTGCAACATGTACAGTCTTCCTACTCAATGCATCCGCCACTACATTCACCTTCCTTGGGTGATATAGGAGCTCGAAGTCATAATCCTTCAGGAATTCCATCCATCTTCTCTGCCTCATGTTTAACTCCTTATGATCAAACAAATACTTGAGACTCTTATGATCGTTGAACACACGAGCCCATAAAGATAATGCCTCCAGATCTTCAAAGCAAACACTATGGCTTCTAAGTTTAGGTCATGAGTGGGATAATTACGCTCATGCACCTTAAGTTGTCTAGAAGCATACGCCACGATCTTCTTCTCTTGCATCAGAACACACGAGCCCATGATGAGATGTGTCATAGTAGACCTCAAATGGTTTCCCAACATCCGGAATTACCAATATGGGAGCACTAGTCAACCTCCGTTTAAGCTCCTGAAAACTCTCCTCACACTTGTCCGTCCATGTGAAGGGTTGGTCCTTTCGTGTGAGTTGTGTCAGAGGCGCCACTATCTTGGAGAATCCCTCTATGAATCTCCTATAGTAGCCAGCTAAACCCACGAAGCTTCTGATCTCTATTGTTGACTTGGGACTTTCCCACTTGACCACTGCCTCAACCTTCGCAGGATCCACTACGATGCCCTGTGCAGATATCACGTGTCCTAAAAACTAAACTTCATCCATCCAGAACTTGCACTTGGACAACTTGGCATATAGTTGCTTCTCTCTCAACACACCGAGCACCAACCTCAGGTGTTCTGCATGTTCCTCCTGAGTCCTGGAATAGATAAGGATGTCATCAATGAAGACCACAACAAACTTATCTAAGAATAGTCTAAAGATCCGGTTCATATAGTCCATGAACACTGCTGGAGCGTTAGTCACACCAAACGGCATAACCACGGAATCATAATGTCCATACCATGACCAGAAGGCTATCTTCTGTACATCATCCGCCTTCACCAAAATTTGGTGGTATCACAACCGTAGATCTATCTTTGAGAACACTGACGTAACACTGCGCCCTCTTGTAGTTCCATTACCACTCCTTGAGATGTTAACAACTCAAGCTCCTTTGAGTTGGGGAAAAATAGTTTCTTCTCTCGATAATCTATAAGAATGCGATTGGAAGAGAGCCAATCCATCCCCAAGGTCACCTCTAACTCCTGCAGAGGTAAGCAGATCAGATTTACTAGCACACAAGGAAGACGTCTTGCTAAACCCGACACCGGAGTAGACACCGCAAGCTCACACTATAGTTCGCACACTGGCAGAACCAAACGTTCCACACAAGCATTTGACACAAAGAAGTGTGTCGCTCCAGAATCATACAACACACAACATCTCATCCCAGAAATCACACAATAACCCATAACAAGGTTACCTGAGCCTGCAGCCTCTGCTCCTGTCATAGCGTAGGCTCTGCCTGTCGCCTAAGGCCTGTTGACTCTGTCCCTCTGTTGATTTTGGTGGAGAGTCTGAACCGGAGGGCGTGTCGTTGTCCTGGCAATGGTGGGGCAGTCCTTCCCGAAGTGGCCTTCCTTGCCAAAATTGTTGCACCAACGATAACCTTCCATACGCGGGCAGGCGCTCCTCCGGTGGGGGCCTCCACATATATAGCACTGCACCCGACCCTACTGAGGTGGAAAGCTCCTAGACCCCTGAGGCTGATGGTGAGGCTGATAGGAGCGGAGTACAAAACCTGGTTGTAGACCACCTGAGTAGGATTGAGAGGTCTACTGATGATGCTTCACCGATTCGGGTTGACTTTCCCAATGAAAGTTTGCTGACACTCTCTACTTCTTCCTCACCTTGGTTTGCTAACATCGTGAATTATCTTGCTGCTTATGTTTTTCCTCCCCTAGCATCCAAAGCTCAATGTGATAAACTCAAGAGCGATGCTAGGTATTACATTTGGGACGACCCCTATCTGTGGAAAATGTGCAGTGATCAGGTCACTAAGAGATGCATTCTGGACCATGAGATTGACTCGGTCCTTCAATTCTGTCATTAATCTACACCTGGTGGTAATCTTGGCACACAGAGGACAGCTCACAAGGTGCTAGATTGCGGATTTTATTGGCCCACAATCTTCAAGGATGCGTGGAGGATTTGTAGCACGTGTGAGCAATGCCAACGAGCAAGATGAGCAATTACTTCGAGACAATAGATGCCCCTAAGGATTATTACTTAATTAAATAAATAATATGGGAAAGGAATTTAAAGTGCAGGAATAAGTACTATTATTCCTAAAAATTTAAAACGCGAGATATAAAAATTAAATTAATATTCAATGCGATAAAATTTAATTGAAATTAACCAAAAGCATTACAAGTTCCAATATTCCAAATGAAATAATAAAGGGTTAAGTATGTTTTTAGTCCCTGAACTGTGATCCAAAATTGGAATCCGTCCCTGGTGAAAACTTTGATAAATTTTGGTCCCTAAACTTTAAAAGTGAATGAATATAGTCCTTTTAACCCAATTTTGTTAACTTTTTTTAGGTTTCGAATACATTTCTCAGTAAATATTGAGCCGCGAATGTGTCAAACGACATAAACAACTCCTACTCTACGGACCTGCTTGCTCGTAGTCCAACACATGTGATCCACTAGCTATGTACCTCCCCGCATCCAGCATCTCTCAACTATGAGCACGAAACATACGAACCTACCTCGCTCGTATCCCCATTGGAGAGTAATTGCGTATGAACCTCTCCGCTCATACCATCACATGTTAACCACCATCCATGAACCTACCAGCTCATGGCACAACATCTTTTGATCCACGTTCACATCAATGCGTACAAATAATACACACAAACTACACTAAACTCGCTTGGGCTAGAAGCCTTAGCTTAAGAGACTAGGCCTGTCTCCCTTAGGCTAAGCTTTCTCGCCTGAGTGAGCATGCTACCATGGCTTGACGGCGAAGCCTCGCTTAGGCGAACTCATCTCGCTTGGACGAGATCTCCCTTCACCTTACACAAACTTCTCTTGCATAGGCGGCGAGTCAACAGGAACACATTCATTAGATCAAGATTTCTCGCTTACGCGAGTACCTCTCGCCTGAGCGAGGTGCTCTGTCGCCCAATCCATGGACTACTGAGCCTGAGTGAGCCCCTCGAGCACAACTTCAACACTTCACGATTTATCGCTTAGGCGAGAGGCTCTCACCTGAGCGAGATGCTCGAACAACACCAGGTTTAGAGTTTCTGCTATTTTCGCCTAGGCAAGCTTTGCTCGCCTGAGCGAGAATAGAAGACATTCTCCTCTGTTTACACACACAGACACCAATTCAAACCCTAAATTCTTTATTCCAACATTACCAATACTCTATTTTGACAAGCCATTCACAAGAATAAGTTACGCACCCAAATAAACCCCCAAAACGTGAGATTAAAGCATACCAATTCATGCATTGTAGAAACCCTTATCATATTCATACACAAACTTAGGAGTTTACTAAAATAACGTCAAACACAATCAAGGCTCAATCCAAACACATAGTGCACGAAAATTTCATGACAAAGGTACAATTGTTCATTGCATAATACAAAATACCCAGAAATATTACAAACATGTATATAGATACAAAAAGAGCTCCCCTAACTTGAAATTCCTTGCTCCAATTGGTCTTTTAGCCTTAGCTTTGTGTTACCCAAAACCCTCCTTTGTTCTCCCATGAAAAAGTAACTATTCTCTCAACCCAATTCACTTTTCTCCTCTGAATTTCGTCCTCCTTCTAGCACTCTAGGTTTTTCAGTCTCAAAACCCTCCTAATTTCCTTTCATAGACCCACAAGTATTTTAACAAAAATAAAGAGATTAATTTGTTCTCAGCAAGGGTTGAACCCACAACCACTCAGTCACAAGACAATTGCACAACACATTCAACCAATTCATATTTGTGATAATTCCTCTAATCCTCGAACTACATTATCACTAACCCCATTCAATATATAACAACAACAAAATAACACAAGTCACAACAACATACAATTGGCATACATAGGACTCGAACCCAAGTCCTCTCACACAATTAAAGTACTCTCAACCACTTGAGCTAGTACTTTTCCACGTCATAGCACTCCGCATTAAATGCCTTAAAGGCTTTTACTACTCGAATTTATTAAATAATTAATTATTTATTTATTTAAATTTCTCGGGTCTTACAACTAGGACCTCTTGCCACTCTCACCATATCAATTAATCTACTCTATGTGAGCGTGAATAATTTTTAGAGTTCAGGATACCTTCCTTTATCTAGACATCTCCTATATCAAGGTATACACTAACCACCATCACCAAGAGTTTCCCTTGAAACTCTTTTACCAACAAAATCCACATGCCATATCAAGCATTCAATTCTCATGCCAAACCACCACTAACCATACAGTCATGTTTTCCATTTCATACACAACATAACAAGATCCCATGCAGCTTGTGTAAAACTCCAAAAATTTTGTATTTATATTCAAATTAAAGATGGTTGAATCAAGAACCAAATGCAACAAGAACGAACTTAATTGAATAACTATAGAGAAAGTTATGCACCAAAACAAGCAATGAAGGTCAATGCTGTCAACAACCAAACTACAGGAATCTTGCGATAAAAACTGCTCTCACTACAGAGCTCTGATTCAAGATCTGACCAATCAAAGTCAAGAACTAGGTGTTAAGGATCAGGAATTAAAAGTTTAGCTTGATCCAACGGTTAACGAGTCGGGAAAGTCCATTTTACTAAAACTGCACATATTAGAAAAAGACATAGTTGTCCAACGACCAAGGCACTCGCCCAACGACCACCCGACGCTTCCAGAATACGAAAATAATGTCACATATCACAGTTTCATGAATATTTGAACCCCTAAATTGGAAATACACCAAAAATGAACTTTTTCCCCAATCTTATCTCATATTGCACAAAACACTAATCAAACTTTGCCAAAGGAAATAGGAACTAGCAAAACAACTAAAAAAAATGAAACCCTTGCTTCCCTGACCTCGATAACGCTAGAAAATGAACGCAAATTCTTAACTGAGGAACACCGCAACTTCAGGAATCAAACAGTGAGCTGAAAGTTCTAAGGTCTACTTACTTCGAGGCATAACTGACTTAGCTAGCTCAAAAATGGGAAGTTTCTTATACCCTAGCAGAGCTCTCAAATGCTAGAAAGGAGGGGGAGAAACTGTTTTTCGAAAATGAGACAAGTGAGGCATTAGGGCTGGAAAGGGGGGTCTTGGGGGTCCCCAAAGTGGGCTGACTCTGGGCCCTCGCATAGGCCAGGCCCAAACACCTCTTAAAATAGAAATTAATTAAAAGGAGTCTCATAATCTCCCCAACAACAAAATTTTTGCCCTCGAAAATTAAGACTTACTAGGAAATAGATGTGGATATGACTTCCTCATATCCTCCTTTAGCTCCCATGTAGAGTCACCCGTCCTCCAGATGACCTTGACAAGACTGATCGACCTCCACACGATAACTAACTTGAACTATTGCCTCTCTTCTATGTGATATGGTGTTAAATAATGTAGTTTGGTCGAGCCACTGCTCCCAAAGAAACTCCTCAACTTCAAACCTAAAGCTTGAAGGATCCTTTATGTCCCATGATGAGTCATTATTTTCTTCTATTCCACTAGCCTTTGTGCACCCATTAGACAGTTGATTAGTGCTTAATTGTTCATCATTAGAGTGTTTTTCATCTGTTGGGCTTTATTGGGCCACTGTTCCGAATTTGGACTAATTTCACATTATTTGGCCTAATTTTTGTTTTTAATTATTTTTTAGGTATTTGGGTGAAGCAATTTTGGAGCTTGGACTTTAATATTTAGTTGAAGAGACTTTCCACATCATTGCCACATCATTTCCATGTCATTTCCACGTCAGCAAAGTCAATGGGTCGACATTTGAGGCCTACAGTGGCATTTTTGTAAATTTGAGTGGTAGAGTGACAGTTTTGTAAATATGAGTGGCATGGGTGATATGACCACGAATTAGGTCTGCATGAGGGGAGGCCAACCGCTCCATCATCTTCAACCTCTCTTCAAAACCTCCATTTTCGTTCTCCAAGCTTCCATGGACGCCCCCCTTACGGTTTTTGACGTTTTTGGCTCATTTTTTACCGTTTTTATGCATATTTGACAGCACCCATTGAGGGTTTTATGTTTTGAATTCGTTTTCTTGCTTGGGCAGTTCGTTTTGTGGGTTTTATTGACTTTGAACAATACCCATTCATGGGGTTTTCGCATTTATATATGACAATACCGTTTTGCATTCCATTTAAACTTTGAAATCTCTATTTTTGCTCTTAAATTGCGTTTTTAAGATTTCATAAGTTAGGGTTCTTGGTTCTATTTTGTTATTGCAGTTTTGAAGTGTTTGATTGTTCATTTTCCATGTCTAGCTAAGTTTTTCGTATTGGTTCCTTGAAGAAACTGATTTGAAACCATGAGGTTGATGTTTTACAGTGCACTCCAATTCCTAATTTCTCTTCATCCTATTCAATTTCGTAGCTTTGAATGAAATGGAATTTGTGATGCTTAATCGTGGGTTCATACTTTGCACAATTTCAGAATCCTTGTCATGCTTAGTAAGTTCGGGTTTTGGCCACAGTTGCTTAATCTGTGTGTGTGAAATTGAAAGAAGGATGTGTGCTATGCTTAATGGCATAATGAAGCTGTGTTAATTTTTGCATAGTTGATTAATTCGGATTTCATGAGAGTAAATTGGATAAGAGACTTGATTTAGTAACCTGTGATTGGTTAATTTTCAGTGGAATCAAGGGACCAGTACGTTTTGAATTGTGTGTTTAATTCAGTTTTGGTGTTTTGATTAGAATTTAGCAAACTTGTGTGAATCTGCCAACCCCCCCTTGTGTTTTATTGTTGTGTTCATCTGGAAATTTCGCTTTAAATGAAAATATTGGTCGTTGGGAGACGACTTGGTTCACTTTCATATACTATATTTAATATATTTTAATTTGGTGGGGTGCGACCTCTATCAAATTTGGCGCCGTTGCCGGGGACGGCTCGTTTCGTTCAAAGTAAAATTTCCAGTGTGTTTGTGTTTTATGTTTTATGTTTTGTGTTTTGGTGTGTGTAGTTCAAGTGTGGTTGAGTTGGTATATGTTCATTGTGATGTTAATGTTGTGTTAAGTTCAGTGCCTGTTTCCATTCCTGTGTGTTTCTGTGTAGTGTAGTGAATAGTGTCGCGGCGCGCATGAATAGTGTCATTTGTAGTAGTGAATAGTATTTGAATAGTGTCCGAATCTGGCATTTAAGTTCTGGATTTTTGTTTTGGTAGCTACGGAGCTTGTTTTGACTTGAAATTTTTTTCCCCCACTTCTAAGAATTGAACTTGATAGGAAAAATAGCTAGAGCAGTTGGTATGGTTTGAGTTAAGAGATTCAAAAAAAATTTGGACTGATTTTTAGTGAAACTTCAGAGGACCATAACTTTTGCTTTGGTTATCAGAATCACTATTATTTTATATGGATTTGGGGTAGAATTTGATTTCCTACCTTGTCATAACCCGCTTCGCCGGTTTGCAAACTCAGGTTCTCCAGAAAATGCAATTTTCTACATTTCAGCAATGTTTTTTGTGATTTTTCTTCATTTTTTCCACTTTTGAAAAATTGTTAAAAATACTTGTGCTTTGAGTTTTGATCTGATTTTTTTTGTGCTTCTGTTTGACCACTCAAAGGAATATCCTACCAATTTTCAAGTCATTTGGAGGTCGTTTGAGTATACTTGTAGTTATACCCTTTGTTATGCCAATACCATCACAATTAATGCTTTTTGGTGCATGACTAGGGGAAACCCAAGTGAATTACAACCATTTGACTCTGAGATTGATAGGACATTCCATAGAGGAAGTAGGCATCCTAGGAATCCATCTTTGCATGCTGAATATTCAGTGACATTTCCTGATTCTTCTGATTCTCATCACATTCCTGACACTCCTCATTCTTTGCATTCTGAGCATACTGTATATTCTGAGCATTTTCATACTGATAACATGGCTCAACCTCCTCCACCTCATGAGAGAACCATGAGTGAACTCACTGCACCAGAGTTCACTTATGATAGTTTATGCATACAATACCCTGAGGAGGAGGTTCCATATGTGCTGAAAACTAGTTTGATACACTTGTTGCCAAAGTTTCATGGTCTTGCAGGTGAGGACCCGTGCAAACACTTGAAGCAGTTTCATGTCGTCTGTTCCACCATGAAGTCTGCAGATGTACAAGAGGACCATGTATACTTGAAGGCTTTCCCTCATTCTTTGGAGGGTAATGCGAAAGACTGGTTGTACTACCTAGCACCCAGGTCCATCACAAGCTGGGATGACCTGAAGAGATTATTCCTTGCCAAGTTCTTTCCTGCTTCAAGGACAACAGCCATACGGAAGGAGATTTCAGGCATCAAGCAGCAATCTGGGGAGACCCTTTATGAGTACTGGGAGAGGTTCAAGAATCTCTGTTCAAGTTGTCCACACCATCAGATTTCTGAACATCTCCTCCTGCAGTATTTTTATGAAGGCTTGCACCACATGGATCGAAATATGATTGATGCCGCAAGTGGTGGTGCCCTTGGTAACATAACCCCAGCTGTAGCCAGACAACTGATAGAGAACATGGCTTCAAATTCTCAACAATTTGGCACAAGGAGTGATGCCATAGTTGTTAGAGGTGTTCATGATGTAGGAGCAGCCAAGTACACAAAGAAGTTGGAAAGTAAGATTGATGCTCTTACTACACTAGTCAATCAACTTGCTTCCAATCAGAGAGCTCCAACTGTAAGAGTTTGTGGCCTTTGTACATCTATTGATCATTTTACAGACTCTTGCCCAACATTGCAACAACAGGCTTTTACTTCTACACTAGTGGATACCCCTTAGGCCTATGCAGCAAATATTTTCAACAACAATAGGCCCCAACAGCAACAACAAAACCACCATGATTTGTCAACCAATAGATATAATCCAGGATGGAGGAATCACCCTAATTTGAGATGGGGAAACCAGGGTAACCAGCAGCCCCAACAATTTCAAAATGTGCAACCACCTCCACAACAAAGAGTTGCACCTGCACCACAAGCTGCTCCTGTTCCACCTGTACCTACACCAGCTCCTGCTGTAGCACCTGCACCTTCTTCTTCTACTTCATTGAAGGAGTTAGTCAGGATGATGACCCTTCAAAATATGCAATTTCAGCAGGAGACTAGGGCCTCAATCTACAGTTTGATAAATCAAATGGGGCAGATGGCCACTCTGCTAAACCAGGCACAGGCTCAGAATTTTGACAAGCTTCCATCACAGACGGTGGAAAATCCTAGGAATGTGAGTGCCATTACTTTGAGATCTGGGAAGAACATTGAAGTTCCCACTTCCGAGCCTACACCTCCAAAGGAAGCTGACCCTGCCACACTTCAGAGAAAGCGTGATGCTCATGCAGCTGGTCCTTCCACATCTGGTGCGACTTCTACACCTTCCACCTCTACTGCTACACCTTCCATACCTCTTCCTTTCCCTCTAAGAGCCATTCCAAGCAAAAAGATGGAAGAGGTTGACAGGGAGATCTTGGAAACTTTCAGGAAGGTGGAGGTGAACATACCTCTGTTGGATGCCATTAAACAGATTCCCAGATATGCAAAGTTCTTGAAGGAGCTATGCACGCACAAGAGAAGGCTAAAGGGAAACGAAAAGATCAGCATGGGCAGAAACGTGTCAGCATTGATAGGTAAATCTGTTCCTCAGATTCCTGAGAAGTGCAAGGACCCAGGTACATTTTGTGTACCTTGCATCATAGGTAACAATAAATTTGAAAATTCAATGCTTGATCTTGGTACTTCAATAAATGTTATGCCTCTGTCTATTTTTAAATCTCTTTCTCTTGGACCCCTGCAACCTACGGGTGTGGTGATTCAGTTGGCAAATAGAAGTGTTGCCCACCCCGCAGGTTTGGTTGATGATGTTTTGGTTCGTGTTGGTGAATTGATTTTCCCTGCTGATTTTTACATTCTTGACATGGAAGAGGGATTTTCACATGGTTCTGCACCAATCATTTTAGGTAGACCATTTTTGAAAACTGCACGAACCAAAATTGATGTCCATGCAGGTACTTTGTCCATGGAGTTTGATGATATTGTTGTGCGATTCAACATTCTGGATGCCATGAAACATCCTTCTGAGGATCATTCTGTTTTTCACGTGGATATTATTGATGATGCTGTTGATGGATTGATTTCTGATTTCCACTCTTTGCATGCATTAAAACATTCATCCGTGTCTGAGTTATCTGAATTTGCATGCATTGATGTTCTTCATTCTGATTTTGCTTCTGCTTCTGATGATGCTGAATATGATGTGGATAATATTGAATCTAATGAGTTTGACTCTCTGGATGTTGTACCTATTCACTTTGATGTTATACAATCAGGTTGCACTAACCATGTTGCAGGAAGTACATATGCATCTGATTGTTATGCTCAGGTACAAGCTGTGGAACCCATTTCTCCCTCCCTTCTAGTTCCTGATATTCAGCCAGCATCCAGTAGTACTCCAGAGTTAAAACCACTGCCAGACAACCTCAAGTATGTCTACTTAGAGGAGGAGGACAAACTGCCTGTCATCATTTCCACCTCCCTCACTGCTGAACAAGAGCAGAGGTTGTTGCACGTTCTTAAAAAGCATAAGAAGGCAATTGGATGGACATTGGCTAACATCCCTGGTATTAGCCCATCAACATGCATGCACAGGATATTGTTGGAAGATGGAGCAAAGCCAGTGAGACAGCCACAGAGGCGACTCAACCCTGTCATCTCGGATGTTGTAAAGAAGGAGGTGACCAAGCTTCTACAAGCTGGGATCATCTACCCCATTTCTGACAGTCAGTGGGTTAGCCCCATCCATGTTGTTCCAAAGAAGACTGGCCTCACTGTAGTCAAGAATGAAAAAGAGGAGCTGATTCCAATAAGAGTGCAAAATAGTTGAAGGGTTTGCATTGACTACAGAAGGCTAAACCAAGAAACCAGAAAAGACCATTTCCCCCTGCCTTTTATTGATCAGATGCTTGAACGCTTGGCAGGTATGTCCCACTATTGCTTTCTTGATGGGTTTTCTGGTTATTTTCAAATTCACATTGCACTTGAGGACCAAGAGAAAACCACATTTACCTGCCCCTTTGGCACGTTTGCCTATAGGAGGATGTCGTTTGGCCTATGCAATGCCCCTGGCACATTCCAACGGTGCATGCTAAGCATTTTTAGTGATTTTCTTGAAAAATGCATAGAGGTGTTTATGGACGACTTTACTGTATATGGGTCCTCATTTGATGCATGTTTGGATAGTTTGGACAGAGTTTTAAACAAGTGCATCCAATCTAACCTTGTTCTCAATTTTGAGAAATGTCATTTCATGGTAGAACAAGACATAGTATTGGGGCACATAATTTCAAAAAAGGGCATTGAAGTTGACCCTGCCAAGATCTCAATTATTTCACAATTGCCTTACCCCTCTTTTGTGCGAGAGGTTCGTTCTTTTCTTGGCCATGTAGGGTTTTACAGGCGCTTCATTCAAGACTTCAGTAAGAAGGCCCTCCCACTGTCCAACCTATTACAAAAGGATGTTGACTTCATCTTTGATGAAGGATGCAAAGAGGCTTTTGATTGCCTCAAGAAGGCCCTGACCACAACTCCAATCATTCAGGCGCCCGATTGGACAGCCCCATTTGAGCTTATGTGTGATGCATCCAACTATGCATTAGGGGTTGTTCTAGCTCAAAGGATTGATAAGCAGCCGAGGGTAATCTACTACGCCTCCAGGACATTAGATGTTGCCCAATCAAATTACACCACAACAGAAAAAGAGCTCCTTGCGGTAGTTTTTGCACTTGAAAAGTTTCGATCTTATCTGCTTGGTTCTCCTGTTGTTGTGTTTACTGACCATGCAGCTCTTAAGTACCTGTTGATGAAGGTAGAATCAAAACCTCGGCTGATAAGATGGATGCTCTGGCTCCAAGAATTCGATTTGGAGATCCGTGATAGGAGCGGAGCACAAAACTTGGTTGCAGACCACCTAAGCAGGATTGAGAGGTCTACTGATGATGCTTCACCGATCCGGGATGACTTTCCCGATGAAAGTTTGTTGACACTCTCTACTTCTTCCTCACCTTGGTTTGCTAACATTTTAATTATCTTGTTGCTTCTGTTTTTCCTCCCCTAGCATCCAGAGCTCAATGTGATAAACTCAAGAGCGATGCTAGGTATTACATTTGGGATGATCCCTATCTGTGGAAAATGTGCAGTGATCAGGTTACCAGGAGATGCATTCCAGACCATGAGATTGACTCGGTCCTCAAATTTTGTCATTCACCTGCACCTGGTGGTCACCTTGGCACACAAAGGACAGCTCGTAAGGTGTTAGATGCGTGGAGGATTTGTAGCACATGTGAGGAATGCCAACGAGCAAGAGAAACCATTTCTTGGAGACAACAGATGCCTCAACAACCCATGCTATTTTGTGAGGTGTTTGACGTCTGGGTATAGATTTCATGGGCCCTTTCCCTGTCTCTTTTGGTTTCACTTACATCTTGCTTGTTGTTGATTATGTTTCAAAATGGGTGGAAGCCAAAGCCACTAGAACTAATGATGCTCGAGTTGTTGTGGATTTTGTTAGGTCTCACATATTTTGCAGGTTTGGAGTTCCTCGAGCTATTGTTAGTGACCAAGGCACCCATTTTTGCAACAGATCCTTCGGGGTTTTGCTTCAAAAGTACGGGGTTGTGCATAAACTTTCTACACCATATCACCCCCAAACTAATGGGCAAGCCGAGATCTCAAATAGAGAAATTAAGAGGATCTTGGAGAAGATTGTGCAGCCCAACAGGAAGGATTGGAGCAATAGACTTGAGGACGCTCTATGGGCTCACAGGACTGCTTACAAGGCACCTATAGGGATGTCTCCTTATCGGGTTGTCTTTGGTAAGCCATGCCACCTTCCAGTGGAGATAGAGCATCGAGCCTACTGGGCTGTCAAGTCATGCAACTTCTCTCTTGATCAAGCTGGGGAGGAAAGGAAGTTGTAGTTGAACGAGTTGGATGAGATCCGTTTGGAGGCATATCAGAACTCTATGTTCTACAAGGAGAAGACCAAGAGATTCCATGATAGCTCCATTGCTAGAAAGGAGTTTGTTGTTGGTCAACAAGTTTTACTGTATAACTCCAGACTTGGACTCATGGGGGGGTAAGTTGAGATCAAAGTGGATTGGTCCTTTTGTTGTCACTAATGTTTATCCTTATGGTGCAGTTGAAATCAAAAGCCAGTCCACAGATAAGAGCTTCAAAGTGAATGGGCATCGTCTTAAGCCATTCCTCAGCAATCCTGCCTTGGTGGATACTGTTGTGGAGGAAACTTCCCTGCTTGACCCCACTGCTGTTTCACCATGATTCAGGGAGTTTTCTTTCCCCTTCTTCTTTACTTATATTGCACTTGTCCAGGTCTGTCTGTCTGTTGTTGTTTCCGTTTGTTTGTTTCATTTTTGTTAATTTGTGTTAATTAGTGTGATGTTTTTGTTTTCTGTTTGGGACACTCACTTCACTTTTGGAGGATGAGTTGTTGGTTATTCTGTGAATTGTTATCCTTGCTTTGTCTTTGCATGTCAACTTGCTTTTGGAATTAGTTTACCCTCTGTAAGAATTTGAGCCACTCTTTGTTCTTTGATTGTGTGATATATGCCTCTTGAATGCTTGCACAGTGGCCTTGGCTTGACTCTTTTTGAATGCCTTTCTGATTCACATGCATGTTGGGATATGATTTAGGCAATTTTGTTCTGTGAGCCTACAACCAGATGAGCCTACTTTGAACTGTTTCCGTTGATACCCCTTTTTGAGCCTGCATACCCTTTCATTGTTTTACAGCTCATTACAAGCCCTTAGCCTGAAAAACCATGATTATTCCTACCTTAGGAAATTTTGGAGCTTTGGAATTGTTTTGGGAATGGGTGCTCAATTAAGTGTGGTCGCGCACAACAAGTGTTGTTGTGCGCGCACTTGTTGTTGGTTCTTGGAATTGCTTATTTGTACACCAAAGTGGGATTTCCAAATTGTTGTTTCTCTGCATGTTCTTTGTATAGAAAAAGAAAAAAAAAGAAAAAAAAAGAGAGAAAACAAAAAGAAAAGAAAAGAGAATAAAGAAAAGAAATAAAAAGGAGTTTGGATTTGAGCATTGTGTGAGAACCGAAGTTGGAAGTGTTGGTGTTTGGGATTACTTTCATGATTGATTGAGACTTATTCCCCATTGCTCCTCTATTTCCTTGGTTGCTTAGCTACTTATCCATATGTTCCACACCTTGTCCTCAGCCCCATTACAACCTTGAAAAGTCCTTCTGATCTTTACCTGCATGTGTTTCTGGTTTGGTTGTTCGTTCTAGAGGCTTGCCAAGTCTGTTTGATGTTTGTTTTTCAAGGGTGCTTTGAGAGTAAATAGTAGCCTAGAGATTTGAGTGATACAGTGCATATTTCGTGAGGTTATGTTGCTTTCAATTCTCTCCTTAAGCTGAACTGAGTACTTGACATGTTTTGAATTGCTTGGATGATGTTCATGGATACCTTGTAGCTTTGAATCCTTCTGTGTTAGATGTGTTTCCATTTGTCTGTGTCGTGTCTGTTTGTATTGTGTCTTTTTGTCTCTCTTGTTATGTTTGTGATGTCCTTACTTTGCTTTACTCTTTAATTTTGCCCAAGAGTGTAAAAGGGTAAGTGTGGTCGATTTTGATGAGTCATTATTTTCTTCTATTCCACTAGCCTTTGTGCACCCATTAGACAGTTGATTAGTGCTTAATTGTTCATCATTAGAGTGTTTTTCATCTGTTGGGCTTTATTGGGCCACTGTTCCGAATTTGGACTAATTTCACATTATTTGGCCTAATTTTTGTTTTTAATTATTTTTTAGGTATTTGGGTGAAGCAATTTTGGAGCTTGGACTTTAATATTTAGTTGAAGAGACTTTCCACATCATTGCCACATCATTTCCATGTCATTTCCACGTCAGCAAAGTCAATGGATCAACATTTGAGGCCTAGAGTGGCATTTTTGTAAATCTGAGTGGCAGAGTGACAGTTTTGTAAATATGAGTGGCATGGGTGATATGACCACGAATTAGGTCTGCATGAGGGGAGGCCAGCCGCTCCATCATCTTCAACCTCTCTTCAAAACCTCCATTTTCGTTCTCCAAGCTTCCATGGACGCCCCCATTGCGGTTTTTGACGTTTTTGGCTCATTTTTTACCGTTTTTATGCATATTTGACAGCACCCATTGAGGGTTTTACGTTTTGAATTCGTTTTCTTGCTTGGGCAGTTCGTTTTGTGGGTTTTATTGACTTGGAACAATACCCATTCATGGGGTTTTCACATTTATATATGACAATACCGTTTTGCATTCCATTTAAGCTTTGAAATCTCTATTTTTGCTCTTAAATTGCGTTTTTAAGATTTCATAAGTTAGGGTTCTTGGTTCTATTTTGTTATTGCAGTTTTGAAGTGTTTGATTGTTCATTTTCCATGTCTAGCTAAGTTTTTCGTATTGGTTCCTTGAAGAAACTGATTTGAAACCATGAGGTTGATGTTTTGCAGTACACTCCAATTCCTAATTTCTCTTCATCATCAATTTCGTAGCTTTGAATGAAATGGAATTTGTGATGCTTAATCGTGGGTTCATACTTTGCACAATTTCAGAATCCTTGTCATGCTTAGTGAGTTCGGGTTTTGGCCACAGTTGCTTAATCTATGTGTGTGTGAAATTGAAAGAAGGATGTGTGCTATGCTTAATGGCATAATGAAGCTGTGTTAATTTTTGCATAGTTGATTAATTCGGATTTCATGAGAGTAAATTGGATAAGAGACTTGATTTAGTAACCTGTGATTGGTTGATTTTCAGTGGAATCAAGGGACCAGTACGTTTTGAATTGTGTGTTTAATTCAGTTTTGGTGTTTTGATTAGAATTTAGCAAACATGTGTGAATCTGCCAACCCCCCCCCCCCTTGTGTTTTATTGTTGTGTTCATCTGGAAATTTCGCTTTAAATGAAAATATTGGTCGTTGGGAGACGACTTGGTTAACTTTCATATACTATATTTAATATGTTTTAATTTGGTGGGGTACGACCTCTATCATCCCACCAACCAATTTGTATCTGATATACTGACTCACTTTCCATATGCTCTCTATTACCTCTTGTAGTTTTTTACCGAAGTCTCATATAAACTCAAGTCTCGAAGTAAAACATGTTAGTTGTCAATCCACACCTCCTTATTCCGTCCTTGAAGTACCATTCAACCAACTTAATCACATGCGATACCTGGCCTACTGCCAAACATCAACACCCTTGGTCACCTTTATTCATAGCTATCCACAAACATCATCCTTCATTTACTAATTTGGCCCACTAGATAACAAAGCCTATAACAATGCTACCCCACTTCTAAATTCCAATTGTCGCGACCCCCAAACTTATTCTAGCACTCCATCTTCATTTCTAATCCACTAACTTGTAGTTGTCTCTCCCTCGTGTCCTTATAACTACATATTTTCTTAACTTGAAATTACGAGTTTAACCAGTACCAAGCAATCCTTTGATACATATCAAACTAGGATTGTTCAATTCGCCCTTTTTCCCAACCTTTTTTAGAAACTCACTAGTTATAGTCAGGTGACTAGACCAATGAAATCTCCTCACATCTTCTCTTCCGAACTCTAACACTTAAACTTCTCCACTAACTCTTACCCTTACCTCGTCAAGCCAAGATCTTGAATTCAGTTCTCTAGCGCAACATCTACCCTTACTTCCTCATTTCTAGGTTGGCACCTTAACTTGAAACCATAACTCAACCGTCTTCTATTTCTCTTGTCTAAATTCCTCTGTGCAACTCCACACTTCCAACTCTGAATGTTCATTGAACACTTGTAACTAATACTCATAAGAATGACACATTTGTTGTTATTAAAGAATTGGTTATCGTACGACCACTAGGTCATGAGTAAGATAATTCTTTTCACAAACTTCTTACCATTCATAAGCATCACTTGCCACCATTTTGTTGCGCTACTTTGATCCATACACAAAGTCACTTATTTGTTTACTTAAAATGATTATCCTTTCCTGTCTGCCATGACAAGAAAGCAATCATCATTGAGAAACCTTCATAAAAAACTCTATAGAACTTGCAAAACTTTTTAAAAGTCTCCTTTTTATAGCCTTAGCATTCCTTTTTCTCAACATCGTATCCACCCTTTTTAAAACCGTATGTCCTACTAGTCATTCCAACCTTAGTCAATACTCTTCTTGAATGGTTTGACACACCATTATGTCTCCAACAACGCTTTTACTTGGTTCTCTTACTTCACACTCCCAATGTAAATCATCCAATTAGGAATTATTAGCACAAGTTCTACCTTAGTCACTAATGCAAAAGTGAACTTCACCACTCCAAAACAGAAATTCTAATATCTACTTTAGAATACATTCATCAACTCTTCTACCACTAAGATCCTTTCCGTCTATTATTCGCTTGCCTTTATCAAATAATTTTCATTCACATGACATTTTGCCTCCACCTTTCGACTTGTCCCTCACTTGATGCACAACCACTAACCTATCTCATTGAATCAAAGAACATCACTTCATTGGGTATCATATCCCATAGGAATGAGACTTAGAAAAACAACTAATTTATCCTTGATATTATATCCCAACCTTACTAAGAGAACAATTCAAATCAACTTTGAATTTGAATCCTTTAATCACCATAGGATAAACCACAAACTTGAGCAATCTTCACTTGGCTATAACTATTGTGAAAACACCATCTTAATTCTTTCTCCCTCTTGCATATAACCATGACTCATTCACCATACTGGCGACACCAAGAGGTATACGACCCCAAGCAAAACCTACTCTCAGTCAAAGCATCACTTTTGTAACCTATATCTTTGAATGAGATTATTCATGCTAACCACCTCAGCACCACCCATCGTTGACACTTTGTCAACTACTCAAAAATCTTCTTTTCACCTCCTCCATCATTGTGCTTTGACATCATTGGTTGTTCTTCCATACAAGAATAACCCTTAAAGATGTGTCTCTCCTTCTGGTACATGAAACCTTTCGTCTTATATCCAAGGTCAAACCTATCTCACGTGTAAGCCACCTTACTTAGAATATACTTTCTACTCTTGCTTTATTATTCTTCCAAATTCTACCTCAACTTAACCTCCCATCAGAGGATTTTCCATCCTTATAAACCTCATGATCTTTAGCCTTCTTAGCTTTAACCTCAAGCTTTCAACAACTTCCACCTTTGAACTCAAACATTATCGAGATGTAAAATCAAGTCGATTTCTCAAACCTTACTACATGAACACACGTCGATATCTTCTCTAATTCTCACCCCTGAACTCAATTTCTCTTGTAAAACTTGTGGTATACGATCTCAGAATCTGTTCTTGCAACTTCCTTAGTCCAAAGTGTTACTACTGAACACCAACTTCATTTCTCAGTCCATAAACCAAAACTTAGCTTTCCTCGTCCACCGATACACCACCTACCTCCATTTCATATCTTTGAAGCAAAAGATTATCCCAAGGGCCTTACTCAACCCTTTCAAAGGTAAGCAGGTCAAGTTTGACCTTGAATCTGCATTCCTCTCACACCACAAACACCGAACACAAACCATAGAGGCACAAACATGACAAGAAAAGGTATAAAAGACAAAACTCAAACAATAATTCTAACTCCCTTCTTCCCAAACCTTCAGAATTAAGAAAGGAAAACTATCTCGGATATAGTTATGAGTGTGCACCCTCATTACTTTATCAAGACGTTTTCTGTTCTTAACACTTTTGGTTCAACAGACAAACTTGAATACTTAAACCTGCGAGACATGACAACCCCACGACCCTCAAATCATCTTAAAGACGAACTGCTCTGATACCATAAATGTAACGTCCCAATTTATTAGAGTAATTCTAATTTATAGAACACCTCATGTTTATAGTATAAAATAGAGCACCAACAAAAAGTATATTAGAATTAACCTTTTATAGTTATCCCAAATTATACTGGAATGGAAGCCCAAAGACACAAAATAATGCCATGAAAATAATCTAAACACAGAAAAGATTAAACTGGAAATTTGCTCAAAGAGAAAAAAACTACAAAATAACAGTACACAAAAAGAAATGCTCGACAATGAGCAATAAAGGATCTAGGAAGCCTAACTACATCGCAGCCTCCATTACGATCACACCAAGGATTTGGTGATCATCGCAAAAGGAAAAAGCCAAAGAAGAGAACAAACACAAAGAGAAAGGTTAAGCTAGAGTAAAATATTTAACATGTTATTGAGCAAACAAATTATAAAATATGTTATAGACAAGCAAAGCATTAAGCACCCAAAACATGTGAAAGCAATCAATTAAAGGACTCTCTAACTCAATATCAGGATCATACTCTTGATATAGAATTCTAAAGGAAGTATGCGCTTGTGCTGGCTTCTAAACACTCCAGAGTCTAGACGTAAGGAGTTATCACCCAACCACACACAGGATTAATCTTCTAATGTCTTGGGCCCAATATATCCCAAGATTAGGACCTCCTGCCACTCTCACCATATAAATTAATCTACTCTATGTGAGCGTGAAAAATTTTTAGAGTTCTGGATACCTTCCTTTATCTAAACATCTCCTATATCAAGGTATACACTAACCACCATCACCAAGAGTTTCCCTTGAAACTCTTTTTCCAACAAAATCCACATGCCATATCAAGTGTTCAATTCTCATGCCAAACCACCACCAACCATACAATCATATTTTCCATTTCATACACAACATAACAAGATCCCATGCAGCTTGTGTAAAGCTCCAAAAATTTTGTATTTATATTCAAATTAAAGATGGTTGAATCAAGAACCAAATGCAACAAGAACGAACTTAATTGAATAACTATAGAGAAAGTTATGCACCAAAACAAGCAACGAAGGTCAATGCTGTCAACAACCAACCTACAGGGACCTTGTGATAAAAACTGCTCTCACTACAGAGCTCCGATTCAAGATCCTACCAATCAAAGTGAAGAACTAGGTGTTAAGGATCAACTGTTAAAATTTTAGCTGATCCAATGGTTAACGAGTCGGGAAAGTCCATCTTACTAAAACTGCACATATTAGAAAAAGACATAGTCGCCCAACGACTAAGGCACTCGCCCAGCGACCACCCGACGCTTCCAGAATACGAAAAATAAAGTCACATATCACAGTTTCATGAATATTTGAACCCCTAACTTGGAAATACACCAAAAATTAACTTTTTCCCCAATCTTGTTTCATATTCCACAAAACTCTAATCTAACTTAGCCAAACGAAACAGGAGCAAGCAAAACAACTTAAAAAAATGAAACCCTAGCTTCCCTTACCTCGATAACGCTAGAAAACAAAGGGAAACTCTTAACTAAGGAACACCGCAGCTTCAGGAATCAAACAGTGAGCTGAAACATGTATACAAACACAAAAGAGGGGCATGAGGATGAACCTTAACCCAAACCTACGTACCCGAACATGGAAAGGAGAAGAAAGAGCAAGAAAGTTCTAAGGTCCACTTACTTAGTGGCAGAACTGACTTAGCTAGCTAGAAAATGGGAGGTTTCCTATGCCCTGGCAGAGCTCTCAAATGCTACAAAAGAGGGGGAGAAACTGTTTTTCGAAAATGAGACAAGTGAGACATTAGGGCTGGAAAGGGAAGTCTTGGGGGTCCCCAAAGTGGATTGACTCTGGGCCCTCGAATAGGCCAGGCCCAAACCCCTCTTAAAACAGAAATTAATTAAAAGGGGTCTCACACAAACTAACACGTGGCACTAGCATTGACATGTGGCACAATTGTGACTTGACACGTGACCAATTTTTTTTTAATTAAAAAATTTTTAAAAAAAAAATTAAATTTTTAAAAAATTAAGAAATTAAAAAAAAAACTAGGAGCTGACACGTGGCAGTTACTGTTAAAAAACGTTAACTATTTAAACACCATTATTAAAAAGGACCTAATTAAACACAAAACGAAAATGAGGACCAAATTGAATAAAAAGAACGAAAATAGTGACCAAATGTATATTTAAGCTATTCATTAATGATGAAAATCTTGAAAACTTCAATATTTTTACAACAAAGTTTGCTCTTATAGTAAAAATAAATTAGTGTATACACTTACCTTGCAAATAAATATGTTAAAGAACATGGTTTAACGATGTTCATTTGATATATTGACTTAAACATACTAAATAATATTAACAATTATATTTGTTAATTATGCTATCATATATATTAATAAAATACATGGTCAAATCTAAGTATTCTATATATCAATAGAATATATGGTTAATATTGGTTAATTTGCTTAAATGTATTAATTATATTTTATCACACATATGGTATGTTTGTATTATTTATTGATATTCTTCAGGAAGGACAATCTAATTAATGTTCACTACTCATAGACATCAAATAGTCTTGCAGGTTCATTTTCCCTCCCCAAAACCTTCAAGATCATCATAGACATCGTTTGGATCTTGTCCATGCCTTGTAGACTACGTAAGGCCCACATTCTAGACCTTGGTAAGAATATTTAGCGCTCACCGTGGGATTCAATGAAACTTTTCCCATGCCTCCACGAGGATTTTGTACTTCATTATTGTTATTATTATTATTGTTCCTTTGGAAACAAATAAGAGATGTTAGGGACACAAATATCGCCTTACCTTAATCCTCAACCTCTCGAGTTGGCTCCTTTTTGGCTCGCATATGCCATCTATCGGTGCATGCAGTTTGGACCCTTGAGGGGTTACCTACAGAAAGGGCTCTGACGATCAAGTTAGTGAAAGGGCTCTCAGAAGGTCAAATCTCTAATCAAGGGATTAATGAAAGCATACCTTTAATTGATGGGGTCCACGTGTATTTATAGAGTCATTATGGACTGGGCCATTGTTTGGGTCCTAGATGGGCCTAGGTTAAACCCAGGCCTTGATTTAATGTTTGTGGTACCGAGAGCCTTGCCTGCAAAATTCTAAGTTTAATGTTATCAACGTATTATTCCTTAACTTTCGAAATAGGCGGCCTGGGCCGCTACGTCTTTATGCTTGGCTGGTTGTGTAGTTAGTAATTAAATGAGGTTATGTGTGGGTGGCCTTGATCTGCCTAGGTGCACTACAATTATTATTATTATTATTATTATTATTTTCGTATAAAATCATATATTTTGTACAAAATTATATAGAACATATATTGTGAAAATGTCTTGTTGTTTTCACAAACCATTCCTAAATTGAACATATATAAATAATATAACCACAAATTGACACGTGGCACAATTGTGACTTACACATGAACAATTTTTTTGAAATTAAAAAAACATGAAAAAAATTAAAAAAAGATAAAAATATTTAAAAAAATAAAAAAGAATCAAAAACTGACACGTGGTATGTACTATTTAAAAATGTTAACTATTTAAACACCGTTAGTAAAAATGACCAAAATGACTAAAATTTAATGAAAATGAGGATCTAATTTAACACAAAACGAAAATGATGAATAGAGACCAAATGTATATTTAAGCCTTAATAAAACTAATATCGAAATTTGGATATTGTATAAAAAATGAAAATAATCATTTAAACTTTAAAGAGAAAAAAAAGTAAAATATTTAATGAACCAAAATTAAGAAATTTATTTTTACAGGAAAATCCAAACATATTATTGAAATCTAACTATTATTCTCATTTTTTTCACGTGTTTAAAGTCTTAGGATTTTCTGTCCATAAAAAATGTTCACCTTATCACCATGGCACCATCGCGTAACTCTATAAATGGGTTCTCAAATGTTCTCTTATTCACACAACCGAACTGAACAAAGAAGAAAAGCCTTGATTTGTTCCATAGGCAGCCAAAGAAATGGCGAGTACAATGATTTTAGCTCTCTTCCTTCTTTCAGTCCTAACCTTCAACCCTCCTTCAACCACTGCTCAACCTGTCACGGACTTGCATGGTAAAATCGTTACAAATGGTGGCGTATTCCATATATTGCCGTTATTTACAACAGCCGGTGGAATTCGACTAACCAAAACTGGAAACGAAACTGTCCCACTCAGTGTTGTGCAATCTCCCAGCGAACTCGATAAAGGGCTTCCATTGCAAATTTCATCCCCATACTTTTCCTTATTTATCCCTAACGGCTCTCCGGTGTCCATTAGGTTCATATTAAACGGTGCCTCCCCTCTTGAGTGGACCGCTGTTGCGGCTCAGCCTGAAGGAACCCTTGTTAAAGTTGGCTACCAAAATTCAATCAAAGGTCTGTTCTCTATTCACAGAGTCCGAGACAATATCTTTAAGCTTTTGTTCTGTACACTTGGAAGCAACCTCTGCGGTAATGTTGCGCTTGTTAGGGATGAAGCAGGGAACACGCTCTTGGCTGTCAATCAGAAACAACCTTACATGTTTGTTCTTGAGGAAGTTCCTTCCCCATCTGCTGCAACCAAATGAAGCACTGTGTATGAAAAATAGCGCACTTTCTCCTTGTGAGAGACGTGTCTATGCTTTGCGTGTAATAAATAAATGCCAGACTAAATAAAACATCCAGAGCTTGTGTCTCGGGTTTTTTTCACGTGTTCATATTTCTAAGTCCATATTCGTTTTGATTTTATCCTTTCGCTCTAAAGCTAATGCTTGGTTTACGTCTCTTTCTTTTCGTCAGAAGCGGTGTTTAAAATAAAAAACAAGTAAATTTTGACTACTTTATTTTACAATATAATATTTTTTAAATAATTTTAGAATATTAAGAAATAAAAATGAAAAAATGGAAATTACTCAAAAAAAATATGATTTAAAAGAAATTATTAAAATTTAATTATTAAAAAATTATTTTTCAAAAAAAATAACAAAAGTTTTTGTCACTCAACTGCAGTAAAAAAATCTTTTAAATCTTTACAAAATCTTTTTATAAAAAATGAGTGACTAATCTCGTCATTTTACTGTGCACGATAATAATACAAGATATAATGAACGAATGAGTTTCAAAGATGATATTAAATACTTAAAAAAAATATAAAAAGAGAAATAATGAAATAGATGAGACTAGATGCATGTTTTCTCAACTCACATGGAACAAAGAGGAAAGAAAATTAGGAGCAATCACGGTGAGAATTCAAATAAAAAAAAGACTACACTTAGGAACCATCATACGCCTATAAGCCAAACTTGTCCTCAGGAACACGTGTGACATCCCATTTAAATATAATAAATCTACTCACTAAAATATCACATAATTATAATATTAAAAGGGCAACCACATGAACAGAATACATATGAGAATTCACTGCTACAGTCATCCATAAATGTACTTTTGAAAGGAAACTTAGGCATACCACAATGCCATAAACACAAAAACAAAATCCGAAAGTTAAACCGTTTGCAAAAGGTTGCTCCTAGAGCAAGGAATTACAAAGGCACCAGGACCTAGAAAAATGCTCCTAAGAGCCACAGATAACAGGTCCACGCAAAACAGCACTGTTGCCACCATCAGGCCTACCTTCAGTATTTCCCCCATCTGCTCCCACCAATAAGGTGATCATCGCAAAAGAGAAAGCAAGACAAGAACATACACAAAATGAAAGGGTAAGCTAGTGAAACAAAATAATTTTAACATGTTATATTATTTAGTCACTTGAAAACAGATTATAAACATGCAACATAGTAGGCACCAAAATCATGTTATAACAAACAAGTAGGACACTATGACTCAATTATCTGGATACATATAATAAGATCGGATTCACTGGACGCTTGCACTTATGGTGGCCTCTACTGCTTTGCAGAGCCATTGGCAATGGGTTTCACTCTACCACACACAAGGTTAGCCTTCAAACATCTAAGGCCACTAACACAAAAAAGCCTTTTAATGTATGATATTTTTGACCTTTGACGTCTGCCCAAACACCGACGTCATACCGGGTGACGTCAAAATAATGTCAGAAAAATAGCAGACGTCACTTAACGTCGGTCCATTAAGAGTCCGACGTTATACAACGTCAGGCCCAGTAGCAGCAGACGTCAATTTTTGCGCTAAAAAGAGTAAAAAACCAGAGCAATTTAACGTCTATTAGAGCCCATCAAACGTTAAATAACGTTGGCCTTTGTACGGTCAGACGTTAAATAACGTCTGTTAGGGCACAATAGACGTTAAACTACTCTATTTTTTTAAAATTTGACTGTTTTTACAACATCCATACACCTGAAAATCAGAAAATTCCCAGAACAGTTTCATAATACTTTTAGCACAATTCTGGAGTTACAGTTATATATAATAAAACTTAAGTTTCAACATATATTATAAACTAATAAAAATAACAACAAACTAAAAGTCTCAACATGAAATTCTTGTACAACAAAGTTTTTGAAAGGAGTTCTAATTCATGTGGTATCAACTCCATCTTTCCAATAGATATGCTGCCCACTCCTGTCTTAGTGTGTGGATAATGTCATTTGGTAGAGGTGATGGATTCTTGAATCGCTGAAAAAGTAATACAATTTCATTATGTATGAATATCATTCTTTAAAGTTTGATATGATTTATAATATGTGAAAGATATATATAATTACCTCTATCCATTCATCTTTAATTGCATCTCAAATGATTGTTCTTATCCAAGACATGACATAATATCCACATTCCCATCCCATGAATCTTCTTGCTTGTTACATTGAACATTACAAATAAAATAAACACATCAAAGTCATAAGTTGACATACAAAAATTAATAACTTTAAAGTGAATGAGTATATGACTTTAAGTTGTTGGCCTCTAGGCTTACCCACAATTCTAATGAAATTTTGGAAACATAAATCATATGTTAGTTCTTATAACTAAATAGATACATAGGTTAGAATTGAAAAAAAAATAATACTTACTCTTGTAACATGTTTTTAAAAGCAGGTGGAATCTTCTTATGGCATGAACAAAACCATACAACTAGGCACTGTCTTGGAATGATGAGACATAATTGCCAATGATACCTACCATCAATCACAAGTACTTAGCCGAAATAATTAATAATACTTCATAAAATATTATTAGCAAAAACACTTACGCATCAATGTATGGTGCAAAGTAGATCTCTCTATTTGACTCAACCATCCATGTTTGCAAATAAAGTTTGATGTGGTCAGGTGAGTTTCCCGAAGGTTGAATTGTTTGAGGTTCAATGAATCCATAGATGTAAGATCGACCTTGGTCCACAATGACTTTATCCATGTACCTACAAGAAGACAATTAGGTATAATATTAAAAGGTACCAATTGCTTGCTTTAAATATGAAATACAATAAAAAGATCTTACATGCACCATAGTTGTATGACTGTAATGATCTCTAGTGCATCATTCAGGTTAATGTACAATGGGACATGACAATAGAGGCCAAATACTCTCACCACTTAGAGTTTTGGGATGCGATCTTTGCTTGAATCCTTATCTTAATTATATACATTACACACCACTATGAGATCTCCCTATGAGACTCATGGAATTACGCCTATCTCACACCAGATTCATGTTTCTCGTAGCATAACCCCCACTTTTATCTCAAACATTAAATTCTCATGTAAGTTCTCAACCAAACAACCAAAATCCATGTGTTACTCATGCTAACATACCAATTACAGTTCATAGAGCCAAGCAATTCATGCATATTGACATACTTTAGACTTTAAATAGAATGATTCAAATAAATCGATCTACCAAAAACCAAAGCATATCAGAGAATAACATGTCCCTGCGCCAGCTCTCGCCCAAGCCACATGCCCTCGCTTAGGCGAGAGAAGTTGTCTCGCTTAAGCTATAGGCTCTCGCTTAGACGAGACTACAACAAAGGTTCTTGTAAGATTTCGCGAGCTCTAGCTTAGGCGAGGCCTTCTCGCCTGAGCGAGATGGTTTGTCGTTCTAAAACTCAGCCTCTCGCCTGGGCGAGTGCTCGTGCAGAAACCTGGGCGAGTCTCAGCTATTCTCGCCTAGGCGAGACGAGCACCTTGCGCAAGAATATCAGCTCTCGCCATTGTCTATACATGCAGCAACCAATCCAGCGAGATCAAATAACATTTTAACGGTTCCCAAGCAATCATAGCAGCACACAGACCATAAAAACACCAAGCAGACTTAAAAACAAGCCAAAAATAAATTTAAACTCGAAACCCTAGCTTCCCTTACCTTTTTAGAGGCTAGCAACGCAACAACTCTACAGCTAAAGAGCACCAAAGCTCCAAGAACTAAAGTAGTGAGCTGAAAATAGGAAACAAGGACAAAAACAAGGTTATGGAGGTTAAACCCTAACTAAACCAACGTACCCCACGGTAAAAAGGGAAGAACAGACCAAAAATAATTCCTAAGGTTCACTTACTTGGATGTAGAACGAACCTAGCTAGCTCGAAGGTGGAAGGTTCTTTATGCCCTAGCAGAGCTTCTGCTTTAGTAGAGAGAGTGAGGGAGAGGAATCGTTTTCTGAAAATGAGACAAGTGAGAAAAGGCCAGGCTCATACACTTATAAGCTGAAAATGGGGCTTACAACCTGTGATTTTGACAGCTTCACTTTTATTATAATAATGTAATAATATACATCAAGTAAGATAATTTCTAAATTTTATCTATATTTACTTTACAATTTTATAATGTAATATTTAATTAAAGGATAAAATATATTTTTATTTCTGAATTTTTAGTTAAAAATGAAATTAGTTCATTTTTAAAATTTCGAACTAATTTAGACTATATTTAAAAATGCATGAATTTAAATTTTTTAACCAAATTTTGTTAAATTTATTTGACGTTTAAAATGCGTTTCTCAATTAATATTGAAGTGGAAATGTGTTCAATAAACAAATCAAAATGTTATCATGAAACCTATTTGAGACGTCAAATAAGTTTAATAAAATTTGGTTAAAAAGACAAATTTCACCTATTTCTAAAATTGAAAAACTAAATTTGGTAAATTTTTTGAATATAATTAACCTCTTATTAGAAGGTAGTTGTATAATATATTTAAGGATTAAGTATGTTTTTAGTCTCTGAACTTGGACTCAAAATTAAAATTTGTTATTGTCCAAAACTTTGATACATTTAGGTCCCTAAATTTTAAAAATGAATGAATATAGTCATTTTAATCCAATTATGTTTTTTTTTTAAAACGTGTTTCAATTTAGTATTAGAGTTGTTTACACCGTTTGACACATTTCCGGTTCAATTTAGTATTTTTTTGTGTGCTTTAATTGATGGTGTATGAAGAAAAAAAGGTTGTAAAACGTGTCATTTTTTGTTGGATAATTATATAGTGACATACACATTTTGATTACTTCTCTTACAACCATACGTGACAGGTGAGTGAGTATTTTCCTTATTAATTAATCGTTTCCACCTTTGCAAGAGGCAAAAAAGAAAGAGAAAGAAAAGGATTTGAAAAAGTGGGTTTTAGGTTGGACGTCTTGAACTCCTCTTCTTTCTTAAGTCCTCTTCTTCTTCAACTGCTATTCTTCTTTAATCTTGCATGAAGCTCTTGAACCCTTGTTGTTTGTGTTAACTACATTGTTCTTATTGAAAGTTTTTTTGTTTCTATTCAAACCCTTATTGTTTCCTTAGTATATTTACAAAGTATTACTTGGTGTATAATTCATTTACGAGTTCCCGTTAGTGCCCCCTTAGTTATAAACGTTTCCTTTATGACAAGTAGGAAAGATATTTTGCGTTTAAAACGTCTCACAAACATCAACGTTCTTGCTGCAAATTGACTTCATAGAGAGTATTAGATGAGTCTATTTTCATATTATGATATATTAATACTCTAAGTATGTGGCTAAAATTTGAGATAAAAATAATCATAATTTCTAATAACCATACCCCAAGGGTGCAAACCAAAGAAAGAGAATTTTTCTTTGCAAAGCTGGAACATACTGGAACACTTACAATAAGCCTTTAGCATGATGGATCTTGCTAAAGACTAGGGGATTGTTGTACCATAGTGACCATATTGGCCATTATGTACCACAATGGTCGAAATCAACTGCCATATCATAGTATTCAGATTATCCACTATCTTAGTAAAGTCGTCATTCCTAAAGGTTGCTAACTTGCAAGTAACCGCTAAGCCTAAAGAAATACCATATGGTCTGCGGCTAAACCCCTATGACGCACGACCTCCTCAAAACCAACAATATTGAATCAGTTAAACCAATACGAAGAAGTGATTGGAGCAATATGAAACTTGGGCTCAACTAGAGTCCACATAAGCCCCATAAAGGATTGGACCACTAAAGAGATAATCAGGGCCCAACCCATGGTCTAAAACAAAGGAACCAAGATTAGTCTACCATAAATAAGGATGAACCCTAGCAATTAAAATTACGCATTTCATTAATCCATAATCTGAGATTTTACTTTGAGAGCTTCTGCTGACTTGATCGTTGAAGTCTTTTCTATAGGTAACCCCTCAATGTTTCATCAACTGTCGAATGGCGAAGACAAGGTGAATGACATCGAGGCGTATCCATCCCAGAAGCTCAAAGATTGTGGTAAGATAGAGTTTGTGTCCCATAATGATCTAATATTGTCCGTGCAGGAACATAAAACAATAAGTAGGAGCATAAGTATTTTATCCAATGAAATATAGAAGATTAAAATTTATTCTTTCAGTTCTACAAAATTGATTTAACTTTAAATTTTTACCATGGAGTCAAATACAATTTACTACGTTGAATTTTAAATATTTTATTTGAATTATATATTATGTAATAGATTTATTTTATTTTTCTAGATATACAATATACACTCACTTAAGACCACATTTGGATTTGGGGAGTTTGGTGAACTTAACTAGGATAAGACTTATGGAATATTAGGGGTCATATAATTATGGAATAACAGGGGTTATATAATTATGGATCATGTGAGGTCATCTAATAAATATTATATTTTGTAAAAACCAATTTACCTTATTGCGAAAGATGAGCACTGAGAGATGAAACGCAAAGGTCAAGGTGGTCTGAATGATTGTGAACGCGTGGAGATTACTGTTTTGTTGAAACAATCCAAACCACAATCCATGCAAAGTATTGATCCACAATACAAAGTTTATGCGATTTTTTTCTTTCCAAATGCGAATTTAGGTGGGATTCGAACTTAAAGGAGTGAGGAATTAAGCAAGTCTACATTGTAAAGTCATTTCATATATCAAATCAAATATAATTTATTATTATTTTTATCATTTTCTTCTCTCTTACCAGGTCGCATACATACATTTAACTGTTGTTCGTAGTTTGTATATTCTTCACAGAATTTTTAATACAATATTATGGTTTCAATATAAAAATAAATAAATATTTGTTATTATAAGCTTAATGTCTACATTTATAAAAATATCTTCATGTATTTATGTTACTCTAACTTATTTTAATAAAGATTATATTTCACAATATGTTTGTATTTTAATTTTGTTTAAAATATTTTAACTATAATTTATTTTTTCTCTAATTTCATAAACCAACACCTTTCTAATATTTCTATTTCTTTTAATCTGTTTATGTCTACATTTGCTTCTATTTAAAAATTTTAACATCAACTTAAATTTATTTTGTAGTGGACCATATTATACAATATATCTACCTTTTGCTTTAGCAACGATCCGTGTAAACACATTTTATTTTAATATCATATATAACTGAAAAGTTTAATTATAAATTTTAATCATATTATAATATTTTTTTACAACACATCACTATCTAATTAGTGTGAATTTTACAATTTAAAACAAACAAATTCATATCTAACTCTTATTTTTAATGTTATTACCATTACTGTTGTTATTATTATTAGTATTGTCATTATTATAAATATTATTGCTATTAATAGTATTATCATTAATATAATTTATTATTACTATTAATATTACACTAAAAGAATTTAAGCAAATAGCGTCGGCCAAAATTCGACACTAACAGTCCAAAGTCGATATAAATTTATAATTATTGTCGGTTCAGTGTCGGAAAGCTAACCACAATAAAATCATGGAGGCTAATTTAGATGTGTTAGCCAACTGACACAAATTGTATTGTAATAACATCGTCTCGATGACATAAACATGTATGGTTAAATGACCTTAGCGTTGGCCATGGGAAGATATTAGTGTGGGCCATACGACGATAATAACAAATAATAATTTAAAATGGTTGTTTAGTGTGTGGGCTAACTGACGCTTTATATTAAATGATGTGTTGGCTAGCTAACGTTAATAGTAGATAATAATTAAAAATGCATTTTGAATGTGTGGGCTAAAGGATGCTTAAACATTTAAATTATTAAAGGGTGCGTGGGTTGGCCGATGCAAATAGAGAGGGTTGGACGATACTACTATAGCTACTCACGACCAGTCCAATTTGTTTTGTTCTCAACCCAAATTTTACCTGCAAACATGATCATAATTACATAATTAATATAATCTCAGTTATTCATCCAGAAGTCATTCCAATTAGAATCAATAGTTAATTAAACTAGATTCATCCTTCATTGAGTCATAGATATCAAATTAGGATACACATAAGTTTATAAAACCTAAGTAAGTGGATAATGCACCAAAGTGTACAAAGTTCAAGTCATAATTTGTTTACAATGTTCACCATACAAAAAGCCTACTAACTAAAACTAGAAAATGAAGCTGAGGAAGTTAAAAGTCATGGTCACTCAGCTCTACAAAAAGTCCATTGAATATAGTACCTGTGAAATGAAAAGGAATATGTAAGACATAAATATACAAAAACATACAAACAGTGTACACCCTATAATTAAGAACCACAAGTTGTAGAAAAGGCTATAAAATATTTTAACTTTAATAAAGTTATAATCCACATCAAATATTGAAATTATTTAACTAGAACAAAGTTATAATATGATTTACCTCATGAAATCTATGTTCAAGGGATGGGTTGATCATCCAATACAAGATCATAATGTAGATGCACGTGACTGGTACCCATTGAAGAGTCTATAGTGTGTCTTTCCAACACCAAGGCTAATTGTCGCTTTATCAATTTCATTTCTTCTTCCATCATCGCACATTTCTTATTTGTTTCAACCAAGCCCTTCGATGTTGCAACAACCTTCTCATTAGCTGTAGTAGCTCTTTGAGTGGCTTGTCTTACTTCTTCATGAAGTCTCTCTGCCACTTGCAACTGTTCTTGCGTAGGAAGAGTTACGTGGGATGATGTTGAAGGTTGAGTAAGGGATGACACACCATCATGAATGTTGGCAACCAAGTCCGCGGTGCCATGAACTTTACCTATATTCTTCGCTCCAACAACATCTTTCTAGCATTCAAGTTTGACTTAGATCCAGTTCAGCCAGTTTCGTATTCAAACATAATATCGTCAATCAAGATTCAAGCACAAATATAATAATATATTGCATAAATCGAACAATGACCCTAAGGTCTAGCCAACTCACTCCCCACCACAATCCCTTAACAAAATGATAATAAATCAATAAAGAACCCTATAATTGCGGAAATTGTTTTCTTAAACGAAAGACCAACTACTATATAACAAAATTGGTATCCAAAATTGATCAAAGGCGAATATTCAGGATCCAGATTAAAAAATTCGAAGGAGATTCTGATATTCATATAATTAGCAAAGATATTTGAAAGAATGTGGATTTGAAAAGGTAGTGAAAGAAAGGAGTTAAGATAAGGAAAGTGGGTGACTCACCTAAGTGATTTGTGATGCTGACAAAGAGAGTGACTTGTGAATGATTCTGATATTTGTTTAAGCAATAACCATTCCTGTACATATTCATTGCCATTATGCACATGCATTCGCATAATGCCTCTTTCAAAAATCAAATTACCAACAACTTATGGCTTGGCCAAATACAGTAAAATAAAATAGATTCATCATACTACTAAGAATTATATGAGTAAATCGTTAACTTTTTAAGTATCTCATGTAGCAAACACACTTCAAACATTCAAACATGCTTCATATATCTAAATGTGGCAAAAAGAATATTAATTGAATAACCAATAAATTATATATATCTAAGAGTTGAAGTGGTGTCTCACGGATATGTTAAAAACAGTATCAGAGTTGAATCAGAGTTGAATTACCTAGGTTAAAAACTGCAATGCCACAAAAAGGGACCAACTTCCTCACCCTTACAGTCTACACCACCACCACTCCCACATTCTAGGGCCACCATTTCGTGTTCTATTCCAAGCCGAGTTGCTTGATGAGAGCTTTCGTGTTCTATTCCAAGCCGAGTTGCTTGAGGAACGCCTTCGTATTCTATTCCAAGCCGAGTTGCTTGGAGAGAGCTGTCGTGTTCAATTCCAAGCCGAGTTACTTGAAAAGAGCCTTCGTGTTCTACTCCAAGCCGAGTTGCTAGATGAGAGCCTTCGTGTTCTATTCCAAGTCAAGTTGCTTGATAAGAGCCTTCGTGTTCTATTCCAAGCCGAATACCTTTAAGAGAGCCTTCGTATTCTATTCCAAGCCGAATTGCTTCAAGAGAGTCTTCGTGTTCCATTCCAAGCCGAGTTGCTTGATTAGAACCTTCGTGTTCTATTCCAAGCCGAGTTGCTTGAAGAGAGCCTTCGTGTTCTATTCCAAGCCGAGTTCCTTGAAGACAACCTTCGTGTTCTATTCCAAGTCGAGTTGCTTGAACATAGCCTTCGTGTTCTATTCCAAGTTGAGTTGCCTGAAGAGAGGCTTCGTGTTCTATTCCAAGCTGAGTTTCTTAAAGAGAGCCTTCGTGTTCTATTCCAAGTTGAGTTGCTTGAAGAGAGGGTTCGTGTTCTATTCCAAGCCGTGTTGCTCGAAGAGAGCCTTCGTGTTCTATTCCAAGACGAGTTGCTTGAAGAGAGCCTTCGTGTTCTATTCCAAGCTGAGTTGCTTGAAGAGAGCCTTCGTGTTCTATTACAGGCAGAGTTGCTTGAAGAGAGGCTTCGTGTTTTATTCCACGCCGAGTTTCTTGAAGAGAGCCTTCGTTTTCTATTCCAAGCCGAGTTGCTTGAAGAAAGTCTTCGTGTTCTATTCCAAGCTGAGTTGCTTGAAGATAGCCTTCGTGTTCAATTCCAAGTTGAGTTGCTTAAAAGAGGCTTCATGTTCTATTTCAAGCCGAGTATCTTGAAGAGAGCCTCGTCTTCTATTCCAAGCCGAGTTGCTTGAAGAGAGCCTTCGTGTTCTATTCCAAGTTGAGTTGGTTGAAGAGAGGCTTCATGTTTTATTCCAAGCCGAGTTGCTTGAAGAAAGGCTTCGTGTTCTATTCCAAGCCGAGTTGCTTGATGAGAGGCTTCGTGTTATATTCTGAGTTGAATTGCTTGAAGAGAGGTTTCGTGTTCTATTCCAAGTTGACTTGCTTGATGAGAGCCTTTGTGTTCTATTCCAAGCCGAGTTGCTTGAAGAGAGGCTTCATGTTCTATTCCAAGTTGAGTTGCTTGAAAAGAGGCTTCGTGTTCTATTTCAAACCGAGTTGCTTGAAGTGAGCCTTTGTATTCTATGCTAAGGCGAGTTGCTTGAAGAGAGCCTTCTTGTTCTATTCCAAGCCGAGTTGTTTGAAGAGAGGCTTCGTGTTCTATTCAATGCCGAGTTGCTTGAAGAGAGCCTTCGTGTTCTATTCCAAGCTAAGTTACTTGAAGAGAGACTTTGTGTTCTATTCCAAGCCGAGTTGCTTGAAAAGAGGCCTCGTGTTATATTCCATACCGAGTTGCTTGAAAGAAATATTTGGTGTTCTATTCCAAGCTAAGTATCTTGAAGAGAGCCTTCGTGTTCTATTCCTGACCGAGTTGCTTGAAGAGAGGCTTCGTGTTCTATTCCAAGCCGAGTTGCTTGAAGATAGCCTTCGTGTTCTATTCCAAGCCGAGTTGCTTAAAGAGAGCCTTCGTGTTTTATTCCAAGCCGAGTTGCTCGAAGAGAGCCTTCGTGTTCAATTCCAAGTTGAGTTGCTAAAAAGAGGCTTCGTGTTCTATTCCAAGCCGAGTTACTTGAAGAGAGGCTTCGTGTTCTATTCCAAGCTAAGTTGCTTGAAGAAAGCCTTCGTGTTCTATTCCAAGTTGAGTTGGTTGAAGAGAGCCTTCGTGTTCTATTCCAAGTCGAGTTGCTTGAACATAGCCTTCGTGTTCTATTCCAAGTTGAGTTGCCTGAAGAGAGGCTTCGTGTTCTATTCCAAGCCGAGTTTCTTAAAGAGAGCCTTCGTGTTCTATTCCAAGTTGAGTTGCTTGAAGAGAGCCTTTGTGTTCTATTACAGGCAGAGTTCCTTGAAGAGAGGCTTCGTGTTTTATTCCACGCCGAGTTGCTTGAAGAGAGCCTTCGTGTTCTATTCCAAGCCGAGTTGCTTGAAGAGAGTCTTCGTGTTCTATTCCAAGCTGAGTTGCTTGAAGATAGCCTTCGTGTTCAATTCCAAGCTGAGTTGCTTAAAAGAGGCTTCATGTTCTATTTCAAGCCGAGTTGCTTGAAGAGAGCCTCGTCTTCTATTCCAAGCCGAGTTGCTTGAAGAGAGCCTTCGTGTTCTATTCCAAGTTGAGTTGCTTGAAGAGAGCCTTCTTGTTCTATTCCAAGCCGAGTTGTTTGAAGAGAGGCTTCGTGTTCTATTCAATGCCGAGTTGCTTGAAGAGAGCCTTCGTGTTCTATTCCAAGCTAAGTTACTTGAAGAGAGACTTTGTGTTCTATTCCAAGCCGAGTTGCTTGAAAAGAGGCCTCGTGTTATATTCCATACCGAGTTGCTTGAAAGAAATATTTGGTGTTCTATTCCAAGCTAAATATCTTGAAGAGAGCCTTCGTGTTCTATTCCTGACCGAGTTGCTTGAAAAGAGGCTTCGTGTTCTATTCCAAGCCGAGTTGCTTGAAGATAGCCTTCGTGTTCTATTCCAAGCCGAGTTTCTTGAAGAAAGCCTTCGTGTTCTATTCCAAGCCGAGTTGCTCGAAGAGAGCCTTCGTGTTCAATTCCAAGTTGAGTTGCTAAAAAGAGGCTTCGTGTTCTATTCCAAGCCGAGTTACTTGAAGAGAGGCTTCGTGTTCTATTCCAAGCTAAGTTGCTTGAAGAAAGCCTTCGTGTTCTATTCCAAGTTGAGTTGGTTGAAGAGAGCCTTCGTGTTCTATTCCAAGTCGAGTTGCTTGAACATAGCCTTCGTGTTCTATTCCAAGTTGAGTTGCTTGAAGAGAGGGTTCGTGTTCTATTCCAAGCCTTGTTGCTCGAAGAGAGCCTTCGTGTTTTATTTCAAGACGAGTTGCTTGAAGAGAGCCTTCGTGTTCTATCCCAAGCTGAGTTGCTTGAAGAGAGCCTTCGTGTTCTATTACAGGCAGAGTTGCTTGAAGAGAGGCTTCGTGCTTTGTTCCACGCCGAGTTGCTTGAAGAGAGCCTTTGTGTTTTATTCCAAGCCGAGTTGCTTGAAGAGAGTCTTCGTATTCTATTCCAAGCTGAGTTGCTTGAAGATAGCCTTCGTGTTCAATTCCAAGTTGAGTTGCTTAAAAGAGCCTTCATGTTCTATTCCAAGCCGAGTTGCTTGAAGAGAGCCTCGTCTTCTATTCCAAGCTGAGTTGCTTGAAGAGAGCCTTCGTGTTCTATTCCAAGCTAAGTATCTAAAAGAGAGCCTTCGTGTTCTTTTCCTGACCGAGTTGCTTGAAGAGAGGCTTCGTGTTCTATTCCAACTCGAGTTGCTTGAAGATAGCCTTCGTGTTCTATTCCAAGCCGAGTTGGTTGAAGAGAGCCTTCGTGTTCTATTCCAAGCCGAGTTGCTCGAAGAGAGCCTTCGTGTTCAATTCCAAGTTGAGTTGCTTAAAAGAGGCTTCGTGTTCTATTCCAAGCCGAGTTACTTGAAGAGAGCATTCGTGTTCTAAACCAAGCTGGGTTGCTTGAAGAGAGCCTTCGTGTTCTATTCCAAGTTGAGTTGGTTGAAGAGAGGCTTCATGTTTTATTCCAAGCCGAGTTGCTTGAAGAGAGGCTTCGTGTTCTATTCCTAGACGAGTTGTTTGATGAGAGGCTTCGTGTTATATTCTAAGTTGAATTGCTTGATGAGCGGTTTCATGTTCTATTCCAAGCTGACTTGCTTGATGAGAGCCTTTGTGTTCTATTCCAAGCCGAGTTGCTTGAAGAGAGGCTTCATGTTCTATTCCAAGTTGAGTTGCTTGAAGAGAGGCTTCGTGTTCTATTTCAAATCGAGTTGCTTGAAGTGAGCCTTTGTATTCTATTCTAAGGCGAGTTGCTTGAAGAGAGCCTTCTTGTTCTATTCCAAGCCGAGTTGTTTGAAGAGAGGCTTCGTGTTCTATTCAATGCCGAGTTGCTTGAAGAGAGCCTTCGTGTTCTATTCCAAGCTAAGTTACTTGAAGAGAGACTTTGTGTTCTATTCCAAGCCGAGTTGCTTGAAAAGAGGCCTCGTGTTCTATTCCATACCGAGTTGCTTGAAAGAAATATTTGGTGTTCTATTCCAAGCTAAGTATCTTGAAGAGAGCCTTCGTGTTCTATTCCTGACCGAGTTGCTTGAAGAAAGGCTTCGTGTTCTATTCCAAGCCGAGTTGCTTGAAGATAGCCTTCGTGTTCTATTCCAAGCCGAGTTGCTTGAAGAGAGCCTTCGTGTTCTATTCCAAGCCGAGTTGCTCGAAGAGAGCCTTCGTGTTCAATTCCAAGTTGACTTGCTAAAAAGAGGCTTCGTGTTCTATTCCAAGCCGAGTTACTTGAAGAGAGGCTTCGTGTTCTATTCCAAGCTAAGTTGCTTGAAGATAGCCTTTGTGTTCAATTCCAAGTTGAGTTGCTTAAAAGAGCCTTCATGTTCTATTTCAAGCCGAGTTGCTTGAAGAGAGCCTCGTCTTCTATTCCAAGCCGAGTTGCTTGAAGAGAGCCTTCGTGTTCTATTCCAAGTTGAGTTGGTTGAAGAGAGCCTTCGTGTTTTATTCCAAGCCGAGTTGCTTGAAGAGAGGCTTCGTGTTCTATTCCAAGCCGAGTTGCTTGATGAGAGGCTTCGTGTTATATTCTGAGTCGAATTGCTTGAAGAGAGGTTTCGTGTTCTATTCCAAGCTGACTTGCTTGATGAGAGCCTTTGTGTTCTATTCCAAGCCGAGTAGCTTGAAGAGAGGCTTCATGTTCTATCCAAATTGAGTTGCTTGAAGAGCTTCGTGTTCTATTTCAAGCCGAGTTGCTTGAAGTGAGCCTTTGTATTCTATTCCAAGTCGAGTTGCTTGAAGAGAGCCTTCTTGTTCTATTCCAAGCCGAGTTGTTTGAAGAGAGGCTTCGTGTTCTATTCAATGCCGAGTTGCTTGAAGAGAGCCTTCGTGTTCTATTCCAAGCTAAGTTACTTGAAGAGAGACTTTGTGTTCTATTCCAAGCCGAGTTGCTTAAAAAGAGGCCTCGTGTTCTATTCCATACCGAGTTGCTTGAAAGAAATATTTGGTGTTCTATTGCAAGCTAAGTATCTAGAAGAGAGCCTTCGTGTTCTATTCCTGACCGAGTTGCTTGAAGAGAGGCTTCATGTTCTATTCCAACTCGAGTTGCTTGAAGATAGCCTTCGTGTTCTATTCCAAGCCGAGTTGGTTGAAGAGAGCCTTCGTGTTCTATTCCAAGCCGAGTTGCTCGAAGAGAGCCTTCGTGTTCAATTCCAAGTTGAGTTGCTTAAAAGAGGCTTCGTGTTCTATTCCAAGCCGGGTTACTTGAAGAGAGCATTCGTGTTCTAAACCAAGCTGGGTTGCTTGAAGAGAGCCTTCGTGTTCTATTCCAAGTTGAGTTGGTTGAAGAGAGCCTTCGTGTTCTATTCCCAGCCGAGTTTCTTAAAGAGAGGCTTCGTGTTCTATTCCAAGCCGAGTAGCTTGATGAGAGGCTTCACGTTATATTCTGAGTCGAATTGCTTGAAGAGAGGTTTCGTGTTCTATTCCAAGCTGACTTGCTTGATGAGAGCCTTTGTGTTCTATTCCAAGCCGAGTTGCTTGAAGAGAGGCTTCATGTTCTATTCCAAGTTGAGTTGCTTGAAGAGAGGCTTCGTGTTCTATTTCAAATCGAGTTGCTTGAAGTGAGCCTTTGTATTCTATTCTAAGGCGAGTTGCTTGAAGAGAGCCTTCTTGTTCTATTCCAAGCCGAGTTGTTTGAAGAGAGGCTTCGTGTTCTATTCAATGCCGAGTTGCTTGAAGAGAGCCTTCGTGTTCTATTCCAAGCTAAGTTACTTGAAGAGAGACTTTGTGTTCTATTCCAAGCCGAGTTGCTTGAAAAGAGGCCTCGTGTTCTATTCCATACCGAGTTGCTTGAAAGAAATATTTGGTGTTCTATTCCAAGCTAAGTATCTTGAAGAGAGCCTTCGTGTTCTATTCCTGACCGAGTTGCTTGAAGAAAGGCTTCGTGTTCTATTCCAAGCCGAGTTGCTTGAAGATAGCCTTCGTGTTCTATTCCAAGCCGAGTTGCTTGAAGAGAGCCTTCGTGTTCTATTCCAAGCCGAGTTGCTCGAAGAGAGCCTTCGTGTTCAATTCCAAGTTGACTTGCTAAAAAGAGGCTTCGTGTTCTATTCCAAGCCGAGTTACTTGAAGAGAGGCTTCGTGTTCTATTCCAAGCTAAGTTGCTTGAAGATAGCCTTTGTGTTCAATTCCAAGTTGAGTTGCTTAAAAGAGCCTTCATGTTCTATTTCAAGCCGAGTTGCTTGAAGAGAGCCTCGTCTTCTATTCCAAGCCGAGTTGCTTGAAGAGAGCCTTCGTGTTCTATTCCAAGTTGAGTTGGTTGAAGAGAGCCTTCGTGTTTTATTCCAAGCCGAGTTGCTTGAAGAGAGGCTTCGTGTTCTATTCCAAGCCGAGTTGCTTGATGAGAGGCTTCGTGTTATATTCTGAGTCGAATTGCTTGAAGAGAGGTTTCGTGTTCTATTCCAAGCTGACTTGCTTGATGAGAGCCTTTGTGTTCTATTCCAAGCCGAGTAGCTTGAAGAGAGGCTTCATGTTCTATCCAAATTGAGTTGCTTGAAGAGCTTCGTGTTCTATTTCAAGCCGAGTTGCTTGAAGTGAGCCTTTGTATTCTATTCCAAGTCGAGTTGCTTGAAGAGAGCCTTCTTGTTCTATTCCAAGCCGAGTTGTTTGAAGAGAGGCTTCGTGTTCTATTCAATGCCGAGTTGCTTGAAGAGAGCCTTCGTGTTCTATTCCAAGCTAAGTTACTTGAAGAGAGACTTTGTGTTCTATTCCAAGCCGAGTTGCTTAAAAAGAGGCCTCGTGTTCTATTCCATACCGAGTTGCTTGAAAGAAATATTTGGTGTTCTATTGCAAGCTAAGTATCTAGAAGAGAGCCTTCGTGTTCTATTCCTGACCGAGTTGCTTGAAGAGAGGCTTCATGTTCTATTCCAACTCGAGTTGCTTGAAGATAGCCTTCGTGTTCTATTCCAAGCCGAGTTGGTTGAAGAGAGCCTTCGTGTTCTATTCCAAGCCGAGTTGCTCGAAGAGAGCCTTCGTGTTCAATTCCAAGTTGAGTTGCTTAAAAGAGGCTTCGTGTTCTATTCCAAGCCGGGTTACTTGAAGAGAGCATTCGTGTTCTAAACCAAGCTGGGTTGCTTGAAGAGAGCCTTCGTGTTCTATTCCAAGTTGAGTTGGTTGAAGAGAGCCTTCGTGTTCTATTCCCAGCCGAGTTTCTTAAAGAGAGGCTTCGTGTTCTATTCCAAGCCGAGTAGCTTGATGAGAGGCTTCACGTTATATTCTGAGTCGAATTGCTTGAAGAGAGGTTTCGTGTTCTATTCCAAGCTGACTTGCTTGATGAGAGCCTTTGTGTTCTATTCCAAGCCAAGTTGCTTGAAGAGAGCTTTCGTGTTCTATTCCAAGTTGAATTGCTTGAAGAGAGGCTTCGTGTTCTATTTAAGCCGAGTTGCTTGAAGTGAGCCTTCGTGTTCTATTGCAAGCCGAGTTGCTTGAAGAGAGGCTTCGTGTTCTATTCTAAGCCGAGTTGCTTGAAGAGAGGCTTCATGTTCTATTCCAAGCCGAGTTGCTTGAAGAAAGTCTTTGTGTTCTATTCCAAGCTGAGTTGTTTGAAGAGAGGCTTCGTGGTCTATTCAATGCCGAGTTGCTTGAAGAGAGCCTTCGTGTTCTATTCCAAGCTAAGTTACTTGAAGAGAGACATTGTGTTCTATTCCAACCCGAGTTGCTTGAAGAGAGGCCTCGTGTTCTATTCCACGCCGAGTTGCTTGAAAGAAAGCCTTCGTGTTCTTTTCCAAGCTAAGTATCTTGAAGAGAGCCTTCGTGTTCTATTCCAGACCGAGTTGCTTGAAGAGGGGCTTTGTGTTCTATTCCAAGCCGAGTTGCTTGAAGAGAGCCTTCGTGTTCTATTCCAAGCTGAGTTGCTTGAAGATAGCCTTCGTGTTCTATTCCAAGTTGAGTTGCTTGAAGAGAGGCTTTATGTTCTATTCCAAGATGACTTGCTCGAAGAGAGCCTTCGTGTTCTATTCCAAGATGAGTTACTCGAAGAGAGCCTTCGTGTTCTATTCCAAGATGAGTTGGTTGAAGAGAGCCTTCGTGTTTTATTCCAAGCCGAGTTGCTTGAAGAGAGGCTTCGTGTTCTATTCCAAGCCGAGTTGCTTGATGAGAGGCTTCGTGTTATATTCTGAGTCGAATTGCTTGAAGAGAGGTTTCGTGTTCTATTCCAAGCTGACTTGCTTGATGAGAGCCTTTGTGTTCTATTCCAAGCCGAGTTGCTTGAAGAGAGGCTTCATGTTCTATTCCAAGCCGAGTCGCTTGAAGATAGCCTTCGTGTTCTATTCCAAGCCGAGTTGTTTGAAGAGAGGCTTCGTGTTCTATTCAATGCCGAGTTGCTTGAAGAGAGCCTTCGTGTTCTATTCCAAGCTAAGTTACTTGAAGAGAGACTTTGTGTTCTATTGCAAGCCGAGTTGCTTGAAAAGAGGCCTCGTGTTCTATTCCATACCGAGTTGCTTGAAAGAAATATTTGGTGTTCTATTCCAAGCTAAGTATCTTGAAGAGAGCCTTCGTGTTCTATTCCTGACCGAGTTGCTTGAAGAGAGGCTTCGTGTTCTATTCCAAGCCGAGTCGGTTGAAGATAGCCTTCGTGTTCTATTCCAAGCCGAGTTGCTTGAAGAGAGCCTTCGTGTTCTATTCCATGACGAGTTGCTCGAAGAGAGCCTTCGTGTTCAATTCCAAGTTGAGTTGCTTAAAAGAGGCTTCGTGTTCTATTCCAAGCCGAGTTACTTGAAGAGAGCGTTCGTGTTCTATTCCAAGCTGAGTTGCTTGAAGAGAGCCTTCTTGTTCTATTCCAAGTTGAGTTGGTTGAAGAGAGCCTTCGTGTTCTATTCCAAGTCGAGTTGCTTGAACATAGCCTTCGTGTTCTATTCCCAGTTGAGTTGGCGAAGAGAGGCTTCGTGTTCTATTCCAAGCCGAGTTTCTTAAAGAGAGCCCTCCTGTTCTATTCCAAGTTGAGTTGCTTGAAGAGAGGGTTCGTGTTCTATTCCAAGCCGTGTTGCTCGAAGAGAGCCTTCGTGTTCTATTCCAAGACGAGTTGCTTGAAGAGAGCCTTCGTGTTCTATTCCAAGCTGAGTTGCTTGAAGAGAGCCTTCGTGTTCTATTACAGGTAGAGTTACTTGAACAGAGGCTTCGTGTTTTATTCCACGCCGAGTTGCTTAAAGAGAGCCTTCGTGTTCTATTCCAAGCCGAGTTGCTTGAAGAGAGTCTTCGTGTTCTATTCCAAGCTGAGTTGCTTGAAGATAGCCTTCATGTTCAATTCCAAGTTGAGTTGCTTAAAAGAGGCTTCATGTTCTATTTCAAGCCGAGTTGTTTGAAGAGAGCCTCATCTTCTATTCCAAGCCGAGTTGCTTGAAGAGAGACTTCGTGTTTTATTCCAAGTTGAGTTGGTTGAAGAGAGCCTTCGTGTTTTATTCCAAGCCGAGTTGCTTGAAGAGAGGCTTCGTGTTCTATTCCAAGCCGAGTTGCTTGATGAGAGGCTTCGTGTTATATTCTGAGTCGAATTGCTTGAAGAGAGAATCGTGTTCTATTCCAAGCTGACTTGCTTGATGAGAGCCTTCGTGTTCTATTCCAAGCCGAGTTGCTTGCAGAGAGGCTTCATGTTCTATTCCAAGTTGAGTTGCTTGAAGAGAGGCTTCGTGTTCTATTTCAAGCTGAGTTGCTTGAAGTGAGCCTTCGTGTTTTATTCCACGCCGAGTTGCTTGAAGAGAGCCTTTGTTTTCTATTCCAAGCCGAGTTGCTTGAAGAGATCCTTCGTGTTCTATTCCAAGCCGAGTTGCTCGAAGAGAGCCTTCGTGTACATTTCCAAGTTGAGTTGCTTAAAAGAGGCTTCGTGTTCTACTCCAAGCCGAGTTACTTGAAGAGAGCGTTCGTGTTCTATTCCAAGCTGAGTTGCTTGAAGAGAGCCTTCTTGTTCTATTCCAAGTTGAGTTGGTTGAAGAGAGCCTTCGTGTTCTATTCCAAGCCGAGTTTCTTGAAGAGAGGCTTCGTGTTCTATTCCAAGCCGAGTAGCTTGATGAGAGGCTTCACGTTATATTCTGAGTCGAATTGCTTGAAGAGAGGTTTCGTGTTCTATTCCAAGCTGACTTGCTTGATGAGAGCCTTTGTGTTCTATTCCAAGCCAAGTTGCTTGAAGAGAGCTTTCGTGTTCTATTCCAAGTTGAGTTGCTTGAAGAGAGGCTTCGTGTTCTATTTTAAGCCGAGTTGCTTGAAGTGAGCCTTCGTGTTCTATTCCAAGCCGAGTTGCTTGAAGAGAGGCTTCGTGTTCTATTCTAAGCCGAGTTGCTTGAAGAGAGGCTTCGTGTTCTATTCCAAGCCGAGTTGCTTGAAGAGAGTCTTTGAGTTCTATTCCATGCCGAGTTGTTTGAAGAGAGGGTTCGTGGTCTATTCAATGCCGAGTTGCTTGAAAAGAGACTTCGTGTTCTATTCCAAGCTAAGTTACTTGAAGAGAGACTTTGTGTTCTATTCCAAGCCGAGTTGCTTGAAGAGAGGCCTCGTGTTCTATTCCACGCCGAGTTGCTTGAAAGAAAGCCTTCGTGTTCTTTTCCAAGCTAAGTATCTTGATGAGAGCCTTCGTGTTCTATTCCAGACCGAGTTGCTTGAAGAGGGGCTTTGTGTTCTATTCCAAGCCGAGTTGCTTGAAGAGAGGCTTCGTGTTCTATTCCAAGTCGAGTTGCTTGAAGATAGCCTTCGTATTCTATTCCAAGTTGAGTTGCTTGAAGAGAGGCTTCGTGTTCTATTCCAAGATGAGTTGCTCGAAGAGAGCCTTCGTGTTCTATTCCAAGACGAGTTGCTTGAAGAGAGCCTTCATGTTCTATTGCAAGTTAAGTTGCTTGAAGAGAGCCTTCGTGTTCTATTCCAGGCCGACTTGCTTGAAGAGAGGCTTCGTGTTCTATTCTAAGCCGAGTTGCTTGAGGGGAGCCTTCGTGTTCTATTCGAAGCCGAGTTGGTTGAAGAGAGGCTTTATGTTCTATTCGAAGCCGAGTTGCTTGAAGAGAGCCTTCGTGTTCTATTCCAAGTTTAGTTGCTTGAAAAGAGGCTTCTTGTTCTATTCTAAGTCGAGTTGCTCGAAGAGAGCCTTCATGTGTTATTCCAAGCCGAGTTGCTTGAAGAGAGCCTTCGTGTTCTATTCCAAGCTGAGTTGGTTGAAGAGAGCCTTCGTGTTCTATTCCAAGCCGAGTTGCTTGATGAGAGGCTTCGTGTTATATTCCGACTCAAGTTGCTTGAAGAGAGGTTTCGTGTTCTATTCCAAGCTGACTTGCTTGGTGAAAGTGTTTGTATTCTATTCCAACTGAGAGCTCGGTGTACGAATGGGTATAATGAGCAAGGGAATAGTTAATTATGATGGTTAATTGTATAATGTAATAGTAATTAAGAACTGAGAGCTCGGTGTGTGACTGAGTATGAGGAGCAAGGCTATAATTAATTACGATGGTTAAATGTATAATGTAATTGTAATTAAGAGTTGAGAGCTCGATATATGATCGAGTATAAGGAGCAAGGGTAGAGTTAATTATGATGGTTAAGTGTATAATCTAATAGTAATTAATAGCTGAGAGCTCAGTATATGAACGAGTATAAGGAGCAAGGGAATAGTTAGCTACGATGGTTAAGTGTATAATCTAATAGTAATTAAGAACTGAGAGCTCGGTATATTATCGAGTATCGGAAGTGAGTATGTATTCAAGCATATTGGTTAAGTATATTAAAGAGTGAAAGATTGGGAGAAGGTGAAAATATGTGAGGTGCAATTCATAAAGGTTGTCATGAGGCTATAACGTCAATGAGTGGATAGTCGGTGATAAGTAAATAACATTAAAAACGAGTCATGATAAATAGAGCTTAGAAAATGTACGGGGTACAAACCAAATAGAAAGTTAATATTGCAAAAAAATTTTAAGCTAAGTAAAAAAATTTAATCTTCAGCTTCAACGAGCTTCCCATCAACGATGGATTTGGAGATGTCTGCTTGTGATAAGTCTGCATCGGGACAAAGAAGGCGGATCTGGTCAAGCGCTAGTTGGAAGCTCATGTTTAGAGAAGAATCGATATGATCTTTGAGAAGTTATGAGTTGTTGAGTAGATCATTTTCCTTGGATGCCCAGGTTTTTCTTTCAGTTTCCAATTCTTTTAGTTGGGTGTTCATTGTGAGCAACTGTTCATCTTTTTCCTTCATTTGAGACTTCAGCTCGACCACCTCGGTGGCTAGGCAAGAGATTCCAGTTTGAGAGGAGTCTAATGATTTCTCTTTCTGTTCTAAATCCTTGGCCTTTTGAGAAGAGAGGTTGGTGAATTGATCCATTAGCATGAGGGTGGAGGCCTCGACCTTATGGAGACTTGCCAAGACGCTCTCATGAAGAGTCTTGAGGTCTTGGGTTTTCAGAAGATTGGTATCATGGCGAAGAAAGTTGTACTTTCGGCCATGTTGGTAGTGATGAAAGTGAGGATGCTAAAAACTTATTTGTGTGTCGCCCACTATTTGTTGGGGGGCGAGCTGGGCCTGAGTAGTGGAGTTTCGAGAAGTGGCTTCGACTATCTTTTTCCCTCGAGATTTGAATTTTCTGGTCAAAGGCTCGGGGTCGGGCTTAGTTATTTCTTCATGAACCTCAGTGTGAGGAGGAAGGATTGGGGGGCTGGCACAAACTGTGGTGGTCTTTCGCTTTTTCAATTGTCGAACTCGTTTCAACATGTCATCTTGAGACATCGCCATTAGACTCTCTGCGAAAATAGGAATTAAAAGGTTAAAAGGAGGCAGAAACATAAAATTGTAAGGAAATTAGAAGTAAAGGTAAGTACCGATGTGGAATTTTAGATCCACCACTCATAATTCTAGCTCTAAAAGTTTTCGTGTATCAAAAATAATATCCAGTTGTTCCAACATCAGGCAGTCTCTTTTGTTGGAAGGATCCATATCTCCTAATTACCGAGGGATTTGTAAGTTGGGGGATTGACACCAATATAAGGGAAAACCTTCTAAGACAGAAGGATTGTGGCCGGGAGCTACTATTTTTATGAAGACCCCTTTAAAACCCTTGTAGGACAAGGTGAATACAGTTAATAGGCCTCGACCATTGACTCCACTAAGGGATGCCCACAGTTGCTTGTGTAGGGCTCTTAACTCAAAGAAATAAAGGAACATGTTGGCCGATGGCATAATGCCGAAGTTAGTGCATAGCACTTGGAAGGCACAGATGAAGGCCCAATTGTTAGGGTGTACTTGACAAGAGGATACATTTAAGATTGTGAGGAGTTCCTTCTCAAAGGTGTTAAAAGGGAGTCTTAACCCTTATTTTTTGAACAAAGTAAGGTACATGTAGGTGAACTTATGCGGGGGTAGTGGAAATAGAGTACCATCTCTACAAATGCGTACATCATTGTCACAAGTAGTAATGGCTACGTTAGCTTCATTACTTTTACACAAGGTTTGATGGTGTCTAAACGCCTTGATTCTAGTCAAGGTGGTCATGGAGGAGGTTTCCCTTCACAAAGAAAGAAGGGCCCAAGAAAAGAGGGAGTCATATTAGGTAGACATTGTGTGTGGTGAAGAAGGTAGGACAAATTGCAGGGGATTGCAGTACTAGACAATCAGCAAGAGCGAAAGCAATTGACAAAAATAATCAGTAGAGGCAAAGACAATCAATATAACGAAATTGGTGGAGGTATATCAATAAACGATAAAGTAGAGTAATTACAGAAATCAAAATGAAGTAAGAGAAAGGAGAGAAGGGATACTTGGAGAAGGAAGTGTCGCAAAAGGAATGAAAGCAGTGAGGAGAAATGGAGGAAACAGAAAGGTCGTAGAGAAATGGGAAGTTGAATAACTATTTAGGGTTATACGGTAAGGAGATAAAATAGGGAAGGAGGTTACACTGATCATGATTTTAAAAGAAGTCGTCTGGTGGATGACACGTGGACAGGGGTAGTTGAGAAACAATGATGATTGTATGGGAAGTAGTGAAAGATATTTGTTGATAAGACAACTAGGTTCCTTGTTCTTAAGAAGAGGAAGCTCAGAAGTTGGAGAGCTATGTACTTGTCTGGAAGGAGTGATTCGTCAGCTTACCGAAGGGGTATCCTCCGTTATAAGCTGAGTACATAAGGATTATTATCTTGGAATACAAAAGTTGTATATGAAAGGGGGGATTGATGTGATATAGGGTAAAAATGAGGTAATGGGATTAGTGTAGGAACAATGTGATATATATATGTTGAATAGATCGGTATAAAACTGATCAGGCTCTTGCAGAGGATTTAAGAGAAGATTTTGAGGCAGTTGGTATCCAATATTTGGGGGAGATTTGAATCTTGGGAGGTTTAGAGGAATATCTTTAATATTTGACTGGTTACTTCGGGGGTGGGTTTTTGTTATTATTTTGTGAAGATATTTTAAATTATCTTTAAGAATTATGTTGTATTTACAAGCTAATATTTGTAACTGATTACTCTATAAATAAGAATTTTACTCCTATGGTCAAGGGATAAATTACTTTTCACCTAAGCAAGCCTTAAGCTAGGGTTAAAGATATTTCTTTCTTTTTGCTTCTGGTTAAGAATTATCTGGCACTTTTTCTTGACTGGAACAAAAATAGAGTTAACATTTAGAAAATAAGATCAAAGCTTTCATGGAGCGACGGTAGTCTAAAATACAATTGTGTCCCCTAACCGTTGCTCTAAAATTTATATTTTTTGTAATACGTTTTTCTTTTAATATTGAGTAATTAGCGTCCTTTAAGGAACGCTAAGGGTGATTATCTAGAGTCGCACGACCACACTAATCTTAGCATTTTATTATGTGACTCTTAGCCATTGTTATTTTTAACTCGTGCAAGGTAAATCCGACATTAATATTTGGACTCTAATTCCTTGAATTCTTGTAGTGTTAGTATTAGTAACACTATTTTTTTAATTCATTTAAAGAAATCAATATTACAATAACATTATTTACTTTTACTTAATTCATTAATAATAATAAGTAATTATTTAATTTTATACATTATTTACATATTATATATCATTTAAATATTTAAATATAATTATATATATAAATGATTTATTTAAAAATAATAATAGTTATATTAATTGGTATTTACGAATATATCAGTTGGTATTTACGAAATTATATTATATCATACAAATGTTTACTCTAACGATGACAAAAATAAACAATTCATTCTAATCAGTGGCCGATTATTATGAGTGCAGGAGGGGCTTGGCCCTTCAAAATTTTGAAATTTTTTTTACAATAGATATTTTAATTTTTTTTATTATAAATATTAGGTATTTTGATTTTATTTTGTTATAAATATTAAATCAAATATTTTATTTCTTTTATAAACATAATAATTAATACTAATAAATAATAAAATATAAAATCAAATATAATAAAAGAATAAAGATTAAAAAGATTTATCAAGATATTTTTTATTATTTGTTTTCATTATAGATTGTATTTTTCATAAATTGTTCTCATATTTAATTCTCATTTGTTTTCTTTTGTTTCTGAAAAGAAAAAGATCTATTATTTTTTCTCTTATTTCTTCTTTATTCTCTTCCATCCTCGAGGAAGAAAAGTAGAAGATAATTCTTTCGTCTCACTTGATAGTGAAATATTAATTGAATAATTTATTTAATGAGCCTTTCTTATATGTGTATGCCTTGAATTTCTTACAAATTGTTCTCATCTTCCATTCTTACCTATTTTCTTTTCTTTCGGAAGAGAAAAGATCAATTATTTTTGCTTTCATCTCTCAACTATTCTCTTCCATCCTCGAAGAAATAAAGAAGAAGGTAATTCTCTTTTGTATCACTTGATAGTGAAATATTAGTTTAATAATTTATTTAATGAGTCTCTTTTATATTAATTTTTTATTTTATCAACATAGAAGAGAAAATGATTGTACTGTGTGTTTTTTATAATTAAATTTTAAGTGTGGTTTGATTATCATCGAATTTTCTTTTGGTATTTATGTCTCTTAATTTTTTATTAGATTATGATCAATAATTTATTAGTATTTTTTTTTTAAAATAGGTATATTGATGAAGAATAAAAGAATAGATTATTTAGATAGGTATATTGATAAATCATTTTTGGTATTTATGTCTCTCAATTTTCTTATACTTCATTTTTTTATTGTGTTAGTGACAATAATAAAATGTATAAATTTTGGATGTATTATTTGGGCACCCGCAACAATGTTGGTCAAGATCCGCCACTGATTCTACTATATTATATAACTAAATTGATTATAAATTTTGATTATAAATTTTTATGGTATAATCATTTTATTTTATTATATATCACTAATCAACTGTGTCAACAAATATAAATATTAGTTTTCTAATTTTATTATTATTATTATTAATATTTGTATTAATTAATTTAAGTAAAAACTACTCATAATTAATTATTTAGTTTTCCTAATTTAATTTAATTTTTTATTTAAATATTATATTTATGATTATATATAATTAAATAAATAATTATAATTATTCAAATAAATTATTCATTTAAATATAATAACAAGAATATTTATTTTAAAAATTTAAAAGAAAAACGACCGTGCGTATGCATGAGTCTGATATTAGTTACGACTAAAATTAACCAAATTTATGTGAAAACAAGTTATAGAATTCATCAATCAGAACCAAATATGCAGGTATTTGCAAAAGAAAAAAAAAAATCAAAACCTAGCCACACATCTAAAATATCACACTACACAGAAAAATATTAAAAGTATAGTTAACTAGCAACCAAACTAATATAAACACTATCAGCAAAAGAGTTAGAAATGGAAATAGATCCAGGATATATGTACAGTTGTGCCGAATGCTTGTGGCTGATACTTGTTAGTCGAACCTGTAACTTTACACAAAGCAGCAAATGGACTCAATCAAAAATCTTAAACAACAAACTAACTATACTGATACAAAGCAAATGTCTACCTATATAATCAAAGAAAACAAACAATTATTCATAGCTACAATCATTAAGCAACACTCACGAAATCAGTAGAAAAGTAAAACAACTTCCTCAACCTCCACACAGGTTACAAGTTGATTCTTCTCAACTCAATTACACCTCACAACTTATCATGGAATAAGAGAAAACTATTTACTGCTGCATTTATTTACTAGTGAATGAATGAAGATATTAACTATCTAAACTAAAAAAAAACTGCATAATACCAAAAGAATGAAAGTCTAAGATATAAAAGAATAAAAGATGTTAAAAATTAATTTAACAGCAAACTACTTCCTAAACTGAAATTCTTATCTACTCTAAAAACAACAAAGGAAATGGTTATCTAAATTCAAAACTGTTAGTGTATGGCCGGGTAGTACCCGGCCCAACAAGAAGAAACTGGCCGGGATCATCCCGGCCCAGATAGGGGCATCCTCACACGATGGCCCAACCGCAAGGGCTTGGATCCAGCGCAACGCTGGCAACCCAGTAAGCGCAGCGGCCGTGTACTTCCCGGCCCTCTTGGCCGAGTACACTCCGGCTCAAGGGGTAGCAGGCGGAACATGTGTTATAGAGCGGCAACATGCAATCAAACCTCAAAAAAGAAGGAGTTGATATTCGAGAAGTACAGACGGCCAAGAAAGGAAGGAGCTGATATTTGAGAAGTACAGACGGTCAAAAAGGAAGGAGTTGATATGTGAGAAGTACAGACGGCCAAACCCCAAAAAGGAAGGAATGGATCTTTGACAAAAGTACATACGGACAAACCTTAGAATGGAAAGAACTGATCGTTATTAAAGGCACAAAAGAACAATTCCAGCCAATAAGGAAAGAACCGATGCGTGCAACCTCAGTCGGAAAGGTAAGGAATCGATCCTCAAATACAAACGGCCCGCAAATAATAATAACAGGTCCATTAAGAAATTAGTATAAATTAGGGCCTAGTGAACAGGTAAAGGTACACTTTTCTGATTAACCTACTACTACCCATATCAATCACTCTCTAACTTGAGCGTCAGAGTGCCTGCAGGTACCCCCACCCCCGGAGTGCAGACGACTGGGAGTCTTAGGAGGAGTCCAAGGAGGAACAGAAGGAGGTTCGACATAGAGGGTTCTTGAGATCGTCTGGTTCCGCACCTAAATAGTATCGATCAGGTACAATTGGCGCCCACCGTGGGGCCAGACAATTCTCAAGCAGGATGGTGTCGATAAGAGCAGCAGTCGATCATAATTTAGTAGCAGCAGAGATGCAACGAGAGATGAACCGCCAGTTAGAGGAATTAAGGCGCAAGAACAAGGAAGAATTAAACGCCCTAAGAGAGGAGAACCAGCGGATGCAAGCGTAAATTGAACAGAATCCCCCCCACAAGGAGGAATCTCGTAGCAATGAAGAGGGAGGGGATGGTACCAGACGAGACGAGTCCCGAGCACAAACCACCACCAACAAAACAGAAGCAAGGCCTAGAGCAGCCAGACGCCACCCTTTCGTGGACGGGATCATGGAAGCGGAACTTCCTCGCGCTGGAAGGGGTTAACTATGAGCTAGTACGATGGCACTACTAATCCAGAGGAGCACGTGGACGTCTTCACCACCCAGGCAGGATTGTATACTTCGGACGATGCAATCCTCTGTCGTGTTTTTCCAACATCCTTAAAAGGGCCTGCACTCAATTGGTTCACACGATTGCCACCCAACTCTATCGACTGTTTCGATACGTTGGTCACCCGTTTCAGCATACAGTTTGCCACTAGTAAGCCACACCACCATACTTCTCTAGCATTGGTAAATATAGGACAGGAAAAAGGAGAGTCTCTGCGGGAATTTATGGAACGGTTTGGGAAGATATCCTTGAATATCTCTAATTTGAATCCTGAGGTCGCCATGCACCACCTCATCACAGCACTAAAGCCTGGCCCTTTCGTTGACAGTCTATGCAAGAAGCCCGTGAGCAATCTAGATGAGCTTCGGACCAGGGCTACTAAATTCATGCAGATGGAGGAACTGAAAGAATTCCGCAATACAACTCGACCGGACGCACAAGAGAAGAGGCACCATGATAGAGAGCGAACGTTAGCACCCCGATCCGGCCACAGGTTCAAAGACTCTAGGCAGCCGAAATACAGCAGGTACACGCCACTCATGTCCAACAGAGCCAAAATTTTGGAGGAAGCACTGAACACCGATCTAATAACAGCCCCTCAAAGGGCCCCGACTCCCCCGAATGCCGATACCACCAAGCATTGTCGGTATCACCGAAATTATGGGCATACAATAGAGGAATGCTTTACCTTGAAAGACAAAATCGAGGAACTGATACAGGCGGGACACCTAAGAAGATTCGTAAAACGGGAAGGCAGGGATTCTCCTCTAGGGGAGAACGAGAAAAATGCTATGAGGAGTAATCACGAAGGACATCAGGGTACCGAGAGAGGGAAGGAGATGGCACCCGCAGAGGGGTCGAACCCAAAAAAGATGATGAGCGGGATACGAGAGAAAGGCCACTGAGAGGGGTAATTAATTACATTTCTGGAGGCTTCGTAGGAGGTGGGGCCACTACGTCTGCCAGGAAGATGTACGTGCGAGAGATCCAGAGTGTCAACGCCGTGACAATATGTCCCAGACGGCACATGCCACCCATCACGTTCCGAGACGACGATTTCCAAGCGATCGACCCCCAGCATGACGACCCAATGGTGATATCAGTAGAGATCGAGGACTTCGCGGTCAGGAAAACCCTGGTGGACCCGGGTAGTTCAGTGGATATCTTATACTGGGGCACTCTCAGAAAGCTGAAAATTCCAGAGGAGGAGATCCAGCAATACTCAGAGCCGATCGTGGGCTTCGTAGGGGAACAAGTGAATACGAAAGGCTATGTTGACTTGTTCACCAAGTTCGGGACAAGCATGGTAACACGAACGGTAAAAATTCGATACCTTATTGTTGATGCTCACACCTCTTATAATATTTTGTTAGGGAGATCGTCGTTGAATACGCTTGGTGTAGTAGTCTCCACATATCACTTGGCCATGAAGTTTCCCTCCGCCTCAGGGGACATAATCACGGTGCATGTAGACCAACCAACTGCTCGCAGATGCTACGCGGACAGTTTGAGAGAAAGACCCGAGTCTCCTCCCAGACGAGCGGTGAATAATGTTGAGAAGGTCCTAGGGGAAGCAGAAGTAGACCTGGATCCTCGGGTCAGCAGCGATGAGAGGATGGAACCAATCGAAAGCACAAAGGAATTCCATTTTGATTAGCATCGATACACCCATGTCAGCCGGACACTGGTAAAGACCCCCGAGATGCGGGAAGTGTTACAGAGGAACGTTGATTTGTTCGCCTAGAGTGCGGCCGACATGCCAGGCATTGACCCAAGAGTAGCCAGTCACAAACTGTCTATTTTTCGGGAAGCTCGGCCCGTTGCACAGAAGAGAAGGAAGATGGGAGGAGAAAAAAGGGAAGCAACCAAAGCAGAGGTACAAAAGCTAATCTCAGCAGGCTTCAACAAGGAGGCCACCTACACGACCTGGCTAGCCAAGGTAGTGTTGGTAAAAAAGGCAAATGGAAAATGGCGGATGTGTACAAACTATACCAACCTCAACAAAGCGTGCCCTAAAGACACGTACCCTTTCCCAAGCATCGACAGATTGGTAGATGATGTAGTTGGACACAAGGTGCTTAGTTTTCTGGACGCGTACTCTAGGTATAATCAGATCCCAATGTATCCTCCTGACAAAGAAAAAACGGCGTTCATCACGGAAGAAGCTAACTTTTACTATGAAGTCAAGCCTTTTGGACTAAAGAATGTTGGAGCCACATACCAGCAGCTGATGGACAAGGTGTTTCGTCATCTCATCAGAAAGTGTATGGAGGTCTACGTCGACGACATGATAGTCATGTCAGATTCACTCGAGCAACACGTCAAAGATTTAGACGAGGTCTTGGCAGCCGTACGAAAGTATGACATGAGACTGAATCCAGAAAAGTGTGTTTTCGGGGTTGCAGGGGGAAAGTTCCTGGGTTTCATGTTAACCCACAGGGGAATAGAGGCCAACCCCTACAAGTGCCAAGCGGTTGTTAACATGAGGAGTCCAAGCAACATCAAGGAGATACAAAGATTGGTAGGGAGGTTAATTGTGTTGTCACGTTTTATGCCTAAGTTAGTAGAAAGAATCCAGCCGATGCTGAGGCTCATGAAAAAAACGCAAAAATTCGTATGGGATGAGGCTTGCGAGCAATCTTTCCAAGCATTGAAGGAGTATTTGTCTTCTCCCCCAGTACTACAGAAACCTAGCAAGGGGAAACCCCTGTTAGTATATCTAGCCATCTCTACCAATGTTGTCAGCGCGATCATTGTACAAGATCATGCGGGGGACCAGCGACCCGTATACTTTATCAACAAAGCCCTACACGATGCAAAATTGTGGTACCAAACAGTGGAAAAGGTAATCCTAGCACTTGTGATAACAACCAGGCGACTGCGACCGTACTTTCAAGGAAACGAGGTAATAGTCAAATCTGACTACCCAATACACAAAGTCTTGAGGCGACCCGACCTCGCTGGCCGAATGGTTGGGTGGTCCGTAGAACTATCTGAGTATCATCTTCGATGTGAAGCTTGAGGGCCGATCAAGGGACAATGCCTGGCAGACTTTGTCAACGAATTAACGGGAGATCCTGACGTACGCGAGGAAGGTTGGATCCTGTCGGTGGATGGCTCCTCAAACGCGAGAGACGGGGGCGCTGGGATTGTTTTGCAAGGACCAAATGATTTACTACTCGAGCAAGCTTTGCGCTTTGGCTTTAAACCCTCTAACAATCAGGCAGAATATGAGGCACTAATAGCAGGGTTGACCCTCGCAGTAGACATGGGAGCAGATACGGTGACATGCTGAACTGATTCTCAACTGATCGTAGGACACTTGGACGACACTTTCCAGGTAAAGGACCCCCTCCTATTACGATATTATCACGTCGTGCAGGGCATGTTGAACAGATTCAGAACGGCAAGCGTAAAGCATGTTGATAGAGCCCCAAATTCCAGAGCCGACTTGCTCTCGAAGTTGGCAACTACCAAAGTAAAGGGACAACATCACACAGTGATCCATGCCACACTTGACCGTCCTACTGTAACTTTGGCAGAATGCAATGCTACTGAGATAGTCGCACTAGAGGAGAAAGGGTGGATGGCTCCTATTATACAGTTCATTCAACACGGTGACACGAACGGAATTGATGATCCTATCATACATAGGAAAGCTTCTCGATTCACTCTGGTTGGTTAAGAATTGTACAAATAGGGCTTCTCTAACCCTCTATTAAAATGCGTCAAAAACCACCAGGCCCAGTATATTATGGAAGAGTTACACACGGGGATTTGTGGTTTACACTCAGGATCCCGAACCATGGCAGCTCGGGTATTATGAGCAGGATACTATTGGCCGATTGTCAAATAAGACTGCGAGAAGTACGTAAGGAAGTGCACCCAGTGCCAACAGCACGGTAACATGATACATCTCAAGTCAGAGAAGTTGCACGGTATTACCTCCCCTTGGCCTTTCAGAAGTGGGGCATGGATATTCTAGGGCCCTTCAGCCAAGGGAAAGGTCAAGTAAAGTTCTTGTTGGTAGCTATAGACTACTTCACTAAGTGGATTGAGGCGGAGCCACTGGCCCTGATCACGGCCCAGCAGGTACAGAAATTTGTCTGGAAGAATATAGTGTGCAGGTTTGGCATACCAAGCATCGTCATAACAGACAATGGTAGACAGTTCATCGACAAGGGGCTAGCTGAGTTCTATAAGGGACTCCAGATACAACATATAACCAGCTCAGTCGAACACCAACAAACAAATGGGCAAGTCGAAGCAACAAACAAGGTCATACTGCGAGAACTTAAGAAGAGGTTGGGAGATGCGAAAGGAAGGTGGGCTGACGAGTTATTAGAAGTCTTATGGGCATATCGCTGCACCCCACAATTAACAACACAAGAGACACCCTACTGCTTAGCATATGGAGTATATGCAATGATCCCGGTCGAGATTGGAGAGCCCTCTTTACGGCACCGCCTATTCGACGCGCGTCTTAATGAAGAAAGTATGCTAACAAGCCTGGACCTGGTTCAAGAGCTCCGAGATCAAGTGCGCATTCGGGAGGAGGCATCCAAACTAAGGGCCCAGCGTCGCTATAATACTAAAGTCAAACCCCGATCTTTTCACCAAAGAGATCTGGTATGGCGTATGGCAAGTGCCGCTCGGAAGCATGAAGGGAAGTTCTCGCCCAATTGGGAGGGGCCATTCCGAATCAGTGAAGCTATGGGAAACGGCGCATACAGGTTGGAGCACCTATCTGGTACCCCTGTCCCCGCCACCTGGAACGCCTCACATCTCAAGTTTTATTACAGTTAGTTTGTCAAACATTTATTTTTCAGACTCTTTTGTGATTTCGATTGCACAATAAATGATGTACTCTTTCCTACCTTGATCTTTTTTTTTCCTAAGGAGGGTTTTTGGTCAAGAAGGTTTTAACGAGGCATCATAGTCATAAATAAAGCATGATTATTTCATTATCCTATAATTATCTTATCTATTGTCAACAAATACATATATCTTGATCAAGAACAATAACTGGCAAAATTTCACACTCTCTCACGGGAAAGGAAGCTTCATCGAACTAGATGAACCCCCATACCTATACCAATGGGAAAGGAAGCTTCATCGCCCTAGATGATCCCCCCCATACAAGCAAAAACCTAAGGTAATACACAACCATACAAAAGCTTAAGGAGCAGATGACGTAAAAGAAAACGCAACCCTGGCCAAAAGTGGCCGAGTACATCCCGGCCAGGCGCGGCCGAGCACATCCCGGCCAAAGGTGGCCAGCCACATCACGGCCCAAAGTGGCCAAACACATCTCACCTTCACCTGCAAATACAAATAGCAACATACAAAGAGGCACACGCAGCAGATACAAACACAAAAATCTAAAAGAAAGTTCGAAACATCACATCCAAACATACAATGTGTGTTAATACATGTCCAACAAGTAGAAAATCAAAGCTCGACAAATAGTTTCTAAAAACAAAGAAATACAAAGTAACATATCACTCCTCGGGGGAAGCAGTAGGTTGCCCAACAACAGGGATGTTCTCCATAGCCATGACGGAACCTTGGTACACATCCTCATCAATATTGAAACGCCCATCTCCCGCGTCAAAGTTAAAGTAGTGAGCAGCGTGGCGCAGGGCCTTGTGGAAACCTTCCTCGTGTTGGGACATCACGTACCCCTCCAACTGGTAAATCCGGCCAGCCTTCTCAGTGTTGTCCCTCTTCTCAACCGCCAGCTCCTCCAAGGCCGCCTGGGAATCCTCATCTTTCTTCTCAAAATCCCTGCAGCGCGCCTTCAAGATATTACGCTCTGCTAGCAGCTGAGATCGCTCATTTTTCACACTACCCAACTGAAGTGAAACCTCTTGCCTCCTGCTATTGGCCTCGGCCAAATCCCTCTGTAAACTCTCTATGTCAGCAGCCAGTTTGCTTGTCTCTAGCAGTTGGCTTAGCACTGTGTTCAGATGGTGACCCATCACCATCGCCCTGACGTGAAATTCATTCAGTGCATACAGCACCGCCTCAAGACGCATGGCTTAAACAATCTCAGCCTCCTCCAACGACAAGGAAACCTCTATGCCTTGGTTAATTTGGAGTTGCGCATCAAACATCGAAGACAAAGCGTCAGCCGCACCATCAGCAGAGGAAGTGCCTCGAGACTTCTTGGGGGAGGATGACCGAGGAGTACTCGGCCTTGCAGTACAATCCCTACGCTTGCCTTTCTTCTTCGCCGCGGCATGAGGCATCAGATCGCCCTTTTGGGAAGTCGTCTCCCCGGGAACACGACTAGCACTCTCACCCCCTTTCCTCTTCTCCTCCTCTAGCTTTTTCCTCCTCAGCTCCAGAAACACTTCTTTGCCAGACGGACCAGCAGTAGCCATGATATCTGCAAAAAAGAAATAAGCGTTAGTCCAAGCATACCAGGCGCATCTCTATGGGGAGTCAGACGAACATACATACCGAAAAGGTCATCGCGCGGACGAGAGGAACTAAACACACCAATAATTTTCTTGGAGGAGAGTTTCTTGGGCAATTGGTCCAAATAAGACAGCACATATAGATCCTCCTGGGTAAGGGATGCTCTCGGCCAAACTCGATAGGGGGTGGGATGTTTGGTCCAGTAGAACGGGAATTTGGGCTCGCCATTTTCAAAGTAAAAATATCCAGCCCCAGCAGACCGGATGACTACCTTAAAGAAACCTGTCTTAAACCTTTTAAAAGATTGCGTATAAGACGCGAGTAAACACTGGTGGCTTTGACCCACTAGAGACAACCAACTAACCAGATCCCCCGGACGCGTACAGTAGTACTGCAAGAAAACCTGCGGGGAAGGTCTCAAATGGAAAACTCGACAGACCAGTCGGAACGCCTGAAGGGACGCCCAACTATTAGGATGCAGCTGCGTGGGTGCTACATTCAGCACCCGTAGCACTCCCATTGTAAAATCATCGAAGGGAAGACGTACATGCAAATCAGAGACTAAGGTAGAGTACATGTAGAAAAAGTCATGTGAATGACCTTTTCGACCGTGACACACACTATCCCCACTCATGGCTCGCTCTACACTAATAGAACGATCGTCTACTGTATCAGCTAAAATATCATACTTCTTACGAAAATCAACTATGGTGGCAGATTTACTAAACCTAGACAGAGGGAGCTTCACCCGGGGATCTACCCACTCGTAACCCGGATGACGCAGGGCCGAGAACTCCTCGGCACCCACAGAGTCCTCATCGTCCCTCTGCACACTATGACTACACAGGGAGTCAGACATGGTCCCCTCCTCCTCAGAGTCACTATGCCTACTGGAAAGATAATAAGCAGAGGAGGACGACATACCTAGGATGGCGCAGACGGGAAAGGCTCGGCTGGTGGTGGCTCACTTCCTAAATGAATCCTTTGCCTCACAACATCAAGACCCCACCTCTATTTATAGTGGACCACTCTCACAAAAGTAACCCCCTCATCACCATGAGATCTCGCTCCATCCAACGGTTGTCGGCACATCTCCTTTAAAACTTCCCACCTAAACCACCTCATTATTATGACAACACAGCCTCGAACGTCGAGCCAAGTTAATACTTTCTCTTTCCCCATAATTAAAGCAAGACTCATAACCTCATGTGGTTGGGGATGCCTCGGCACCATTTCCAAAGGCAACACATCATAGCCTCTTGTGAACTTCGTTCACTACGAGCCTAGGAGGGCTGGTGTTAGTGTATGGTCGGGTAGTACCTGGCCCAACAAGAAGAAACTGGTCGAGATCATCCCGGCCCAGATAGGGGCATCCCCACACGATGGCCCAACCGCAAGGGCTTGGATCCAGCGCAACGCTGGCAGCCCAATAAGCGCAGCGGCCGTGTACTTCCCGGCCCTCTTGGCCGAGTACACCCCGGCCCTAAGGGTAGCAGGCGGAACATGTGTTACAGAGGGGTAGCATGCAATCAAACCTCAAAAAAGAAGGAGTTGATATTCGAGAAGTACGGACGGCGAAGAAAGGAAGGAGTTGATATTTTAGAAGTACAGACGGTCAAAAAGGAAGGAGTTGATATGTGAGAAGTACAGACGGCCAAACCCCAAAAAGGAAGGAATGGATCTTTGACAAAAGTACAGACGGACAAACCTTAGAATGGAAAGAACTGATCGTTATTAAAGGCACAAAAGAACAATTCCAACCAATAAGGAAAGAACCGATGCGTGCAACCTCAGTCGGAAAGGGAAGGAATCGATCCTCAAATACAAACGGCCCACAAATAATAATAACAGGTCCATTAAGAAATTAGTATAAATTAGGGCCTAGTGAACAGGTAAAGGTACACTTTTCTGATTAACCTACTACTACCCATATCAATCACTCTCTAACTTGAGCGTCGGAGTGCCTGCAGGTACCCCCACCCCCGGAGTGCAGACAACTGGGAGTCTCAAGAGGAGTCTAGGGAGGAACAGGAGGAAATTCGACACAGAGGGTTCTTGAGATCGGTTGGTTCCACACCTAAATAGTATCGATCAGGTACAAAAACAACAACTGAATACAAGAAATTTTAAATCTACGTGTATCATCAATTAGCAGCTAAAAGAACCTATACCTTAACAAGCTAACTAGACTACTTATGCTATGCTGAGATCAAAACTAAAACTAAATCAATATGGTTAAGAAAGTAAATATGACCTAAAATTCTATAGGTAATAGTAAAAATTAGAAAAACATTCTAATCTATCAAATAAAGTATAAACTAAGATTCATAGAACTAAGAGAAATAAAGAACAACGCTACTCTAATCTTGGTTATCACTAAACTAGTCTAAAAGCAACTAATTAATATATAAATTGAAGTAAAAAGGCTGAAACTCACACCAACTAGGCCCTGAAGAAGTGTTTTTAAAACTGACAAATCACTGCATATGGAGACTCATCTCTTTGTTTTGAAAGACACATACACAACCCAAAACCTGGAGGATGACTACAGTACCTTTCTTCTTTTCCCATTTCCCATATAACTACGGAGAATATGAAATATGGAGGATCTTTCGGAGATGGGAAAGGGTAGAAGATGTATTCATTTCTCGAAGGTTGAACCAGCGAGGTCATAAATTTTGCTTTGTAAGGTTTCAAGGAATCACTAATCCAGGGGCTCTTGAACAACAATTGGACAACATTAGGATTGGAAATATGAAGCTTCATGTTAACATGCCAAAGTATCAACAGAGTGAAAACTTAATTTATAGGCCAAGAGGGTCAAGCTTGATGGGAGGAAATAGGAAGTTTTCTAAAGGGGATCAAAAGAACACTATGACTCAAAAATATAAGAAGGTCTGGAGGAGAAAGGAAGAAACAAAAACATACGTTCAAGCAGTCAAGGGAGGAACAGAAAGTGAGGAAACCAATGGAAACACTGGTTAAACGGAGTTTCAAGTAATAGAAGAGAAAAAAGAGTGGCTTCAAAAACGTTACATTGGGAGGATCCGAGATATATCAAGTATGGAGACTTTAAAGGAAAGCTTTATCTTGAATGGCTTAGATTTCTTGCGCTTAAGGTATATTGGTGATAATGCAATACTCATTACAGGTGAAGGGGAGGAGAACATACAAAATATCATCGATGAACAACGCGAATGGTTTTTAAGCATCTTTGAGTCAATAACAACTTGGAATAATCATATAGTTTTGGGAAATCGGATGTGTTGGGTCAGATGTTGGGGGCTTCCTTAATCCCTATGGGGGTGGGAATGCTTTGAAAAACTCATAGCTATTGTGGGAACTCCAGTGTCAATGGATAAATCAACTGAGGAATGGCAAGAACTTGAATTTGCAAGACTGAGGGTTCGACTACCTATTCAAGCAGAGGCAAGAATAAAAACGATGGTGAAGATAAATGGTAAAGTTTATCAGGTCTTAATCAAAGAAGAAACACCATCAAGGGAATACCCCAAATGCTGGTGTGGAGTGTGGGGGAAAAGTATAGAAGATGGCTCCTCCTCAAATGCGCTCACAAATATGGGTTTCATAGGATTAGTAGAATCAGAAGGCGGGAACTTCAGCGATGATGAATTTTGGGAGTCAATGAGACAAACGGAGGACACTACAATGGTATCACCGGAGGATGGGTAACCTCGTCTCGAGATAGATGATGAACGATAACAAACAACAGAGTTGTCTCGAAAACCCGCATGCCAAAATTAGTTACCACAAGAAGAATGTCGTCAGAGTGGGAAAGAAAACTATAACATAGAAAACAAGAAAAATGATACAAAAGGAAAAAGTCAGATAAAGACAACTGGCTTGGGGCGACAGGATGTGCAAAGGAGAAGGCGAGGATCAAGGGGATCTCCGGAGTCTAAAGATTTTCAACGGGAAGAAACAGATTGGGCCCTCTATCCGGCCCAAAATGAGCTTTCTATTCCACAATCTAATTTCATGGGTCTGACCCAATTAAGTCATTTAGACTTTGACCCCTATACCCATTTGGATCCGCAATATTCAATGATCTCTAACCTTAATCTAACTCTGAATGTAAATCATTTTGGGCTCCTACAATTGACAGTGCTTGAGGGTGCAGTTAGGGGTAATTATCTTGATATGGAAGGAGAAAGTCAAGAACACGGTGATGAAGATATGACAGAAGAACAAGCTAAGGGGATCAGTAAGGAAACATTAATAGCATTTTCGTCTAATTCTGAAAAGCAAAAGAAGGGAATCGATGACCACATGAAATTGATCAAAGAAATGAAGATAAATCCTGACATTATGCTAAAAAGAAAGAAATTGTTGGTCGGTGAACCCAGCTCGAGAGGGGGTCATAGTCTCAAAGGTGATGCTCTCACACATTTAGTTGTCAACCCTCAACAAAGATGCAAATCGAGGTTTGCTACTCTCTCCCCAAATAATTATATTAATGACGTTGATATCCATAACTGTAATAGACTATTTTGGATGAGAAATAATTTGAATGAGGCTTCTAAGTTATGGAGTATAGGTAAAGATATAGGTTTTACTCAAACAAGGAATGAAGATGACATAATTAAAAGAATAGAAGATATGGAGGGAAGAGACAATGCAAAAAGTGGGGAAAAAGTGGAAGGGAATAATCATAAGGATCTAAGAGGATTATGAGGCTTAATATTAGGGGGTTGAGAGAATCGACTAAGTGGAAATATCTTAAGGAGAACGTCTCTAAGGAGGATGTGGATATGATTTGTCTCCAAGAAACTAAAACAGATATCATCATACCTGACAAATGTTATAGAATTTGGGGAAATAATAATGTAGAATGGGTGCATAGCGTAGCTGAAAATAGGGTAGAGGGTATATTAAGTATTTGGAACAATAATAAGTTTTTATTAACAAACCATCATCTTGGAAAAGGATTCATAGTATTGGAAGGTAAATGGGGAGAGGAAAACCAATTATTAACTTTAGTGAATGTTTATTCTTCATGTGTATACAGTGAAAAGAAAATCATGTGGGAGGAATTGCTTAAATGTAGGAGAGATGATGAGAACAAGGTATGGTGTATGACAGGTGATTTTAATGCAGTTAGAAAGCTAGATGAGAGGAAAGGATTAAGTCCAGTAAGTATAAGTAAAAGGGAGATACAAGATTTTAATCAATTGATTGAGGATATAGATTTGCTAGACATACCTATGATAGGGAAGAGATATACATGGTATAGACCAAATGGGACATCTAAAAGCAGATTGGATAGAGTCTTAGTATCACAAGAATGGTTGGATCTATGGCCGAACAGTAAACAATATGTGTTGGATAGGTCTGTTTCTGATCATTGTGCCTTGATCATTAAGCATAAGACCATTGATTGGGGACCAAAACCTTTTAGAAATTTAGATGTGTGGAGTACACACATAGGTTTCAAGAACATGGTGAAGATATGTTGGGAAAGTTATAAGGTGAATGGAAATGCTATATAGACATTAAAAGAGAAATTGAAAAGAATGAAAATGGACTTAAAAGTATGGAACAGGGAGACTTTTGGAGACATATAGAAAAAGTAAAGAAAGGATCATATCTAGATAAAAGAGACGAGGAGAGTGACCTAGACCAAATGGGTAGGGAAGGGAGAAGAATTTTCTTTGCTGATTTAAAAAAGATAAATTTTAAACTAGAAGCTTTAGAAAAACTAAAGACAAGAGCTAAATGGTTAGAGGTAGGAGACATGAATACAAAATATTTCCATAGGTTAATCAAACGGAGGAGAATTAAGAATATGATTAAGGGAATGCATATTGACAATGATTGGTGTGAGGATCCTATTAAGGTTAAATAGGAAATTAGATGCCAATTCAAAAACAGGTTCACAGAGCATAACAATATGAATATAAGGCTTGATAATATAGAGTTCCCCACTATTAACCGAGAGGATAATGATATGTTGGCCAACAAAATCACAAAAGAGGAAATTAAGACAGTTGTATGGGATTGTGAGAGTAACAAGAGCCCAGGTCCGGATGGCTTTAATTTTAATTTCATAAAGAAATTTTGGGGTCTTATTAAGGAGGACACAGTGAGGGCAGTAACTTGTTTTCATAGCGATGGGAGTTGGCTTAAAGGTACTAATGCATCCTTTATAAGTCTTATACCTAAGGTAGATAATCCTCAAAGTATAGATGAATACAGGCCTATTTCATTGGTAGGGAGTGTATATAAAATTATCTCTAAATTTCTTGCAAAGAGGCTGCAAAAAATTCTACATAAAGTTATAAACATTAAGCAGTCAGCTTTTATAGAGAATAGAGGATCACTAGATAAGGTGGTGGTAGCAAATGAAGTGGTAGATGAAGTAAGGAGGAAAAAAGGAGAATTGTATCATAGTAAAGGTCGATTTTGAGAAAGCTTATGACTCGGTAAAATGGGATTTCCTCTTCTATATGATGGAAAAACTAGGATTTTGCTAAAAGTGGATTAGGGGATGTTTACAATCATCAACGATTTTTGTCCTAGTAAATGGTAGTCCTACAAAGGAGTTCAAACTTGAGAAAGGGCTTAGACAAGGGGACCCACTAGCTCCCTTTCTATTTCTTCTTGTGGTTGAAGGGCTAGCAGGAGTAGTGAGACAAGCTGAAAGTAAAGGTTTATTCAAAGGAATTAAAGTGGGAAGGAAAGAGATAAGTATTACCATGTTGCAATTTGCTAATGATACATTATTTTTTTAAAGAGACTACTCAAAATGTTATGGTCTTAAAAAGCATACTTAGGTGTTTTGAATTAGCTTCAGGATTAAAGGTAAGTTTCCATAAAGGCAGCCTAGCTGGGATAGGAGTATAATCAACAACCATACATAGGTACTTGATGAGTTCAAATTTTTGCCCTCATTTAATATTTAAATTTGGGGATTTAATTGAATTTTCTGTGCTTAAAGATTGATTTAATTAGGATTTGTGATTATTGGATTTATTGAGTAAGTGTGGTAAAAGTGGCGTAAAAATTGATTTTAGTTGCATAAAATATTATTGGATATTCTAACGTTTGTTAATGCAGCTGGAATTTATTTTTGGTCAATTAATAGTGTGATTTTGAAATATTCAAAGTTACAAAATAAGTCCAAAATCAAGAAATTCTGGAAAAGAATAAATCAGGAGCTAAATGCACCCCCAGATTTTATTTGCACACTCCTCCTGCAAGTGGACCACAAAAACCTGTTCCGCACCCCTAGTTTTCACTAAGTTGCACCCCTCCTACCACTTAAACCCAACTCACTCAGATCATGCCATGTGGCAATCCTCCACTTATTAAATTAACCAATCAGATAAAGACATGTGTCATAATCCTTCACTCGCGCCACCACAGATCGCGCAGCTCCGCACACCATCGCGTCGTCTCCATCTTCACCGCAGCAGCGCCCAACGCTGTGAATCTGCACCGTTCTCCATCACTGCAACACCAGGAACCTGCACGGAGAACACCTTCAACGCTGCACATGTAGAGCCGCCATGAAGCATCACCGTGAAGCCTACTGCAAACTCGCCGGAAAACACAATCGCGCCACCTCCATCGAGCTTCCACCGCACCTGCACCGGCAGCCATGGCAGCCTTCATGAATCTGTAACAGCGGAAAAGAGAAGCGAACCAGTCACGGCCACCACGCCGGAAATCCGACCGCCGCGCCGTCAACCGCGCCATTTCAGCACCCACAAGCCTCCATGAAACCCTAAACGCAACAAACCCTAGTCTGGAGAGAGAAAGTGCACTCTACGCCACGTGTCAGCATCTGATAGGACAATCAAACTGGTCAACTGGTCAACTCTGGTCAACTGGTCAAAGTCAGCAGTCAACTCTGGTCAAAACTGCAAATATGGTTAAATGAGAGGGGCAGAATTAGAAATTGGACAGGAATTAAGTTGCTAATTAATTAAATAAAAATAAAAGATTTTAGCAACTGACAGATAAAGCCCAAAGTGCAGTGGAAGCCTATATAAAGAGACTTAAGGGAGCAGAAGGAAGAACTTACAACTTACAACTTAGACACTTAGAACTCTCTGGTTTTGGCAGATACCGTCTCCACCACATCTCTCATTCTTTCTTTTATTTTCTTTCCTTCATATCATCATGTATTCCATCAAAGCCATGGAGGACTAAGCTTTTAGGGTTGATTCCACTGTAATTTCTTAAATGGATTCTGAGGTTAGATGAATTTATGTGTTTGTTATTTTGATTATTGTTGTGGTTTTTGTTTATCTATGTCCTTTGCTTCTTAATCGAATAGAAAATAATGATTTTAAATCTACATGCATGCTAATCATATGAGTTAAAAGGTTTTTAAATTAAATTGAGACTTTACTTTGATTTTGTTTAGAAACTTTCATTTGATTAAATAAGTTTTTGCCAATAATTGAGACTTTAATTTGATTAGAGGTAATTACTTTAACTAAAATTAGTCAAGACTTTACTTTGATTAATTGAGTTTTCTATTTGGTGAAGAAACAAAGGAATAGACATGATTAGGCATTGTAAAATTAATTGAGACTGTACTTTGATTGAATTTACTATGGACAATCTAACAATTCTCACTTTTAATTGAGACTGTACTTTGATTAAAAGTGAGGATGTCAACAAATGAATTGAGTCTTTACATTGATTGATTTGTAAAACAACAACAATAATTAATTTAATAATAATCTCTAGATAACCAATGAAGAGTCTTATTTAGAAAAGGCAGTGGAATTGACCTATTTACTATTATTGTGTTTACAATCTTCCGTGTCATTTTCTTTGCACATCAAAATCCCCCTATTTTTATAGTTCCTAGTTTTAATTGCATTTTTAAGAATCAAATATTTGAGATCAATTCCGTATTCGTTGTGAGACGACTCAGGGTTATCTTAACCCTAACTATTTTGTTCACTACTAACTGGCAATACTGAAGTTGCTAAAGTAGTGGTAATTTGATCACCTAACGACAACGATATGGTACTCAACTTTATTGAACTGCAGCACTATGAAAGTACCATTCACTTATCTAGGTATACCTGTTGGTGGAAATCAAAGAAGAAAGGAATTTTGGCAAGGCTTGATGTCAAAAATCAGAAAAAGATTATCTAGATGGAAAGGTAGACACATCTCATTCGTAGGAAGAATGACTTTCATTAAATCAGTATTATCCTCCATGCCTTTATTCTTCATATCACTTTTCAAAATGCCATCTATTGTCAGGAAAGAAATAGTTAAAATACAGAGAGACTTTTTATAGGGATGGGGCCATGAGGGTAGAAAGATTGCATGGGTAAAATCGGAAACCATATGTAAGCCTAAGGAAGAGGGAGGATTAGGAATAAAAGACTTGAAAAGATTCAATTATGCCTTTTTAGGCAAGTGGAAATGGAGACTAGGAAAGAAGGAACGAGGTCTATGGAGTGATATCTTATTTTCAAAATATGGGTCATAGAGAGCTTTAAATGATAAAAACAACTGCCAATTAGACTCGTGGTGGTGGAGGGATCTTAGGAAAGTATGTGGGAATGGAGAGGGGGAGATTGGTTTGATAATAATATTACTTGGAAGAGTGGAGATGGAAATAGAATTTTGCTTTGGGAAGATATATGGATAAGAGATTTACCCTTGAGGGATAAATATCCTAGAATTTTTGCAAATTCAAACCAAAAGGAAGCAAGACTACTTGAGGTTGGAAATTGGTATGAGAATCAGTGGAAATGGAACGTATTATGGAGAAAAGAGTGGTTTGAATGGGAAAAACCAATGGTAGAAGAAATGATGCAACACATCGAGGGCTGCACATTGCATAAGCAAAAAGAGGATGAATGGGTTTGGAGAGGGGATGCCTCACAAGATTATATGGTTAAATCTGCATATAAGAAGATGCAAAATGGAACTATAGGGGATGAAGAGACATTGTATAGAACTTTTTGGAATGTTAAAGCTTTACCCACAGCTCACATTTTTGCATGGAGAGTACTACATAATAGGGTAGCAACATATGATAATCTACCTAAAAGAGGAATTCTTCTGGAGAGTAGAAGATCTGTCATGTGTGACACTTGTGACGAATCAGTATGCCACTTATTTTTCACCTGTAGGGTGGCTACTCAAATTTGGAAGTTGTGCGATTCTTGGATTGGTGTTTCGTCAGTACATCATAATAGAGCAAAAGACCATTTCCTAGGTTTTGATATGCTAGGGCTTAACTCTAAAGGAAATTGTGTATGGAGGACCGTGTGGGTGGCTATATTATGGGGTATATGATAATTATATATTTAGGAACTCTAAAATAGATGGTGAGGAAGTGTTCACATTAGTGCAAATTAAATCTTAGGCATGGATCACAAGTAAGTACCCAAAAGCATTTTTTCATATTTTGACTGGTGTTTGAGCCTGATCATTTGCCTCAAATCTATGTGCTAAGAACTTTTTGATGCTAATGAAGAGAGGTTTTGGGTAGTTCTCCTTGTAGATGACTCAATGTAAGCCCGAAGGGAAAGGTGGAAGTAATGAAAATGTGTGGAATGCTAAAAGTAGAGATGCCAAAAATATACTTGCTCTTATTCCTATAAAGATAAAAGGTTGTGCAAGAATATGTTGAGAACTAACATGCAGGTGGAATCCATGAGAAATGAGTAATAGCCAAGAAGATCAAGTTCAAACATCAAGCCAAGTGGAGTTGGGAAGCTTAAATGAAAAGCTATCAAGGGATCTTTGCAATAAGGGTTGACTGCCTTAAAATGTCCTACAAGTATAAAAGTAGGAACAATATGTAAATAATATGAAGGTTGAAGACTATTCTTTTGATTCATTACATGTATGAGCTCTTTAAATATAAATGTGGGGTGGATTACTGAAAAGTATTTTGAACATCATCATGGTGGTATTATTTATAGTGCTTATGTCAATGTAAATTAGCTATTTCATTATTGTTTTTAGGGTCTGGACTATTATGGAGTTACAACATAATAGTAACAAATCTGTAATGTTTTTGTAACTTGTAAAAGAGTTAGGGCATCCCGAATGTCCTACTATATTTATTTAATTTTTGTTGCTGATAAAAAAATGAAACAACTAGAATATGAATATGAAGAAGTAGCCAAATATTTGATTTGTGAAGATAGTGACAGGGACACTACACCATTTTTCGCTTTAGGCAATAGCTAAAAAGTGTGGTCTGAAGTTAAAAAAGTGTGACCTAAACTTTAGGCAACACTTTGACAACAGTTTTCTAGGTGTGGAGGATACGCCTATGGGCTTAGGTTATAGGCAACGGTTTTTGTACTAAAGGCCACACAATTTATAAAAATGTTGCCTTATAGTATTAAAATAAGCCACATATTTTAAATGTTGCTTATTGTATATAGATAACACTATCCAAATGTTGCTTATTGTTTATAGACAATACATTTTAAATGTTGCTTATTATTTATAAACAACACATTTTAAATGTTGCTTATTGTATAAACAACAATTTTTGACAACACTTTTGAATTCATTTTTAAATTAGTTTAAAATATAAATGTATATTTAAATCAATAGTTTTAAAATTATAATTATTTATTTAGACAATTCTTTAATTATTTTATGTTATTGATTTATGACACATTAATTTAGACAAGTCATTTTATATCACAAATATAATCATTTTATATGCACCCTTTGTCATTACCTTTCAGGAGAACATAGTTCAATGACAAAAGTCACAATAGTTTATATCATAATTTGTGCCCCAAAAGCACAAAGCATTTACCTCAATGTCAAGTTTTTTCAAATAGGATATAAACAACAGTTTGTACTTAACCAAGAATGTGAAATTTTCGAATTAAAATTCCATACAGCTACAAAAATAGAGTACAACCCTACAGTCAATCATGGGTCATGGGTAGAGATATGTGACATTTTATCAAATTTCCATAAGTGAGCTGGCTTCTACTCTGTTGTTGGTACTACCCATGTTGTAGTTACTACCACAGGGAAATCAGATGAGTGACCATGAATTGAAATATATACCAATACTGGCATATGCTAAATAAATTGTCATTGGCGCATTAAATCAATGTCAATATGAGAATTGCGAATATTCAATGGTCGTGATGCTGGCCACAGCTCAAAGATGACGTTCGAGTAATATTTTAATTTGGCAAAAGGCTATTCATTGCAACTAGATTATGAACTGTTTGATGATCAGTCTCTATAGCAACTTTTGCCACTTCAAAAGGTTCTTTTTTTCTTTATCTTTGTCTTTGATCCACCCTATGTAAAGCTTCCAACTATAACTTGTGATAATAGAGCATCCAAATTTAACAAGTTGCAAGTTTTAACATGATAATGATGATCTTCAACACTAAAGTATGATGGCAGCAATAAAATGCTTTTACCTGAACTGGACTTACGGCAATAAGCACTCTGCAAGGGAAACACTTAATCCACCAGTTTAATTGTGGGAGCCACCACCATCAGCAACCAAGTAAGAGCTTGACAGGCACAATATCTCAAAATGCCCTTATTGAATCCAAAGTCCATTTTAACTTCCAGCACTCTCAAACAACAACTATGAGAGTTTGAAATACATCTCATCAGCAATTTACAAATGAACAAGAGTTCAGCACTTACTATAACAAAATTAGAAATCAAAAACACCAAAAAGACACACTATAGACAGACAAATATGATTGTGTCCATGCCTCACAGTTTGTAGTACCATGTCTATTACATTGCATGTTAAACTTTAAAAAGAAATATCATAATTTATATAAGATATTCATGATACCTGAATTGATCATTGTAAGCATTGGAGGATGAGATAGATAATTATCTGATAGACCTGCAATCACATAGACAAACAACAAATTAGAATAGCAACGTCCAAAGAATGCATCTTACAACTCACAAGAATGTTTGGAACATTAATCAATTTTAACTTCTGCATTATTATTATCAGGATAAGGAAAACATTTCAAAAATATATGAAAAGATCACATTTAAGAAGAGCTTTGACAGACCATATTAGAGAGAATAATCATCCAACCCTGAACCACACTACCTGCAACATATTGCAAATCCCTTGACTTTCTAGTTCACTGAGTGTAGGAAGGTCGTTGATACCTTATCAAACTGATCCAAAACAAGATGATGTGTATTTTGATCATCTCCTTATTCTATCTCATCCAAATCATCATCATCTTCTTCATTTAATGGAAGTTTATCATCATCCTCCTGAATCATTTCCCACTTCATTCTAAGCCACGAGGAATGCTAGCTGGCACTTCTAATAATTAATAAAGGAAAAAGTAACAATGTAGAGATTAAAAGTAATAAAGTAAGACTACTAAAGCTGAGGTTGGATCAGAAAATCAAAAACAGAACTATAGGATTTGCTTTGGCTTACATGGTTTTCTACAAGAGCAAGCAACATTTAAACAAAGAAGAGCACAATGATGCTTAACTTTCTTCCCATTGCTCAAAATGGACCTCACACAACTAAACTGGGAGAAGAAGATATGGAGAGAAGCTGACTCATATAAGATACATCTAATTAACAAAGAAGAGAGTACCATATAAAAACATAATAGATTAATTTTATTTTTAACAACTATTTTTTTAACAACATCATAGTACAATATAACAACATAATAGATTAGGAAATCATGCAAAATTGTAATGGGTTGCAAAAGAAGACAAAGGTGCAGGTGTGTGAAAGTGAATCATTCTTTTCTCTACACAAATATGTGCATGCAAGATGCAGCCTTAAATAATTTTATATAATTCAACAAAGAAAACGAAACATATTTTATATAATGCAGTTGTTAATATCCACTTATAATATATATATATATATATATATATATATATATATATATATATATATGAATCATGATATTAAGAGCATCTTACTTCTAAGGATCCTACATTAATTACAAAATTTTAATCTCATAAGATTTTCTTTGAAGTATGCTAATGTGGTATAACAATTAAAATCTTAAATCTTAAATATTTTAGATCATAACATTGAAAAAAGAGCATGGAATTCTGATTCATTTGGGAAAATATTTCATGAAAATGGAATAGATAGACTATGGACCAAGAACTTGCCATGTGAATAAGATTGTTACGCTTCAATATATATAGCAGCAAGGTTCCAAATATTTGAGACTCTAAGTTGAAGTATTTAACTACTAAATACCAAGACTTTTGGCAATCATAGATTCTGATATAAACATTTAATTCTAAAACAGATAGACTGATTTGAAGCTTTAACATATTTTCACTATGAACTAACACACATATTCATGTACTTCTCTGATGCCAAAGATTGTAAATAGTACAACTAAAGAAAGTGAGCCATAATAAACTTTGAATGAGAGAAAAAAAAATCATTTCAAGAAATGGTTCCTGTTACACAAAAACGAACATAAAAAATTAGCAAAATCTATCCTCTACTTTTTAATCCTCTCTCTTTCTTGCTCATTTTTTTTCTCATTATCTGAGTCCAATTATGTTATGAATCCTGCATATCTTCTTGTTCTACCTACTCAAAATCTACATATCTGAGCCCATAAAAAATATTGTTGTTCAAAAAAAATGTGTACAAATGCCAACGCAAAATAGTGAAATCTACCATTGAAAATGACAGTATAATACCACCTCCAACCTCTAAAAGCTCAAATTAGATTCCATTACCTTTTTTTTCGAGAATGCTCAAAGCCAAACAAAATTATAATAAAATAAACATAAAATTGAATCGCAATTTGTAACTACATAGTTCTAGTCAAAACTTACATTGAAATCACGCATTCTACTTCTCCAATCTAAATTGCACACCCTACTTTGTCAAATTCGTCAATATAATAGATATCTCGGTCATTCAAAACAAGGTCACTACACTTAAGAACCTGAATCATAACAATAAAAATTAGGTTCTACATTGTTAATGTGTAAAATGAGTAAAAAATCTCATTCGTGATCCATACAGTTTCTCCTTCACCCTAAACCAATTTTTACCCTAAATTATTCACTAAAACCCTAAATTAGTGTCACCGGCGTAGAGAGATAAGACGCATGGACGCACCTGAGTGAGGAATTACCGCATAGAGGAGATGCACATGACCATAGGTTCACGAGGCCACTCTATTGACAGTGAGAGACGCGCACATACGAAGCTTTCTTTTTGTGTGTTTAAGTAAGTTTTTTTGACGAAATGAAGGAAGCATTGACGCACAGAGGAGATGCATACACATAAATGTTAAAGAAGTCACATTGTTGAGAGGGAGAGATGCGCGCATAAGAAGCTTAAGCTTGCAATGTTTATTAAATGTGTGTTGAGTGGGAAACAGGGAAAGGGAAAAGAATAGGAGGGATTTTTTTTATATTTTTTATGAAAAAATTGTGTAAAAAATACTTATATTTTTTTTTGCATAAATTAATTAAATGTTTTGTAAATGTAAGACAACGTTTCTATTGTTTTGGTCATACAATTTAAAGGTAACATTTAAATAAATGTAACATAAACATTCAACATTTTATAAAATGTAGTCTTTGACAATTTTTAAACCACACCTTCAAAAAAATTGTGGTCTTTGGTAATTTGTGAAGAATACTTTTAAAATTGTTGTCTTTTATGTACTTAGGCAACACTTTTATATGTGTTGTCAAATTCAGTGTTGTCTAAATTGAAAAATGGTGTAGTAGGAATAACAAATATAATGCTTTAAACTAAACTAAAATGGTCCTAAAATATAATTAAAATGATGCATGAGACTATATCTACAACTACACTTAAAATTGAGTAGAATGCATGGTTTATATAAATATGAAATCTATGATTTTACCTCCTAAAATGAATCCTAATGTATGAAAATTATATATGCATGCATGAAATGTGTAAACAAACATATTTAAATATGTATTGAAGTTTAAAACTACTTAAAACATGCATAACAGTGAAAACAAAAAGTTGTTTGTGAAATGTCACAATGAACTGAAAGAGTGAATTATGTAAAATATGATGAAGCACGTCTAGATACCTAAAACTAATCATAATATGCATGAAAAACTTAGAAACCACTCAAAATACAAAAAATCACATTGGAAATCAAACATGACTAGAAATTTTTATATTTCATGCAAATTTTCTTGTAGAATTTTCACAAAAAATTTGCACGAAAAGTGTTCCTTGGCATTTCTCTTACAAATTTTGATCGGTAGGTAATACCTTCGTGGATAATTAGTTACCATGGAATTTAAAATTTGTAGAAAATTTCTTGTAAATGTTTTTACAAAAAATATTTACAACAAATTTTCTTACAAAATAAAATTCACAGCTACTTTTCTTGCGAAAAAATCAATTTAAAAAATGGCAAGTACTTTTTCCTACTAATTTAAATTTCACAAGTAATTTTCTTGGGGTTTTCAAATTCGCAAATAATTTCTTGCAATAAAATTCGCAAGTAATATTTTCTGCAAAAATGAATTTGTAAGAATGTTTTTTCTACAAATATTTTCACAAAAAAATTCTGTAAAAAAAATAATAAATTTTAAAAATATATATAATTTTTTATTTTTATATTATTTTTAAATGACAAAACAATTTATAAATGACTCATGTTTAGTTATTTTTATAGATGAGTCATGTTTAATTATTTTTATATCAGCTAACTTAAAATTAAAAAATTAAAAATCCTTAATTTTAACATTTATTATTTATGAGAAACAAACACATTAAACAAGTTATACATTTCTATTATTCCAAATGTAGTTATTTCTATAACTTTTTGTCTAACATTTTTCTATAACTACTTCTGCAGTACAAGAGATGTTCATAAAGGAATGTAACTCATCGTAAAATAGTTTCTGTATCATCCAACAAATTATTATATATAATCAATTTTTTAATTATAATTTCTTGCTGATTAACACTATAAACAACTTTTTTATTTAAGAGTACATAGTAATTAGACTCTAATTGTAAATAAATCTAACATAAATTATATATTAAGAATACATAGTAATGCGAGTTTTGTCTTCATTTCGAACATTGCTCCTTCCAAGTGTTTGAACCAGATTTGCATGATGCCCTTCCAATAGCAGCAGACCTACTTTCCTCTTGGGAGCATTGTAGAATGAGCAAAGTCATGAAGAAGGAGTGGAAGTAAACACAAGCAGATTAACATAAATTAATAAATCAAAAGAAATATTTTCTCTTGCACTGCAACATCAAAATGAGTCTCCCAATTCCTATTTGAAACCTATTAATGTAGAACATAAGGATTATTATTACCCGTCAGATAATATATGGATAAATTTTTTCATAAATATTGTAAGAGAAGAAAATAAGATAAAAATTTCTAAGCAATAGCTAGTAAAAAAATTTATCATTAATGCATCAATAACAATATAAATTTCTCCGGTATATGCAAAATCAACCAACACTTGACACTTGGCTCTGTTTTAGATAGATATCTCCTTTTTTCTGGCTTTTATTTCTCTTACATTCTACAGATTAGATTCAATGATGTCTAAATCTACTTATATTCTCTCCCATAGTGATTATATAAGGCATTCATGTTTTATCAACATTACAAGTATTGCATAAACATCATGTAAACATTTTATACTTCCTTGACTAATTAAAACATGTAATTCAGAATCATAAAGGAAGTGTATACACAGAGAAACTGTGTGTTAATCATTGCATGACTGATTATGTGAAGTGTAGGCTTTGCTAACTTAAGGTTACCACTAGATGTGAATCACATAAAGATTAAAGAGTATTGTAGATTTTGCTGCATGAGACAAATTTTGTACTTTGAATAATAACCGTAAATAGTAAGAGGAATCAAAATTAGTTGCCAAACCACATCTCGCTTCATAGTTGCATATGAAACTCAATGCAACAAAAATGTTTGAAACTTACGGTAGCCAAAATAGCCTTCCCTCGCACCATAATATGAGTATTCCTTGACATTATTTCTGTTGACTCTTCCCAAATATTGTAAAGTTGAGCACAACATTAGTCATAATCAAAGGCTCAAATACTCTAACATACTCTGCCACTAATTCAAATCGGCTAGGAATGTACTAAAGCTTAGTATCTTTGAATGACAAGGTCTTCAAACCAACAATAATAAAAATACAAAAGAAATTTAAAAAGGAACCAAAATTTTCCACCATCTCTCAAGATCCTCCTAACTTCTCTCTCCTTTCCCATAAACACACTACTCTTCGGCACAATCTCAATGGCCACCGACGACAACCCTAGCAAACAATAACAATTCAGCCACAGGAGGCAAACAACTAATCACTAACTAACACTCATGCACATAAACAGAAGACACTAGTACAGTAAGGGCTTTTGGCCCTGGTTGTTTTTGATATTCTGTCTAGGTTCCAGAACCGAGATATATTAGGGTGAGGCCAAAAGGGATGGTTTTTTACCTCGGGTGTGAACCGAAGTCATAAAGTTACTCTTCTGTCTCGGTTCTAATGTGAACCAAAGCCATTGTGTCAAAAAAAAATTAATTAATTAAAAGCTCGCGACGACACATATGCAGCTCTTGAAGCAACGGTGGTCGTGGTAGCTTCTGCAGTGGAGGCGTTCTCGTCGTAGTAGCGCGTTCTTGGTGGGGTTGTGGCTCATGCACAACAGCAATTGTCAGTGGTGGTTTGTGGATCTACAGGGGTCGCGACAATGTTTATAGATCTGGTTTTTTGATTTGTAGGTTTCACTATCGCCGATCTGGTTTGCGCAACCACTGATGGCGTTGTGTGAATGCGGGAGAGCTCACGATGGTAATGGCACTTCTTCTCTTGCAGTGTCTCTTTGTGACAATGCAATGGTGTGTTTTGAACCCTAAATCTGTGAACCCCAAAGCAACACAAACAAACCAAAACGCAAAATAAAAAAATGCAAAAGGAAACCCATTTTTCGAACTCACCGGCAATGAGAAGCGACAATGCAATCGACGATAGTGAATGGCACAACGGAGGCGGTGACGCGCGACGACAACGACAGCTAGTCGGCGATGGAGCTAGATAGTGGTGGTGGCAGAGAGTGCAAAGGGTTCGCGCAGAGAGAACTGTGAGAGATGATGAATAGTGGAAAGGGTTCGCGAATTGGGAATTATAACAAGCTTTATGGCCTCGGTTCAATTAATAATCGAGGCCTAATTTACTTACTGCCTCAATCCAATAATAACCGAGGCCAAAACATCTGACGCTGATGGCATTTTTGAAATTTTGGTTACTAGGTTGCCTAATAGGCTTCGGTTCATTTGTAACTGAGGCATAAAACTACTTACTGCAACGGTTCTTAGGATACCCGAGGCAAAAAAGTTCGACACAATTGCAAAAATGCCACTGCCTTCTTATAGGCTTCGGTTCCGCTATAAACGAAGTCTATAAGGCGAGTTAAAAAGTCAAATCTGCACTAGTGAGAACTCCATTGGATTAATTACCAAACACGCAATTACTAATTAACATCAAAGCCGCTTGACGCAAGCCTTTCTGAAAACCGTTAATATGTTCTTGGATGATACAATCCTTTAAGTCTTCCAACTCAGCCTCCAGGCCTTTATGTTTCTCCTTTAACTCGTCGTAGTTGGCCTCCAGATCAACAATATTTCCTTTCAACTTCTTTTCCGACTTCAGGCATCGAACTTTCCAAGTACCAAGCCTCTTCTTTTCCTCCAACCATTCTTCTCTCTCCTTTTCCCAGGTTGCCTTCTCTTCGGCATGTTTATCAACTTGACCGTATAATTCCTCTATCTTCGACCAATTCCCCTCTCTTAACTCTCTTTGAAACAAACTCCTAACTCTATGTCCCAAGATCAGGGTGTTGGGCTCTATATTATCGATTGAGTTAACCAAAGCCTTCAATAAGTTTATATCTATATCCCGTCGGATAAGCGTTTTCGGTAACACTATAAGATCGGCTTCCGGCTTCTTAGCACCGCTAGACGATCCCAGTCACAACAAGGCGACCCTCACCTTCTTAACATCTTTCCCTCCACCATGCTTGGCGGGCGAATCTGCTTTTCTTTTTGATATCCTATGCATGTGCACTTCAACCAAGGACTCTTGTAAGTTAGGAACATCAGTGCTCCTAGCAACTTTGGCCCTCGCAGCTTTCTCCTTCCTTAGAGCTTGAAAATGGTTCAAGTTCTTCTTCCCAACCTGTGCCATGTGCCCTACAATAATCACACCAAACGTCGATCAGTCAACTTAAAGACAACATAGCATTTAAAATTACAAAAAGATACCTTCTATATCAACAATTGGACGAATCGAATTATAAACCCTAACTAAGCCCTTAGTGGGCAACCTATCACTAAACTTCATCAGCGTCTCCACCACCTCCTTATCTGCCACCGACAATCTTTCCATCTTCATGTCCTTATACTGCCAAGGGTTATCGGTCCAGCTAAAAGGGAACTTAGTGCTCCCGTCATCATTATAGAAGTACGACCTCCCAGGCTCTTTCACTACTACCTTGAAGAATCCATCTTTGAAATGCTTGAACGATTGAGTGAACGCTTCCAACCTGCTTATACTCGGCCAGCTTATCAAAGATAACCACGTTGTCAGATGTTTAGGCCTCGTATCATAGAAATACAAAAATGATTGCGGGGATGGTTACAGATACAACGAGTGGCAGAGAACACGAAAAGCTTGCAAGTACGTCCAGCTGTTCGGATGCAACTGAGTAGGAGCCACGTTTAGCAAACGTAGTACCGCCATGGTGAAATCATCAAAAGGCAACCTCATGTGCAGTTGTTAAAAATGACACATGTACATGTAGAAGAACCCATCGGTCGTTCCCTCTTGGTCATGACATACGCAGTCCACGGCACTCACCCGCTCTAAAGCCACTATATCATGGCTTATGTCTCTCTCCACGATAGGAATGCAATTGAGCCATTACTTAAGCAACTTCAACCATCTGAACAATGAATACTGGTTCCGTACATCTCTTTGGCAACCCATTCATACCCGGCCTTGGCCGACCAACTACTCTATGCTATTTTCTTTTGGAGGGTTTTCTCTCACCTCAGTCACTGTCTCCATCAGAATCCTGCTTGAACCTACCGTTGGATCACCACTTCTGATGCGGCTCCTCCGTCGTGGTACTCGCCGGAAAAGCTCTCCAATCGGCGTTTCACCGATTGAAACTCGTGAAAGGTGAGGGAAAACACAGCGAAAGGCTCGATTATGGTGCTTAAGCTCAGATCTCACTGGTTTGGTAAACCCTAACGAGCCTAAAACCTAATCTAGGGTTTAGGATTTGAGCAGAGACGAAAGGGGAGTGTTCTCAACCAAATTTTAACATTCATCTCAACTAAATCATTACATGAAGTGGCTTGCCTTTTATAGATGAGGGCAATCGGTGAAAACAGAAAAGAAGAAAGGAATCGTTGTTCTAACAAGTTTTCCAAACCGCTTAGTGGAAGAAACATGAAGCTCTAATGATGCTAGGGTGGAACGCATGGAGCAAGCGTGTCCATGTGAGGGGAGAAGAGCTCGCATGAAGAACACACAAACTATGCATGTGAATGCACAAACTGGAACCCTAGCTAATGGTAGGAGAAACACGTTGTTTGGGGCTAGTGTGAGGCTACACGTGGAGAAACCCTATCACGGGTTTGGGACCTAGCGACGCTCCAAAGAAGAAGTTGATTCATTTTGCAGGGTCATTAAATGACGAGAACCCAAAGACTTGGAGAGTATTGAATTGGTCTCAATAAGGACGTTGGCTGCCGAAGGATTGAATGCGTGAGATATGGGAGAATTGGGCTCGGGCCCAATTAAAAGTGTTGCTATGTAGAATCAAATGTTGGCTTCAACGCGGGATGAAGAGAGAAATGAGCTGCTTCAACAAGTTGTTGTGTTTGGTGATGTGTTGCACAGGCGGAAAGTAATAGGGTTGGAAGGCTGGGGGACTAGTGTACTGTACCTAAGCGGACCAAGAAAACTACTCATACATTTCCAATCCTTTGCCACTATGCCTCGACCGACAAAGGCCGGGAGACTGGTGTACTACACCTAGGCGGACTAATAAAACCGCACGACCAAGCTCGCCTACACATGGCCCCGCAAGAGAAATTATCAAGTGAGTAACCGGACAAGTGAAAGCACACAACGACGTAGGCCGCCTACTTCAGAAAACAAGATGACATCTGTTGACCACTCCAGACTTAGAATATTACAGACAAGGCCCCTGGTACCAACAATCATTAACTAAGGGCCTGGGCCAAGCCCAAACCCATCTAGGACCCAAGCAATGGCCCAGCCCCCAAGAGGGGCAGACATAATTAATAACTCTATAAATACACGTGGACCCCAATAATTAAAGGTACACTTTTATTAATCCCTTAATCAAGAGTTTTGACTTTCTGAGAATCTTTTCACTGACTTGATCGTCGGAGCCCTCTCCGCAGGTAACCCCTCAAGGGTCCTGACCGTGTACATCGACAGATGGCATATGCAGACCGAAGAGGAGCCAACTCGAGAGATTGAGGTTTGAAGTAAGGTGATATTTGTGTCCTTAACATCTCTTATTTGTTTCTATAGGAACATAAGAAATACAACGAAGTCCAACAGTGAATCTGAAGCTTCGAATTTTAATCAGAGGCGAAGAGATGGAATTGGATAGGAGGAAAGTAAGTTACCTTAATATCTGGACGATCCTTGAGGAGAATGTCGTGGTTACGTTCCTCGGGGAGAGCTCGTACAGTCTTCCTGATCGAAGTCTTTGCGTCTATCGAGCAGAGCTTGCAGCTGCGGAGAAAACGTTGTTGCCTTCGAATCCCACCGATAATTCCCTCATTTCTCAATCACTCTCACATGCTATCTCTCGATTTCATTTGAATTCAGATCACTATATTCGATTTTGATTCAGAGCTGAATTGTGTAGAGAATGAGTAAGTGAGGTTAAGTGTTGCTTTTATAGTTGGTTTGTTACCCAAAAAACAAACTAATCTATCATTTAATTTATTTTGTTTCGAAAAAATATCATAGGAAGACGATAGATTTTATGCAAATTCTAAAATACCATAAAACTTATTTATGAATTTCTTTTTCTAAGAAAATATGAATGAAAAACTTAAAAAATTTGCTGCTTTTCCTGCTCTTTTTTAATTTCCAAAATAAAATAAATAAATAATAAGTAATCTACAGCAAGTTTTGTAAGAATTTTGTAAAATATTTTTGCCTCAAATTAATACTCATATCAAAATTTATAAATATTCTCTGACTAAAATTTAAAAAAAAAAATTGACAAGTAATATGAATATTTTAAATAATGAAGTTCCTGCAAAAGAAAATTAGTACTTTCCTGCCATATTTTATAAAACATTTAACTTCTCTTACTAATTTAAATTTGCAGAAAAATTGTAACAAATATAATTTCTTTACGTGACATTTTTTAAAAATTTAAATTTGCAAGAAAAATATCATATAATAATAAATTCATAACAAATTTTACATGAAATTCATGTAAAAAAAATTTGCAATAAATTTGGTAGGTAATTGATAAATTTCTAGTAGTTAAAATTGCTAAACTAGGCAACACAATGTTCATCAACTTTTCACAGATTATGCAGATTTTGGTTTATATGCAAATGCTAAGTTGTATGCGGTATGAATGCATGAAACCTATTAAAAAAACTAATTGTAAATAAAAGATTATGCAGATTTTGATTTATATGCAAATTCTAATATGCAGTATGAATGCACGAAACCTATTAGAATTAATAAGATAATGCATGAGAAATGTGAATAAGCACCAAACTACTTGTAAATCACAATTCCATATAATAAACCATAAATAAAAGAACCTAGAACCAGTAACGTGACATTACAATGTAAACTGTATTCTACTACGCAGAATTGGTTGAATTAATCCTAATTAACCACTATAACAAAGAATTTAACAAAAATAAAGCTAGAATTGAAAACCCTAATTCTAACCTAAACTAGAAAACTAGATTAACAAAAGTAACTTCCTAGACTGTCAAAAACAAAAATATGTTTTATAACTAGAATTTCAAGATTCGAAGAAGTTTGTAATTACGGACAAACAATTGAGATATAAAACATTTCCATATTAAAGAAACATAAGCATGAGCTGCAACGATTTGGTTCTAAACCAGAAAGTAGAATTTCAATTTCTAGCTCAATTGATTCTCATCTCTAAACAAATGACTGATATAATAAATATTCCTTTTATTAAACTCATGAATTTGCAAATATTGTTTATGATATTAAATTAAGAGGAATATTTTACTTGACATCGTACTTATTACCTTTATGATTTCAAAATTGTTTCCTTCATGGTTTGATTGTGTTCAATGTTTAAAACAAGCCTAAAAAGAAAAATTTTATTTTGATTATGTTTCTTTGTGTTCAAAAAAATATTGCTTTTTAAAGTTTGTTCAGTATGTTTAGTCTAATTACAAGACTGAAGTAAGTTTTACACCAGTGCAGAATGGGCTTTTGGCCCCGGTTGTTTTTGTTATTCTGCCTCGGTTTTAGAACCGAGGCATATTGGGGTGAGGCCAAAAGGTATGACTTTTGGCCTCGGGTGTTAACCGGAACCATAAAACGCTTTTTCTGCCTCGGGTAACGTAAGAACCGAGGCCATAGGGGACATTTTTTTGGACCACCACTGCAGTTGTGGTAAGTCGTTCGAGCACCACTGCAGTTGGAAGAACCCCTCTGTGGTATCATCCTCATTACCATCCACTTCCAGATCTGGTTTCAGCCCCTCTTCCACTTTGCATTTCAGCCACCCTTTTCAACAAACCCTAAAAACTACATATAAAATTTAATCAACGAATCAGGAAATGGAGGTGGAGGAAATGGAGCTGCAGTGAACCAGCGGCTGCAGCGAACAGCGGCGGCAGCGACCCAGCGGCGGCAGCGACCCAACGGCGGCAACGACCCAGCGGCGAGGAAATGGAGGTGCAGCGAACAGCGGCGGCAGCGACCCAGCGGCGGCAACGACCCAGCGGCGAGGAAATGGAGGTGCAGCGAACAGCGGCGGCAGCGACCCAGCGGCGAGGATGAACCAGCGACGGTGGAGGGGTAGGTTGCAGGGAGAGAGAAGAGAGAAATGGAGACTGCGGCGGGGAAGGAGAAAAAGAAAAAAGGGCTGGCTAGGTTGCAGGGAGAGAGAAGAGAGAAATGGAGTTGTTTAGAGAAATGGAGATTGCGGCGGGGAAGAAGAAGAAGAAAAAAGGGCACGCATTTTGGCACCGGTTGTCAATCACCCGAGGCCAAATGGAAGTGTATAGGCCCCGGTTCTTCGCAACCCGAGGCCAAATCTCTGTTATAGGCCTCATTTTTTTGTCACCCGAGGCCAAAGCGTGCGCTGTCAGTGGCAGTTTTGTAAATCTGGGTGACACAGATGGGTTATATGCTTCGGTTAGTTTGGGACCCGAGGCAGAATGCTGAGAAAAATTTCAAAAATGCCACCGCCTCCTTATAGGCTTCGGTCCCGCAGTAACCGAAGCCTATAAGGCAAGTTAAAAACCCCATTCTGCACTAGTGTTATTACTATAAGTGTTACATATGATTTTTAATTTGAAAGGTATCATGTCACTAACTTTGAGTTAAATTATGTTTTTAATTCAAATAATTAGTTTAAAGACTACAAGGTTAATGTCCATGTGTATGCTAATAAAAAAATATTTTGTTTATACCCTGAAAAGAAAAATTATTTTGCTTATTACTAAGTGATTTTTTAGTGTAATAGGGTTGTTATTTTCTAGACATGGTGTTTTTGTTGGTAAATGATATATTTGTGATGGTTTATTTGAATTAAGTGTTATACCACTACAAGAAATATAATTATTATCTATGCCCAAAGTTCGTAGGTAATGGACAATTTTCGTAGGTAATAAATTGGTAGGTAATACGAATCTGCATTTGTATCAAAATTTATCTACGAACAACCTATGAAACTAAGGCTATCTACAAAAATATTTTTGGAAAAGGTACATTCAAGTTACATATGAACTATTTTGTAAGTAACGTACCTACAAAATAGTTTGTTATTCACTCATTGCACTAAGTCCAATTCCTATACTCCTTTCACTTTTGCTCAAGAATTCTAGTTTTGACCCTTTATATCCTCCCACGAATTTATAGAATAATGTTCAGCTTGATTTGACCTTGCTCTCCAAATTTTTACATCAAAACTCATTCAATATAGCAATTTCTAATACACACACGCGCGCACACACACACACACGCACACACACACACACACACACACACACATATATATATATATATATATATATATATATATATATATATATATATATATATATATATATATATATATATATATATATATATATATATATATATATATATATGCACAACAAACTAAAATGAGATCAAGGCATCCTAACCAGTCAAATACAACCCAATTTATTGTAATTCAACTATGAACACGTTATTCACTTGTGTAGAAAAGTCTGGACCTCACCAGAAAGTGTATACACTCAGTCACTATTAAATTCTCAAGTTCTAGTGTTTACACTCTGCACTTGATAAAGAACTACACTTCCATAGGCTTGTAAACCCTTTAACATCAACCAATTTGCCTTGAACATTCTTAGAATCAATAGGTCTTCAAAATTAAGCTTGTAATATGGCCAAGCTAAGGGTGGGACAAAATATGGTTGCAGAGTTTTGAGTTTTGAGTCTAAGAATAGTGAAGTAGTGGTGATCTAGGCTTGTGACTCAAGTCTGGTTTGGCCTTTAACATCACACCATCATCACTAGCTTCATTGCTTTCCTTTTCTAGATTTTCACTTTCTCTTACCATGTATTTTTTTCTCTTTTCACAATTTCTAACACCTATCTTTTTCTTTTGCTTTTGTTTGCTATTACAACTTCTACACATCATATTTCCACTTTGAAACACCTTAGCACCCCTAGACTTGAGTCACATATCCTTTCTCACTTTAGCTCACTGTTTTCACTGCTCTTGAAAGGGTATTTTTTTGTTTTTCTCTTTGGTCAGGGTCGTTCAACATGTTAGTATATTTAAGAATGGGTAAAAGGTTCAAATTTGGGTTCAATGGTGTATAGATGTGCAAGTTGGTTATATTTGGTTTGTGGCTGAGATCCAAAGATGGCTTATATCAAGTTCCAAGTATGCTTAAGCAATTAACATTGACAAGAGTATCCACAAGTTCTAGAGTGCAATATATACAAAGTGAATCACACATGATTTGAAGGTAAATTCTATAAAAGTTTGAAAAATATTTGATTGACGTGATAGATAGATAAAATGTTTAATTAGATTAAAATGTTAGATTACAATTTATCCTTATGATAAAAATTAATATAAAATAAAATCTAATTAGTTAAACTTAATAATAAATCAAATTTATTTAGTTAAAATAAAATTTTAATAGTTTTAATTGATTTAAAATAAAATGTAATTGGAAAATAATTTTAATTGGCCACTTCAATACATGTGCCCTAAAGATTCTATATTAGAAAAACATGATGATAGATCTTCCATGCTTGTAGGAGAATAATGAATCATGTAAAGGATGTCTCCTCAATAAACAACATTGATTACTATTCTCAACAGGCAAAACATGGAGAGCAAAAGATTTACTAGAGTTTATTTGTACTGATGTTTGCGGACCAATGAGGACGCCTTCATATCACAACAATAGGTATTTCATCCTCTTCATTGATGACTTCTCTAGCATGACATAGGTCTATTTCTTAAAGGTAAAGTTAGAAGTCTTTGGAACATTCAAGAAATTCAAAGCCCTTATCGAGAAGCAAAGTGAAAAACAAATAAAAGTATTTAGAAGTGATTGTGGAAAGGAATACACATCTCGCGAGTTTGACAAATTCTGTGAAGATGAAGGCATAGAGAGACAACTTGCAGTCGCATATACTCCACAACAAAATAGTGTGTCAGAAAGAATCGCACTATCATGGAGATGGCAAGATCAATAGCACTAAGTATGCCTAACACCTTTTAAGCTGAAGTAGTCTATAGTATAGTTTACATTCTAAACAAATGTGCAACTAAGGCAGTCTAAGACAAAATCCCTACGATGATTTAGATTTATCTATTACATACATGTTCCTGTTCAAAGTAGGCACGAGCTTGAAGACAAGACTATATGAGGAATATTCTTGGGATATAAAACACAATCAAAAGGCTATCGAGTTTACAACTGACAAAAAAAAGCTCATCATTAGTCGAGATGTTGAAGTTGATGAAAGTGCTTCATGGAATTTAGAAAAAGAAAAAGTTGTTAAAAGCAAAAATTTAGTTCCAATGCAACAATCTAAAGAAGAAACTCAAGAAGAGACAGAAGCTTCAACTACGCTTTCTCCCCCTCCACAACAACAACAACAACTAGTAGATTCTTCACTAGAGTCCACTCTAAGACGAGTAAGATCTTTAGTAGACATATACGAAGCTTGAAATATGTACATGATTGAGCCTAACTAGTATAAAGAAGCATGAAAGCAAGAAGTATGAGCCAAGGCTATGGAAGATGCTAAAATGATTGAGAAGAATAACACTTAGGAGCTCGTAAACTATCCTTAGAGAAAAGAAATCATTGGAGTGAAATGGGTGTATAAAATAAAGCTCAATCTTGATGGAACTATACAAAAGTAGAAGGCCAAATTGGTCATAAAAGGCTAGTCACAACAACTAGGAATCGACTATAATGAGACATTTGCTTCAACCGCACAACTAGATATAATAAGAGCTCTAATAGACCTTGTAGCACAAAAAGGATGAAACATATATCGACTAGATGTCAAATCAACCTTTCTAAATGGAGAGCTTGAAGAAGTGATTTATGTTGAATAACCATAAGGCTTCATTAACAAAGGCAATGAAGGCAAAGTACTAAGACTAAAAAAAGCCTTATATTGCTTGAAGCAAGCTCTTCGAGCATGGTATAGCAAGATTGATCAATACTTCATTGATCAATGATTTAGGAGGACCAAGAGTGAGCCAACACTATATATTAAGGCCTAAGGTCAATACCAACTCATTATCTCCTTATATGTCGATGATTTTATCTATTCAAAAAACAATATGGAGATGATGAAATAATTTAAAGAAGACATGATGAAAACATTTGAGATGACTGACCTTAGCTTGATGAACTATTTCCTCGGTATAGAAGTGAAACAATAAAAAAGAAGGTATATTTATCTCTCAAAAGAAAATATATTAAAGCCCTATTGAAGTAGTATAAGATGTATGATTGTAAACATGACGCTACTCCATTGGCGGTAAATGAGAAGTTACAAAAAGATGATGCAACACAAGAAGTAAATGCATCACGCTATAGGAGTTTGATTGGAAGTCTCTAATATCTCACAGTCATACGACCAAACATTATGTATGCGACGAGTCTTCTATCAAGATTCTGGCAAAAGCCAAGTCAGATTCATTATGGAGTAGGAAAACTAATTTTAATATATCTACAAGGCACAAAGGAGTTTGGAATATGGTACAAAACCATGACTAACTCAAGGACTATCGACTACACCTGTAGTGATTGGGCATTGTCAATAGATGACATGAAAAGCACCTTAGACTATGCTTTCCTCTTTAGATACGAAATATTCTCTTGGACATTGATAAACCTCTTGTGTCCTAGAGATTTAGTCAAACTTGATTTCTTTGCTAAAACTACTTAATATAGCATAGTGATCAACCTAGGATCAATCAAAGGATAGGCGAAGGAAAATGAGTGATTTTAATGAACTTATGTAGTGAAAATGAGAAAATCTAATAGAATGTATTCAAACTAAAGCTAACACAAACTTAATTGCTTATGCAAAATCTGAACATTCAATTGTTTGATGAAATGCCTAAGTGAACTACAATGCTCCTAAGGTGTTTGATGAAAAGCTAGAACTAACTATGTGTTCCAATGTATGAATATGCAATACAATGCTCCTAAATTTAGTCTAACGATGCAAAATGCTTTTAACACCTAAATAAAACTAAATGAACCACTGAAACTGAATTCAATCTCACAAATGCAGAAATAAAAAATCTATAAAATTCCCGAGAGCATCTATGTGTTTATGATAAAAGACAACATATGAAATCAACTTCTAATGCATGAATAAAAAAAAATGTAATGATGCAAAATGTCTAGGAATGATCTCTATTGAACATAGGAACAAGAATCACTAAAAAATGTTGAGTAAAACTCGAGTTCCTAAATAATGAACCTTAATTAACGGTTTTAACGAACTTATGAATGAGCATGAAATTGGATGCAATGAACAATGGGTTGGATGCATAAACAATGAACAAACATTACATATAGTGGCATGAATATGATACAAACGTGAAATGAGTACAAACAGCATGAAATCACAGAATTCGAAATCAGAGTGCAAATGAAATAGTTGCGCGAAAGTGTAGATTTAAAGAATGTGATTCAAGGTTCCTAGTGCGTGCCTAATTGATCATAGATCGAAAGCCATTTGATATCTATGTAGATGACCACACATTTGTGAAATTCAAGACTCCAACTGAATTTCAGTGTTTGATTTAGATCAATATCAGTCAACCTGTGCACCCTTGACTCACAAGCTTTAATCAACCAAAGAAATGAAAAAACATGTCAAATAATCGATGGAATTGAGAAGAAATCATGAATCTATTGAGTAGAAACTTCTTACAAATGAATTGAACAGTAGATATGAACTTAATTCTCATGGTTCAGCTCCACGAAACATCAACATAGTGGTAGAAATTGTGCACAAACACTACAAAAAATGTAGCAGAATTGGTTCTATGGTGGTGGGAATGGAGTGCTTAAGAGAGAGAGAAAGAGAGAGAGAGAGAGTGGATGAAGTGTGTATGGTGTGTATGGTGTATTGTGGTGTGATTGTTGTTTGAACCATGAACTGGCGCCAAGTTAACAGAATTCAAAACCTGTTACTAGTCCTACAAGTTGCTACAACTAACTAAACTACCATTATATGCCTACACTACTTTCCACTTTAACTTAGAACTTAGGTGGTAGGTTCTTTAGGGATTGGCACAACTTGCTTTAGGTTATCTACGTGTAATTGGTGATATTTCAGCATCCACATGATGTGCTACAATGGATGAATAAATGCAATTGGCGCATTGCATCTCCAAATCCAATCATCCAATGGCCTTCCACTTGGTAACTTTGCATAGTTCAAACTCCACTTCACTTCTTCATCTGAGCAGCAGCTTTCTCACTCAACCCCCTTTCAACAACTTCAATCTACACTATTAACTACGCTATAACAAAGAAAACAAGTTAGAAAACATCAAATCAAAATATGTTATGCCTACCACTCACTTAAAAGAACTAAACATGTAAAAATGGGATTTAAGATTGTTATGCATTTACAGACAACTTTTTAGCCATCTTAGGATCAAAACAAGTGTATTTTAATACCCCAAAGCTTTCCCAAAAGGTGCCATCTCATTTGGAATTGAAAATCAAAAAGTCAACTTTTGGTCAAACTTTGGTAAACACTTTTAAGCAAATTTGGTTGGGTCCACTTTCTTCCATGGCTTTGTTTGGATATTTGCAACCTTCCTTGACCTTCATATCTACATAAGACTCGAAATTCTCACATGTGGATGTTAAGCACACCAAAACCTATTCAAAAATTCCTAAAACTAGACTAATACTAGGTCAATTATACTTCTAAGCTTTCCAAACTAAGCTAAGACTAAACTAATATGATACTACCTATTCATGAACCTATTTCACATATTAAACTAAGCCTAACTATTGCTACTCCTAATTAATAATTATGCTAAAGAATGCATTAAAAACACCTAATTAGCCTACTTTTGTAAAACTATACTAGAATCGTAACTAAACTAATTATAAGCTAATGACTCCTAATTAACCACTTAGACTTACCCAAAATAATGCAATTGACTAAGAAGCAAGCAACCGTGGCACAATCAACAGCTGAAGCAAAATATGTGGCTACTATTGAAGCAACGAGTCAAGTTATATGGCTTCGGAAGATATTCAAAGATATGGTAGAAAAAGAAAGTGGACCTACTATAATCAACTGTGACAATAAATCAACTAGTGCAATGACGAAGAACCAAGTGCATCATAGTAGAACATAACACAAAGCAATTAAATATCATTTCATTAGAGAAATAGAGACAAATATGAAGATCTAACTCAATTACTGCAGAACAGAAGACTAAATTGCAGATATTTTACAAAGGCGTTACCAAGACAAGGGTTTGAACTAATACGCACTCTACTTGGAGTTACTGAATTTGCTTCAAGGAGGAGTATTAAAGTGTAATGCAAATTCTATAAGAATCTAGAAAATCCTAAGATAAAAGTATTGAAATGTAATGAAAATTATAGAACAATGTAGAAAAGCCTAAGATAGGAGAAAAAATCAAGAACATTCTACATAGGTAAAAATCTAAAACATTATATACAAGTTCTAGTTAGAATGTTCTAGAATAATCATTAAGTGAGATGTGGTCTATAAATACCTATGTACTCTACCATTTTATGTATGACAATAAGTAAGAAAACATATAACACACCACTCACAACTACATAACATACTACTTCCAAATACTACTTCCACATTCTACTAACTCCATAATTTTCTTCATCCCATCAACTATTCCTTTCACAACCTCAAAGCACTATCAATCTGCAACAAAAAATTAAAATAAAATTTAATAGAAGATTCATATGAGACTTAAGAACAATTAATACAACAATATTTCAAGCATTATATCGAAATGATTGACTTAGTAGAGAATAAGAAACCCAACTCCACATCTTTTGTAGCGAAACACGGTTCAACGGCAGGTGGTGTAGTGGAACGATGGTGCAACGACGTGGTGATGTAGTGGAACAACGATGCAGCTGATGTGGTATTTCTTTATGAAATGGAGATAATTCCTTCTAACAATGATTGTCTTGTTCATCTTAATACTATAACATGTTCGAGTTAGGATACGACCACAGATGGAGACATTGCTAGTGAATGGGCACTTGTTGTCAACATAAGTTCATGTACTTAAAATTTAGAACAAATTATAAATCAAAAAAAAAAATTGGAACAAATTTAGAATTTTATTTAGATACACAAATGTATATTTTGCTTCTTATACAAAATATATTTTAAGCCATGTTATCATTCTACCACACAAGTTTGAATTTAGAATGCCTTTCTTAGCCAAGAAGGGGGTTGAATTGGCTAAGTATTTAAAAAATACGCAAAATTAAATCTTGTAAAAAGTCCTTTCTGTTTGAATTCAATTGACCAAAAAATCAAAGGTTCATAGTTGTAAGACCACACATTTTAGTCGATTGAAAAACGGAAACAACAAACTAATTTGTTCATGTAGTATGATTTAAGAGATTGAAATATTAATCCAACCAACTAATATTCTGGGAAATTCTGCAGAAAGATATTGTTCCAATCAATATACCAAACTTAGTTGTACCACCAAATTACGTTAAAGTACATGAACACCATACAAAGATTGATTTAATGAGTTTTCTTGAGATTTAAAAGAGGAACAAGATAAAAGAAAGTGGCTCACACACTAATTTTTATACTGGTTCACTCAATATATGAGCTACATCCAGTTTATCAATGTAACACCCCAATTTTGGGATATCACGGAACGTTCGAAAATTTTTGCGTTTAGCGAAAAAGGAATAAACATTGAAAATGTACTTAATAAAAACTTTTAATTTAATTTAAATTACATAGTTCAACATGTCCCTTTGTCAAAAAGATTCAAATAACAATTACGAACAAAAGAAAATTACATATACTTTAGTATCTGATTTAAAACAACTAAATAATTATAAAAACTTCCGAGTTTACCCCAGCCTCTCGTCGATCTACTCCATGCCAAAAGCATTTGCATTATCATCTGCTCCCGTATAACACACACGTTATACTATCATCGCACATACAACAAACATACAAACAAACAAATAGGGGTAAGCTAACCATAAACAATGATATATATGTAAAAGAAATTCGTAAATAAAACATGTCTAATAATACTTAATATCACATTCAAGTAGCACTTAATCAAAATCCAATCAATCATGCCAAGCCAAACATAGCATCACATTCATCTAAAATCTTCAAATATAGTGATCATAATCAACTTTGGTTTTCCGCGACCTCTCACCTGACAACAACATCTAGTTTCCTATAGCAGATGGTTCGATGTGTCCCGCTTAATGCAGCCAGACTGTCTCCCTTATCCCTCAAGGAATTATGAGTAAAAACGTCGATGCATCGCACATCGGACACTATACTCGCAACGAGCCGAAAATAAGGTGAAAACATCTTTCCCCTCCCCACTGCTTCACACAGGCGAGAGGGTACAACACTCGAACCAATCCTCTACCACTGCTTCACACAGGCGAAGAGGACCCCTTTCCACTGCTTCACACAGGCGAAAGAGTCTTCATTGGGCTCCTAGGTACGAAAAACCTCACACAACACTTAATTCCACCAAGAGTTCTCAACAAGACAAAACACTCCCAATATTTAACACATGAGAATTACATATTGCCAACGAAATACTCACCACCGCATCATGCATGGGAAATAAAGTTCCATAACATAAACCCATCAACTTATCAAATAACACATTTATACAACGAACCCAACAAATGACATTCATTCTAACACAGGCATAGCATCGCACACAAGTAACTATCCTCAAACGACCATTTTAACTCCATAACCATGCAACCCATGAAAACAGACGTAATTCAAATCAAGCAAAGTCACACTAATAAGTATAGATAACCAAGTAACGCTAACATATAAATAAACATTAGTTTATAAGCATATGTGTTCCCTTATAAAGCGTATAAACATGTGATATAACCAAACCAAGAGAGCAACAAACATGCCCCACCAACTCCTACAACTTCTCGCATGTACTATCACTTTGCTAAAATGCCAAAGCTGCAGTCAAAGAACCTCATGTGAATAATTGCAAAACCCTTTCATGATGCTACCACTCACTTTCGTAAACCACAAAAATATACCCATGCATACGTGAAAGTGTAAGCAAAGTAAGAAAGAGAAAATTAACATCCATGTGTGTAGTGGTTATAAAGAAAGAAAGAGAAAGAAAGCAAATTGAATATGCATCTGACCAATTCATGTTTCGTTTCCACCACTGCACCAACATATACAACAAATATTTACACCTGGACCCCACCCTTCACCAACCAAACATGCTAAAATTTGAGAACAAGGAAAACTATTACACCACTTTTACGTGAAAGAGGTAAGAAAAGGAAGAAAGAGAAATAAACTTTGTACTCATAACATGAAAGCACCCCAAAACTTTAAAGGAAAAGGACAAAACGTATGGACCCACCCATGAAATATTGAATCCCACATCCTACACTTGGAAAACAAAACAATGGTTAAACCTGCACCTTTAATTTTTTTCACTCACTCACACTCAAACCACACTTAATACTCTCACACTTAATACTCACCGCTTGCTTCACTCTCTCGCAACATTTTCTCACTACAACCTCACTGCACCACACCTCACCAAATCCTCACTAAAATCTAACATGCACACTCTCTCTATTACACACCCAACCTCGCGGTTTTACTCCAACCACTAGCATGATTCATGCCAAATAACAACCCTGCAACAATGGAAACCACAACTGCGCATGCAAGATGAAATAAAACTATTAACTAAACACTAAATGATACTAAACACAAGACAAAACATTTACGTGAAAGAAGAATAATGGACCTGCACCCAACGAAAAGAGAAACCCACTTTTATGTGCTCACTATACGAGAAAAATAAAAGCAAATCTGTGTGTGTGCCACCCGTATTCATTGTTTGATTCTCCAGCATTTACGGAAAGAGGCTAAGCCAAAAGAAGAAAGGGGAAATTGACCCAGGACCTGTGAACCCATAAACTCTGCTACGTGAATGCCGTTATCTTAGTGGCCACAATTCCATGAGAAAAACTCATGCAACTTTATATAAGGGAATCATACCATGCTACGCATTACATAGTCTGCACCAAAATTTCCAACAATAAATCTCAAAAACACTCCATTCAGAAAGCCATCACAGAGCGCTTGCAGCACGCACGTAACCCGTCTAAACCAGGGCAAGCACGAAACAACAATGGTATAGGTTTATGAATCAGAAAATAAAACACCACACCACCATACACGAATGAATCACTAGATACCAGCAGAACAATGCGCAACAGCAGACCATGAAACCATGCACCAATCAACACAGAATAAAGAGAAGAAATAAGGTAAAGCTTCCCCTACACTACACATCCATGCTTTTCAAGTTTCATTCATCAAGCAAACAACAAGAAAACAATAGAAGAAAGCAAGGTTGGCTTCCCTTACCTCGTGTAGCAATCCTTCTAGGACTTACACTTTTCGCAGTCTCTTCCTTTCCTCCCGTTTTTCCAACTCTCTAAAGAACCCTAACGTTTAACCTAAAATCCTTATTTTATTCTCAAATGGTTGGTTAAGATTTTATAAAATAAAAGTCTCACTCTTTTATTATCTTCATGTAACATCAACAAATTTTTAAAAATAAAAACAGAATGTTGCATGGAGTTTTGTTTTTATTTGTGGCAGCAAAGAAATAAAAAGAAGAAAAGAAGCAAATAGAATTTGAAACCATGCTACTGCATCACGTACTGGAAACGGAATTGAGGAGAGAGAAAATAAATTTAAGAATTTCGTGGGCCCACTGCTTTAAGGAGTGGGAAAAATAAACTTAGCATTACACATTATGGGACGGTAGGGTTCGAACTCGCGCACGAATAAATTTCTCATTATATAATATGCACGAATAAATTATAAACACATATTTTACATCCGCCATAATTGAAAACTAAAACAGCCAGTATCGAACCCAAGTACCTGCATGCTCATATTCAATTTCCAACCAAGAAACCATATACTTTTTCATCTTATAATGCGCAAACTTAATTATATAGATATATTCTCAACATTACATATAATATTAATCAAGCCATTAATTTTTCTCATGTGTCCCCCTTTACTTTAATTTTTCCCGGGTTTTACAATCAGGATAACCTAAGCCTGATTATCGTACTTGGGATCACGACGGGACAGCGAACAAAAAAACAAACGGGTTTAAAAGGAGATTTGAAGTCGCCACCATAGTTATTTCTAGAAAACTATGAAAAACCATAAAAATAAAGCAAGTATGCGAAAAATCATGTTTTTGGATCCGAGAGTCGATTACGCATAGGGAAGGTGTTAGCATCCTACAACGCCCGCCCAAAGGCGGTACCCTTATTTAAACAAGCAAAGTTGATGCGGTTTTCAAAACATTAATTTTCCTAAAAAATAATGAGACAAATAATATTAAAATGAAAAAAAAAATATGTTTTTGATTTTTGGGCTCGACAAGGGTTGACCTTGGTCCTACGTATTCTCATTTAAAGTGAGAAATCAGGGTTACTAGTTCTTTAAGAGATATTTAGAAAACTACTTTGAAAATGAATTTGGATTTTGTAAAGGTGAACCTGACAAGGACTGACCTTGCTCCTACGTATCTCACAGTGGAGAATCAACGATCACGTAGTTCTATAAAGAAGGTATTGTTTGAAAATGTCTTTTTATATTTTGAGAATTATATATATATATATATATATATATATATATATATATATATATATATTATATTTGAAGATTATTTGAAAATAAGTGTCATGCTACGCGAACGACCAGACACACACTAGAAGTGAAATAAAATTATTTTTGGTATTTTTTTGAATTTCCTATTTTTGTAATTTTTTATGATTTTTAAAGCATTTTGCGGTTTTTAGAAATTTAAAAAAAAGGTGGAAAAGAAGGATAAAAGTGGAAAACACAAACATGAGGGGGCATAAGTAATGTGTGAGGTGCATGAAGTAAATGAGGTGTGTTTTTTAAAAGGTGGGGGGTGCAGCGAGTAAAAGCTGAAAGTAAAGTGAACCTAGAAGGAGGGGTGTGAACTGTGAAAAGTAAGGTGTTGTCAACAAATGGGGACTAATGACATAAGGAGTGCAAAGCATAAACAACAAGGGTGCAATGAGTAAACATAAACAAATATATCATAACACAAGAGGTGCAAGCCTAGTAAACATACAGGTACACACAAAATAATAATAAAACAGGCCCAAACAAACAACATACATAGAGGTGTAGAGTTATCAGAATAGGGAGGTGTATAAGGTGAAAACAGGGGTGCACAAAGGAGACAGACCTAATACACATAAGGGTGAGAATATTAAAAGTGGTGATGCAGAAAGTTAATGAGACCAGATTTAAAACCAACCCCAAAATAACTCTCATAATATGAAAACCCTAAATATGGTTTCTTCCTCATCTACGTTGCACGACACCAACCCCCATCTACCCATGGTCGGCCTGTGCCAATGTTGACGACGCCAGCCATCGTTGACGGTCGCAACGCTCCCATCATTGTTTCTCATTCTTTCTTCCCTGCGTGCACGCTTATTCAATGGCATCTTGCCTTCCAAACACGAGCCACTCCCTCCAACCCCAAGGTGACGACATCGTAAGCTTCCCGGTCCGTCAGAACCACCAATGACGACACCAAACGCTACCAGAAGCATCACCAGCCTCTGCGACACTCCAAACATCCCAATTTCTTCTTTCGCGAGACACACAAAGTCTGGAATTTGTGCTGCCGAGCTTTATTGTCGAGCCCCCAATTGTTTTGATTTTGGGAGTTTGGATTGTTGGGTTTTTGTTCTTGTGGTTGGGTGTGATGGTAGTGGAGGGTGTTAAGGAAAGAAATTATGGTTCTGAAATTGAATATGTCGTTTGGTGATGGATGTCCGTTAATGGCAGTTTTGGTGCAAGTTCGTGATGAAAGTGATAATGGGGGATTTGTGTTGTGTGTGGCAAGAATTGAAGGCAAGTGTGGGAGCGTAAATATGATGAGTTGATGTGTTGGGCTGATAGATGTCCGTTAATGGAAGTTTTGGTACAGGTTCGTGATGAAAGTGATAATGGGGGATTTGTGTTGTGTGTGGCAAGAATTGAAGACAAGTGTGGGTGCGTGAATCTGGTGAGTTGATGTGTTAGGCTGGAAAACGTTGTAGTGTAGGGAGTCAAGGGTGACGAGGACAAGCAATCTTGTGAGTGCCCCAGAGGTGTATAGAATACGAAGAGTGTGTGATTTTTTTTGCGTAATTGTTTCCCTACGGGAATGTGAGTAACATGTGATGATGATGGAAACTCTTTTGGTGCTTTGTTTTTTATTGTCCAGGTAGAAGATACGAGTGATAGGGCGACAAGCACGATCATAAGTGTAGTGGGTATAAACAATATATGAACAACAGGATGAACGATGCTTAACTCAAGACAAACCCCATACATTCATTCCACTCATATATTCATAAGCACTAATATTAAGTAATGTAGCAGAAGTTAAGAAGTTAAGGGCTCTTACCTTGGATAAAACTTAATGCAATAACAACTTCTTTCTTTTCCAGTCACGACACACTTCTTTCTCCTCTTTTGTTTACGAAATCTCCCCCTCTATTATGTCTCACTCTCTCTTCTCCTCCATAAAATATTTTTCTTTTCTTATGAATCTTCCCGCTTTTATTTTGTAGTTCTCTCCTTTTTTCTGTTCTCTTTTTCTCTACCCCTTCCAACAAAAAAAGAAATAAACTAATGATAATAATAATGATAAAATAAGATAAACATAGATATTTATTATTTCTAAACCTAAAACATACTTTTTTTACCTTTTTTTTGATTATTTATTAATTTTTCCCAATTGAACTTTAATTAATTTGTTTCTATTATTATTTTTATCATTGTTACCTAGACGAAATTAGGTGTTGACACTGATCATGCACTATATCCAAATAATTACAAAAATCTCTCAAAGATTACACTTTTGAATAAAGAAAAAACATCAAAATTCTTAAATCCCACAAGACCTTAACCCATACACTTCAAGATCCCACTTGAAGACTTGAAATCACACAACCAAACACAAAGAAGCATAAGAACAACCAAACCTTGGTGGTGGCTCTCCCTAGCCAACCAAAACACATTCTTCTAGATTCAAAACCAAGCAAAATTTGCTCCAAGATTCAAAGATCTTTCACTCACAAGCTGCACATTTTGTGATCCAGAGAGAAAGAGTTTTCCAAATATGTTTCACTGTTTTCGCGCTCAGAAATCTCAAGTCTACTTCCACTCTCTAAAAAACCAACTAATATAGCTTGTTCATAAGTGAATTTAATAGATTGATTTGTTTGTACAATTTGTTGATTTCGCTTATCTTAAGTGAAATCATTCGATTGTATAACAATTTAACTGATTGAATACATTCATACCAGAATTATATGTAACAAGCCTTTTAACATGTTAAAACCATTTTTAATAGCTTGAAAAGGACAAACACAAGATAAAAAAAATCTATACAATGTCATACAGTCTATGAATAGATTCCAATCTTTAAGCTTTGTGATTTTCATGTTAATTCAAAATTCAATAGACCTCAAGCTTCATTAACAATGTATCACTTCAATTCTTCATCAAGACAACATCAATCACACATAATCTCATGAACTTGCTTCATCAAATACATGAACTAAGGTCACTTGTACTAACAACAAAAACATCTGGATCATTTAATAGAGAAAATCAGGGCTACAGGCTTATACAATCTTATAAGAATGTTCATAGTAAATACTTTCAAAATAAAAATAATATTCCAAAATATCATCAATAGACACAAATTAATAACCAAGGGCTTGTTTGTGAATGAAGTTTTTGTAAGTGAATAAAACAAATCAAATTGAGGCATTCAGAAAGGAATGCGAGTTTTAACGAACTTCAAAAAAAATCTTGCATCAACACAATTATCTTGTGTAAAAAAAGAAAGAAGAAGAAGATAATGAGCAGTCAAAACAATAAATTGTAGATTAACATGTGATAAAACAAATGTTACTTTTTCAGTGGTATGAAAAAGAGATACCTTTGATGGCTTCCTTGTGAGTCTTAAATCCAAGTCCAAATGATTTCCAAAAGTGGTTTCCACTATTCCCTGGCGTCTTCCCCTTCTCAGTTTTCTTCGAGTTGTGAAAGCGAGCAAAACAAAAACAAAACAAAACAAAATCGATTCAACATCAAAATCATTATAAACAACAAAGTTAAGTGTTCTTTCAAGTTTATAACATACCAAAGGAACACGTTTGGTTGCTTCAAAAAATCCTTCTCATTTTGTAACAAAAAATTAAAACAAAAAGTCAACAGAAGATTCACAAGAGACCTATGAACAATTGATTTTACAGTATTTAAATCATTATATCTAAGTGATTGGCGTCGTAGAGAACAAAGAAACCCAACTCCACCTCTTTTGTAGCGGAACACGGTGCAGCAGCACGATGGTGGAGTGGAATGACGGTGCAAGAATGCAAGAATGCAATGGAATGATGGTGCCGCGACACAGGGTGCAACAAAACGACGATGCAATGATGTGGTGGTACAGTAGTGCGACGATGCAGCGAGCGATTGTGACAGTCTTCAGTGGTGAGCAATAATGACATTAGAGTTATGATATGGAAACTTAGGGTTTGGGATAAAGTAATCGTGTTTAAAATAAAGAAGGAATATAAGGATGGAAATAAATGAAAAGAATGAGAGGAAAAAAAGTAAACTAAAATTTATTATAGTTACTTGTTAACTAGGGTTTGAAACAAACCTAGAGTACTTTACTGGGTTTCAGCAATAAACCTTTGCAACTTAACAAAGGTTAAGAAAACCTCGGTTAGTTAAATCCATTATTGAGGTTATATTAAGCCCTAGTAAATAACCTCTATTAACTACTTTTTTTTGTAGTAATTTAGTTTCCATTTTATTTATAATGATTGAATAACGTCTTTAGTTAATTTGATGTTAACAGGTTCCAAAGATAATATTGTGTCACCCTCTTTGTTTTAATTCTAAGTTTTCTTTTTTGCTTTGTATTAGAGTTTATGACTTATTTTTACGAGATAAAAAATGGGTACGAGGCTAACAACAAAACTAATTTATGGAAGGAGAGAAAAACATGTAAGGCTTGTTGCATGAGAGATTAGTATTTTGTGTGTTATTGAAAACAAAAATGATATTTCGACAAAACCTTTTGACAAGATTTTGACAAATCTGACGTGCCAACTGAATTTTAAATTTTTTATTACAAAATGCTTTAATATGGCAACGCTTATACGTGCGAGGTTGATTTGTTTAGAAATTGAAAGAGAGAATTGGAGAGAGAAAGGGCGAAACAGAGAAGTGAAAGAGAGAGAGAGAGAGAGAAAGAAAGAGAAAACCAAGTGTTTCTCGTCGGACTAATAGAAGACAGAGAGCCACCCACTTGAAGTTCACATCGGCAAGCTTTTCGTAGTCCACACCGGAGGTCACTTACACTATTCCCATGAACTATCATTCATCAAGACCGTTGCATTCAGAGTTCGGTGTGAGTTTGCGGAGACTACGGCCACTTTCAGTCGTCGACGGCAAGGATTTCGTCATCCACAACGTTGCATTGTAAATTTGTTGTGCTTCCATTAGACATTTCCCTACCGTCTTCGATGATGATGAATTTTATTTTGTTTTCGTAAAGTTTTGGGCTTTTTGTGCAAAAAAGTTGGTTTTGAAGATTTTCATTTTTTATGGAAGTTTGGAAAATTGATTCGGTGGTGTTGTTGTGACTGTTTTGTGCATTTTTAGTGGCCATTGTTGTAGTTCGCTCTTATGTGTTCTAAAGTTATGGCTCTTTGCAAATTTTGAAGAAAGCACATTTGTGTATTTTTGTATTTGGGTGCTTGTGGTGTTGTTTCGATTTTTTTCATTTTCTATTTCAGTGCGATGTATGCAGTAACATTTGTGTTATTTTTTTGGCAGGAAGAACTACAACAGATAAGAGAACAATACATTTGGAATTGGATTCTAGATGTTGACAACATCCACAGGCATCACAAACATGACATCCTTCAATACTACGGCGTCTTTGTTAAAAGTTAGTTGTTATTAAAGTTCTTTGATGATATTGTAAAGCACTTCCAAGAGCAAAATTATGGATTGAACATGAATGAAATGAAATGCATGTAGTGGTCTCAATTAATTTGAGAAAAGTGTGATATTTTGGTAAAGTTATTTGTTTTGTTGACTAAAAACATATGGTAGATCCCCTGACTTTTTGTAATGGGTGCCCACATGAAAGACATAAGTGTTGTTGAAGTTCAGCTGAATATTAATTTGGAACTCTGTTGTTCATTTATATGTTGACAGTTTTTATATATCTACAACTGTAGTGCAGAAATTGCAACAATATTTCCCACATTTGAATGTTTGAGTCCCCACTTATTTAAGATTTGATGTAATTTATAATTTTGATGGACCAAAACAACCCATGTTAGTCAATATACAATGTTCAAGTTATGGAAATTGTATGATGTAGAATGTGTGTAAGTGAATGCATTGTGTGATCACAAAACCATATTGAATTTTTTTTTAAAAGATGCAATTGCAGTCCAAAATTTACAACACTAGTCCCTAGATAATACTTCTTAACTCCCCACTTATTGATGAGTTGAGCATTTTGACAACTTTCAAGCAACAAAAGCACAAACTATGGTGAATATGTAGTGTTCCGTTTATTGAAATTGTATGAAGGACAATGTGTGTTATGATATTTTAATTTTTTAAACATTTGCAAGAGCAATTAGAAATTTGCAACACTGCTCCCCACATATCAATAGGTGACTCCCCACTTACGGATTGAGTTGATGATTTTGACAATTGTCAAGTAAGACAAGCACTGACGTTAGTAAATAGAAATTGGATGATGAAAAATTTCTTAAAGTGGATGAATTGTGTGATCCCAATACCAAATTTAACTTAATTTTAAAAAAATTTGCAACCTTAGAACATAATGTCCAACTTAACTCTCCACATATTAATGTTTAACTCCCCACTTACGTTTGACATGAGTATTTTAGCAGTTGCCATGTAAGACAACCACCCACCCACTTAAGTGAATGGAGAATGGATGATGGAAAATTTGTTTAAGTGGGTGAATTGTGTGATCCCAATACGATATTTAACCTCTACAACCTTGAAACATAATGTCCAACTTAACTCCCCACATTTTAATGCTTGACTCCCCACTTACGTATGACATGAGTATTTTGGCAATTGTCAAGTAAGAAAGCATCCACGTTAATGAATGGAAATTGGATGATAGAAAATTTGTTTAAGTGGGTGAATTGTGTGATCTCAATACAATATTTAACCTAGTTTTAAAAAAATCTGCAACCTCAAAACATAATGTCCAACTTAACTCCCCACATTTTAATGCTTGACTCCCCACTTACGTATGACATGAGTATTTTTGCAATTGTCTAGTAAGCAAGCACCCACGTTAGTGAATAGAAATTGGATGATGAAAAATTTGTTTAAATGGGTGAATTATGTGATCCCAATATGATATTTAATTTAGTTTTAAAAAAATATGGAACCTGGAAACATAATGTCCAACTTAACTCTCCACATATTAATTCTTGACTCCCCACTTAAGTATGCTTTGAATATTTTGTCAATTGTCAAGTAAGAAGGTACCAACGTCAGTCAATGGAAATTGGAAGATGGAAAATTTGTTTAAGTGGGTGAATTATGTGATCCCAATACGATATTTAAAATATTTTTAAAAATATTTATAACTTGGATACATAATGTTCAACTCAACTCCCCACATATTAAATCCTGACTCCCAGTTACGTATGACTTGAGTATTTTGTCAATTATTAAGTAAGAAAGCACCCACGTCAGTCGATGAAGATTGGATGATGGAAAATTTGTTTAAGTGGGTGAATTGTGTGATCCTAATACGATATTTAAACTAGTTTTCTAAATATCTGCATCCGGGAAACATAATGTTCAAATTAACTCCCCATGTATTAATTCATGACTCCCCTCTTTAGTATGACTTGAGTATTTTGTCAATTGTCAAGTAAGAAAGCACCCATGTTAGTGAATGGAGATTGGCTGATGGAAAATTTATTTAAGTGGGTAAATTGTGAGATCCTAATACGATATTTAAATTATTTTTAAAAATATCTGCAACTGGGAAACATAATGTTCAACTTAACTCCCCACATAGTAATTCCCTACTCCCAGTTACGTACAAGTGGAGTATTTTGTCAATTGTCAAGTAATAAAGCACCCACGTCAGTCAATGGAAATTGGAAAATGGAAAATTTGTTTAAGTGAGTGAATAATGTGAACCTAATACCATATTGAAATTTGTTTTAAAAAATCTGCAACATCGAAACATAATATCCAACTTCATTCCCCATATATTAATGTTTGACTCCCCACTTACGGATGACATGCAGATTTTGATAATTTCAAACATTCAACAAAGACCAAGGGTCAATATTTAGTGTTTTGGTCATGCATTTTGGTAGATAAAAAATTTGTGATAGTTACTGCATTGCTTAATGAAAAATGAATTTTGTACCTTTTTTAATATCTGCGACCCCGGAACATAATTTCCAACTTCACTTCCCACATATTAATGGTTCACTCCCCACTTATGAATGACTTGGGGATTTTGATAATTTTATAAAACCACAAATATCCACCATGGTCAATATTCAATGTTTTAGTGACTGCATGGTGTCATCAAATTACCGCAATTATATTTCTTTACAACCTACAAGTGTAGTCAACATTTTCTACCAGTACTTCCCACATGTTAATGCTTTACTCTCCAAATATGGAAGATTTGACGACTTGAACAATTTGAAAGAGCCACAAACACCCACGATGGTGAATATTCAGTGTTTATTAAATGGACATTGAATGATGCAAAATTTGTGTAAGTGACTACATTATGTTATCACATCCATATTTCAGTTCTTGTAAATTCTACAACTTTGCTCCACAATTTGTAACTTGATTGCCCATATATGAGGTATTTACTCCCCACTTACATATGACATGACAAATATAACAATTTGAAACTGCCACAGACACCTAGTTTACTCAACAACCAATTTAAGACACCTTCTTCTCCTTAGTGCAATCAACATTAACCACAAATCAATAAACTTTACACACACATGCCAACGAAATCAAACTCCCCCAAATGAGTCAAACTTTCAAAATGAAATGAAATCATTCAAAACCCATTCCAATCCATTGTACCACCGAAATATGTAACCTTTGGGATAAATAAATGAAATGATGCAACCTTTATGTTCAATGTAATGAAAAACAAACTTAAGCTTGCTCAACTTTTCGGTACTCTGTTATAAAACATTTTTTAATAAAATAAGGGTTTTAGAGGGAGGAACACCTTTCGACGAAGATGTAAGGGGGTAAGAGTTATAATGGGCTCATAGAAGGGTTTAATTGTACGGTGGGTACGATGAAATGGTTGTCGTCGTCGAAGACTTCTAGTACCTGCTGTCTCCGGTAACCCACCCACACGACTGCAATGCGTCGAACTTTCCACCACTAGTCTGCAGTGCTTCACTTCTCTCACTCTCTTGTTGTCTGCAATGGTTGTTCCTCTCTTCTTCCTTTGCAGCACTCGTTCTCTCTCCGTCTATGTCTCCACCACTCCTCCGAACTCTCTCTGTATTTCGCTCTTTCTATCTTTCACTTTGTGCCCGCACTACTCCAAACATTTACTGTCTTTCGCTCTCTCTTTGTCTCCTATTACTCCGACGAGAATGTGGATGCACTTCATTTTCTCTCTCTCTCACCATCTCCGCCAGTTCCAATTTGCTCTTTGTCTTTCACCCTTTCTCTCTCCAATTCACTTTCCTTCTTCTATTTGCAAATAAATCAACCCCACACGTGTAAGCGTTGCCATATTAAAGCATTTTGTAATAAAAATTTTAAAATTCAGTTGCCACGTCAGATTTGACAAAATCTTGTCAAACAGTTTTGTCAAAATATCATTTTCGTATTGAAAAACCTTATACAACTACTATTTATATACATCAGATAAGAAAAAAAAATAGGAAATAATAAGCAACTCTAATAGCCTCCATCAAGTTGGAGTATGAATGTTCATCGTACCAAGCTTGGATACACAACTCTTGAAGCTTCCGGTTTGAGGGGTTTAGTGAAAGCATCAACTATTTGTTTGGTAGTCTTAATAGGTAAAAGATGGAACATACCAACTTTGAGTTTTTCACGTAGTGTGTGACAATCCAGGTCTATGTGCTCGGTTTTTTCATGGAAGCTTTGTGCTATATGTCTTGTAGCCTGGTTGTCTCAAAAGAGAGTTGATGGAAATCTTCCATAAGGTACGTGAGCGATTGCAACTCACAAGTAGTGGTTGCTAGTGCTTTGTATTATGCCTCAGATGATGGGATGGATACAATGCTTTGCCTTTTTGTCTTCCATGAAACAAGAGAGGTTCTGATGAAGATACAATAACACGTGGGGAATCTGCGAGTTTAAGGTCATGTTGCCCAGTCTGAGTCGCTAAAAGCCTTGAGGCTTATGTCGTTGTCAGAAGAAAAGAAGATTCCTAAGGATTGAGCAACCTTGAGGTAGTGCAAGATTCTCTGAACAGCTTTGCGATGACGTTTAATGGGATTATGTAGAAAGTGGCTTAGGAAGTTGACGGCATGAGTTATGTTGGGCCTTGTGTTTGTAAGATAGATGAGTTTCCCTATCATTCTCATGTAGCTTTCAACCTTTTATAAGCATAAGTCACCTTCAACCAAGGTTCTAATGTTTTTAACCATGGGAGTAGGACATGGTTTAGAGGTTGCCATGCATGTGTCTACAAGATCTAATGTATACTTTCTTTAACAAATATGTATTCCTCCCTTGGTTCTAGCTATGTCCAATGCGAGGAAGAATTTTGCTTGTCCAAGGTCCTTGATTTTGAAAGCTTCGTGGAGGGAGTTCTTTACATGGTTAATGTCTTCCATTTTATCTCGCATGAGAAGAATGTCATCTACGTACACAAGTAAAGCTAGAAAGGAAATCTCAGTTTTCTTAATGAAAAGTGCATGGTCAGAATTTGTTTGAGTAAATCCAAATTTGTGAAGACGTGAGTTAAGTTTATCAAATCATTGTTTATTAGCTTACTTTAGGCCATACAAGAAATTCTTAAGTGACAAACCTGATTGGGCTTTGTAGACGTTAATCCTTGAGGCAAAGTCATGTAAACTTCCTTGTCCAATCTCCATGCAAAAATGCATTATTTACATCCGATTGTTCTAGATGTCATCCCTTTGTTGTACTTAAAGCCAGGACTACTAGTATCTTAGTGAGTTTTGCTATAGGTGAGTATGTTTCTAGGTAGTCAACTCCCTATTGCTATGTGTAACCTTTTGCCATAAGCCTTGCCTTGTGTAAGTGTCTCCATTTGTCATGTATTTGAGTTTGTAGACCCATTTGCATCTGATGGGTCACTTGTTTGGATAAAGATTAGCGATTACCCATGTATTGTTTTTTTCAAGTACTTTGATCCATGGTTTTGTTTCACCCGGGTTGTGAATACACAAAGGAGTTTATTTGTTGTCATATTGTGAATATTGTTCATTAGTGGCAGACCATAATTGATAATTGTGAATACATAATAAAGGAGTTTATTAAAATTATTATCAAATATATTAAAAAAAATTATTTTACCTTTCTCATCTTATATATTTACCTCCCTAATTATAATTTTATTCTCCTAATTTTTTACTTTAATTTTAAAAAGTTATTGAATTGAAATCTAAATAATATTTAAGTCTCCCAATTACTTAGCATGTTAAGTTCGCCAAAATCCGCTGCTAATTATGTTGATGCTGCATAACATTGCATGCGTGAATGACGTTGTTATGTTATTAATATGTTATTAATCTCTATTTGCCACATATTTTAGAGTGAGCTGGCTGAAAGACCATTTAACCGATCGTTCTCAAAGATGTATTCTAAGGTATAGGTGTGTTTGTTTATATTTAAAAAAAATTAATAAAGTAATTATATACAATTTTTAATATGGTTAGGCAAATATATTTAAAAATTTATAAGCAGAAAAAAAAATCTGTTCTTTTCAGAAATAGCTTAAAGTCTTTTTTTTTAGGTGAATACATTAAGGAAATAAGAAAATATTTTTAATCAAAGGATACTTTTTACGGTAAACAAACTTATATTAATTTTGCATTTTTATAAAATTTACCAAAATATAAACTAATTTTTAACGTTACTTTTAGAAAATGATAAAAACAATAAAGATTTGTGATTTAAAAGTAAAAGAAGTAAAAGGCCAGTACAGCTGTCACGTAAAAGCTTGCCTAACATTGGTAGGTGGCATGAAAGCGACATAAGTGCAAGATGTAAATTGCATGAAACAAAACGTGGGAAAAGTTAGACGCTATGCGGATACTCGGCCTAGGAGAATTTATCTAAGCCGATTTATTTTCTTGAATAATATTATGCCACAAAGGTGATTGAATATATACCCAAGGTATATAAAGAATATTTAGTGATATTTATATTAGTTCTATATTTGTAATGGTTAGAGAATTGTTATAGAATTTTTAGAGTTATTTTTATTTATAAAAAAGTTCGAATATCTAAGTTAAAAAGAAAAAAAATAATAAAAGGAGATATTAATTTAATTTTTAAATTCTTTTTCCTTTACTCTAAATTTTTGTACAAATTAATTAATTATATTTTTGTATTATCACTAATAACATGATATTCTCTAATTTTAAATTTTATATTATGAAATACTGAAACTCTTGGAATACCACCGTCAAAAAATTATATAAAAGAAGCATGTTCTTGAAAAAAAAAAATCAAAGTGAAAAAGATGTTCAAAAATACTTGAACATCTAACAACAAAATTTAAACTAATGTTCAAGTTCTTTTATTTTAAAGAAAAAATTATTACTTTTGGGCTATAAATATGAATTTTGTTTTTCATTTTTGGATGTATTAAATGTTTACTATAGTTGCAAACACATCGGTGCTCTACTACAAAAATCAAACATTACCGAAATTCATTTTTCATCGATAAATGCAAAAATCTGTTGGTGATGATAACATTTTAGCATTTTTTTTGACAAATTTCTGATCGTAAATATTATACAGACTTCAAAGTCAATTTGAATGTCTCTTTACCACTCACAAAATACAATACATGCATAAACATTTTAAACCACAAACAAACTTGCCCATTTCAGAGATAGAATACAAAAAATTTAATAATGAACATTCAAGCTTATCTCACATTAAATGTATCATATGTAAACATAAATTCAAACAATACCAGACTCAATCAACTTTATCAAACATATTTCTCGGTATTAATATGCAGTGACGGATTTTGACTAATAATGTTGGAAAGTGTCGGAATAATATTCTCAAAATTTAAAATTTATATATTTAATTATTGTCACTAAAACAATAAAAATGAATAAATAATTTAGTATAATTCTAATTGAACAATATGATCATTTGTATCATGATTCAAGATACATAAAGATAAGATATTGAATTTGTATTGTTTTTATCTTCACCAATAGCTTTCTTTTTATCACTTTTAAGAAATAAATATATTCTTTTATTCTTCATCAATATATCTATTTCTTTTTTAAGTTTAAGATTAAAAAATAATTTATCATAATTTAATTAAAAAATAAAAATTGAGAGTCACTAAAAGAAAAAATCGATGACAATAAAGTTCCAATTTAAAGATGGTTATGAAAAAAATACATAGTACAATCCTTTTTCTCTTGTAATCATAAAAAAAAATACAAGACCCATGTGATAAAAAATAATGTTAACTATTAAACAAATATTTCACTATCAAAAGATACGAGAGAGTTGTCTTTTTTCCTTCACAAATGAAAGAGAACAAATGAGAAATGAAAACAAAAAGAATAAGTTTATATTTAATTTTTTTTTTCAAACAAAAAGAAAACATGTGAGAATATGGGATCAGTATAATTTATGGAAAACTTAAAAATACAATATAAAAGAAAATAAGAAAGATATGTAATTTAACTTCTATCGGGTTTCAATATATGTTACATATAATTTAAAAAATTGAAAAAATTAAAACTAATTAATGTATATATATATATATATATATAATATAATATAATATAATATAAAAAAATTAAAAATTGTTTGGGGGGGGGGGGGGGGCATGGCCACCCCTACCCCAATGATACTCTACCACTATTAATATGCAAACTAAAATAATCCTCAATATTAGAAGTGTCATATAAATCCTAATAATATACATTATAATCAGAGTTAATGTGTTCTTGCTTAGGGTTTTGTGGCTCTGCTACTAGGTTGGGCTGGACTAGACTAAATTGGGCTGGACTGAACTAGGTTGGACTAAACTAGGTTGGACTGATCTTGTTGAAGGGCTTGGTGGTTAGGAGGCAGCAATGTCAAGACTAGATTATGTAAGGATTGAAATTGGTCTTTCAATTCCTCATCAGCCTGATCACATGATTATAGTCGTTGTTTGAGGTACATAACATCCTCAACACTATAAGTGAAAGAAGATTGTTAGTGCTTCAGGCTACTACTTCCATCTTTGTTTAAAGCAAGTTTTCTTGCCCCATATATTCTTTGTACCTAGGAAAAATAATTATATTTTTAAGAGTGATAATTGGATGTGAGTATTATTTAAATTAATAAATAATGAGACAAAAGTGGAATGTAGTATAATTGGTTAGAACTTTGTCATGGGTTGGTGGTTAAGTGTTCAATTCTTAACTTTTGTATTTTGAGTATTCATACTTTAAATATTGTTTTTATAATTTATTTGGGATTGTTTATGTGTGTCTTTGGTGTTACTTATATTTTATGGTGAGACGATGATAATAGGTAAATTTGGGTTAGGCAAAATTTCCATCTTTTAGGTTGTTCATGTTGGCATGATAAATTTACTTAGTGGTTAAATAGGAATTTTCTTATTCCTATATATGATGAGAAGTTCATGGCTTTGGGGCATAATGATGTGAAGGATAATTTAATTGTTATTATGAAATATTTTTGGTTGCTTTGGAGAAGTGTTATTTGGACAGCAAAGAATTCTGTTGAGATATTATGTGTGGCGAAAATTACTTATGGGAGGTAAGCTGGTTGATTTATTTTTTTGTTCATGTTCATGTGCAAAGATGGTTGTGATATGGATTCTTGGTATTTGATAAAAGTAGTATAAATTGTTGCTTTAAGATTGAATTGATGTTGTAAATATGATAATGAAATTATTGGTAGTAAAATTGTGTGTTCAAGTTATAAATGCAGTTTTCTTCGGTGCATTTTGAGTATGGACAGTTGAATGCTATGGTTCAATATGGGTATAGGTTGTGAAAGACCTTGGTAAGTTTTATTAATAGGCACAAAGTATGCATGTATAATATTGTTCATGTGGTTTGAAAAATTGATACAAGATATGTATGTTTAAGCATGAGGTTGTTAATATAAGAGTTTTTGTGATGTGTATATGATTTCGGGTAAATAGAAATTATATGGGATGGTTGGTAGTTCATTTTTTTGCATGTTTTGGATGTTTGTTATGTTGAATAGGTACTTTATCCATAAATTTTGATGTTTTCACGTGGTTTTTCATATTCTAACGAGTGTGTATTTTTGTAATCTATGTAGTTTTGGTAAAATTGAGATTCTTGATTCGTTAACCGTTGGATTGAGCTAAAATTTTGACAATTGTTTAGTAACATGTTGTTCTTCAGTTTGATCGTTGTGATACTCCTTTGGAGCTCTATATTTTAATAAATGTGTCGCAAACTATTGCATGACATTTTATTTCATATTTCGGCGAGTGTGTATTTTTCTGGTCTGCGTAGTTTTATCAAAATTAAGTTTCCCAATTCATTAATCGTAGATTGAGATAAAATTTTGACAATTGATTAGTAGCATGTTGTTCTTCAATTTGATCGTTGTGATTTTTGTTTAAAGGTCTGTAGTTGGAGATATTTGTCACGCATAACTGTTATTTTTGTTTTCTTGTATTATATTGATACTTTTGTTGTGATAAATTGTGATAGGTCCCTATTTCCAGTATGCTAGATACTTGGACATGATGAATTGATGTATGGTTGATTATGTGATATGATATGATATCATATCATATGTTTGTGTGTACATGTGAGGGGATAGTATGAATTCTCTGATAACCAGGGTTGCTCCTTTACCCAGAAGGCTTTGTTGAGTTAAGATAAAATAGTTTCTTTCAGCAATAAGTCTTTGGTATGATCTTAGCAAGAGTGCTCTTACCCAAGGTTGTGTTGAGCGGGTAGATTTATTGCTTGTAAGTCTATGGAAAGCAAGGGAAAGGCCATTTCCAAGAGGCATTGTTGCACATGAAAGCAAAGGAAAAACCCTTTCCTTTTGGACTTTTACATGAACGTTCTAAATTCTTGTATGAGTAGAAAAGACAAGGGTTATTTATTTTTGAATATGCCAAAATTTGAAGAATACATTGTGCATGTCAAAGAAAAAATACAAATATGATGAAAATGTTGAATTATCAATTTATCATTCAATTTCCTGAAGTATTTGCTTAATTTTGTGAACTTGTTAAAGTTTCCCAAGTGGGTCGTCCCCCGATCCCATGGGCTAGAACTTATGTAGATCGGGCCAAAGTTTTCAACCCGCACTTTTAATGCGGGGCGGGCCTAAACAGGCTGGGTTAGCCCATATTGCCATCCTAGAATTCAATCGGTGATTAGTTAATGTCGCACATATCTTCATAAGTGGCCCTAGGGTGAAATCCTGAACATCGTCTAATTGTTGGTGTTGACATGTGAAGTCTGGGTGATGTGTCTCATGAAGATATGGTGAAGCTTTGTTGAACTAACTTGAAGCCATTGCTTTGGAATCATGCTATATTGATGAAGTTGGACAAGCCATTGATACACTTGCTTTGGTTAAATCATTAGGAAGGAATGCTTGTTGTTTGTAATTCACTTTGTAGACCTTGTAGCATTAGTTTGATATTTTTGGTCTTTATTGTGTTTCTTAATCTGTTGAAATATTTTTCAACAGGTTAAAATGTGTCTTTTAATTTGTTCAATAAATTTTCAACACGTTAAAATGTTAGCTACAACAGTCTTAAACTGTGACTTATTCAATCACTTGATTTATTTTTTAATTGACTAATTTCACTTAAGTCAAGTGAAATCAACGGATTAATTTGGAAATCAACCTGTTTCGTAACAGTTTGACTATAAGTGTTGTGATTTTCGAACGAGAGGTAACAAAATTTTTTAGTGCGAAACTGTTTTGGAAACCAGTGAATTCTCTCTCTTTCGTGATCATTCAGATTGCAGCCACTAAAGATTGATCTTAGATCAATTCTTGGAGCTTTTAGCTTGTGTTTGAAGCTTGGAGAAGGTGTTTGTGGTAGGCAAGGTTGTGCTACCACTGAGGTTTGATCTTTCTCAGGCTTTGTGTGTGTCTGGTAGTTTTTCAGGTCTGCAAGAGGTTTTCTTGATGTGTTGTTGTGATTCTTGTGTGATTTAAGAGTCTTGTGTGTGTGTGTGTTTTGCTTATTTTGAAAGTGTAAGAGTGTAAACTTTGTAAATCTTTTGAAATAGCGCAAAGTTAAGCTTGGGTTGCCTAGACAAACTAGATGTAGCTTAGGTTTGAGTGCACCAGTATAATTAATTAGAATTTGTCTTGATTGTTCTTTTACAGCATTGAGCATGTTTGCATAATCAATTAGAACCTGTCTTGATTGTTCTTTTACATTGTTCTTGCTTCAAATCTCAAATATGCATTTCTACATTTTTCCCATTATTTCAGTCGACTATTTTTCCTATTTCAATCGATTGATTATACCAGTACAAAATCTGTTTAGTAAAATCAATCGACTAACTCTATTTTTGATCGATTGAAAGTATATTATCCAAGAGTTTTTGTATCCACACTTGGTGATCGAATTGATTCAATTCAAGATAGTTTTTAGCCTTTAAAGATTGCCTAAATTTTTAACTAGCCAATTCAACTCCCCCTTCTTGGCATTTCAACCATTTCAAAACTTACAGTTGACACTAGGTGAGGTAATCTACGAAGTCTTCTCAAACGACTGGCGACTAGTTGATGTTGTACATAACTTGCAAATCTTCTTTGAAGTAATCTCAACCAATCGACGAGTTGTCGATCGACTGTTGTAGTACGCTTTACATGAAGCCTAATCGACGGTCAACTGATCAACGATCGATTGACTGGCGGTCGACTGATTGACCAATCACACAGTACATCTTCGATTTGAGAAATAGAAGTGTATAAATTTGTATTCAAAAGGAAAAAAAATGTTGATGATAACTTGTGTGTAGGTCGTTTAAAACAAAATCAATTTTCTTTAAATTTGTAACATAGAACTAGAGCTGTCAAAATGGGTTGAAACCCGCGAGCCAACCTGGCTCACCACGGGTTCATGCCGGGTTGGGTTGAAATTTTTTTACAAATTTTAATACAGGTTGATTTTTGATCCGACTCATTTAGAACCCGGCTCATCCGGGTTGAACCCGTGGTGAGTCGAATTAGCTCACCAACTCGCAGATAAAAGGGTCACACAAGTGTTTTTTATTTTTTTATTAAGTTGGGCTTTACATTTGGGTCATGTTAGGTTGTTTTTTTATCCAACACATAAATAATTTATATTTTTTTATTTTGGTTTGTATTTGGATTGTATTAAAGTTTATTTATATTTTAATTCGAGTTACAATTTAATTTTGATTGAAAAAAAATAAAAAGTAATTTTTTTTAATTAAGTGGACCGGATTGGGTTCGAATTTTTTTAGCTCATTAAAAAGTAAGTCGGGTTGGATTGGTTCACTAAATCATCAACCCATGGTGGGTCGAGCCGGATCAGGCCGGATTATCCATTTTGACACCTCTACATAGAACCCCTCTTATACATATAACGAAACTAAAAAAAGTGAAATAAATATTAATTTATTTGGAATTGAAGTTATACATAAAATTCATTAATATGATTGGAATTTAATTAAAAGTTTGAGAGGTCAATATGAAAAATGCAAATAGAAAGTAATGATTAATGCGATGAAGAATATAAAATAATATAAAAGCTAAAGGGCAAGAAGCTCGAATTCAAAATAGATATTTAGATGTTATCTAGGTGTTATATAATATAACTGTTGACATTATAAACGACAAACCATAATTCATAATATGAACAGATAGAGGAGTTTATTTGTTGTCTACTGTATCACTGTTGATACTATAGCCCACTACGTGAATGGTGTTGTTTATATGTTATCTTTCTATTCGCCACATATTTTTTCAGTGAGCTGGCTGAAGGACTAGTTCACCGTGATTCTAAAAGATTTATTCCGAAATATAGGTGTGTTTGTTTATATTTTTACAGAGAAGGGTATTTTTAATAAAACAATTATTAATATGGTTACCTAAATATATTTTAAAATTTATAAGCAGAAAAAAGTAATTTTCTGTTCTTTTCAGAAATAGCTTAAAGTCCTTTTTTTTTCATAAAATGTGAATAATTTAAAGAAATAAGAAAATATTTTTAATCAAAGAATAATTTTTACGGTAAACAAACTTATATTAATTTTGCGTTTTTATAAAAGTTACCTAAATATAAACTAGTTTTTAACATTATTTTTGGAAAATGATATTAACAATAAAGATTGTGATTTAAAAAAAATAAAAGGAGTAAAAGGCCAGTACAGCTGTCACGTAAAAGCATGCCTAACATTGGCAGGTAGCAGGAAAGTGACATAAGTGCAAGATGATAGTTGCAAGAAACAAAAAATGGGAAACGTTGGAAGCTATGCGGGTAGTCGGCATATGAAAATTTATCTAAACCGGTTTAGTTTCTTGAATAATATTTTGTCACCAGTGTTATTGAAGATTTATTAAAAATATTCAGTGATATTTATGAAAGTTTTTATATTTGTAATGGTTAGAGAATTGTTAAATAAATTTGAGAGTTATTTTTTTATTTATAGAAAACTTTGAATGTAAGTTAAAAAAGAAAAAAAAATAATAAAAAGAGATATTAATTTAATTGTTAATTTTTTTTTTCTATTATTCTAAATTTATGTTACAAAAGATCATATTTTTAAATAATCACCAATAACGTGGTATTCTTTCATTTTAAATTTTATATTATAAAATATTATAACTCTAGAATACCACCAATAAAGTGATATAAGTGTAGTAGGTTCTTGCAACAAAAAAATCAAAGTAAAAATCGAAGGTAAAAAATACTTTAACATCTAACAACAAAATTTATAGTAACGTTCAAGTTCTTTATTTAAAATAGAAAATTTTGACTTTTAGACTATAAAAATGGAAACTTTATTTACGTCTTTAGGTCTATTAAAGTTTATATAATCAGAGTATGATGATCAAGTAACTGAAATTACTATAGTTGCATAACACACAATAGTAAAAAGAAAGAAAATCACATGAAGAAAGCATGAGATACTCATCAAAGAGATTCAAAGTTGCTGAAGATGGTAAATGCAACTTATTATATGCCTGTCAAAAGACAACGCAACAAGAACATAAAAATGTGTGATATTTGGACAATAGTTACAATAATCATATCACCAAAAATATAGAAGTTTTTATTAAAATGGATTCTTTATTTTCTAAACAGTTAAATTAAGAAATGGAGTGCTGAAGAACACAAAGACACCATTGTAGTTACAGTAAAACACGAAACAATAAAGCAACCAATGTGACTGGTGATACTCTTTATGTGTTAAAATTAGATGAAAATCTATTAAGCATTTGACAACTTCTGGGACATTATTATTCTTTTCGATTTGAGAATTGGAAGTGCTAATTTTTTATTCGAAAGAAAAAAAAGAATTAAGTGTACCATAGGTAATTTCAAACAAAAACTAAGTTTTTCTAAAAATTTTATTATAGAGTCCAACCTAAGTCGATCTCAAAGAACGTAATTGTACTTAATTTTTTGTAATTTTTTTATAAATTAATTTTGAAGATTTCTAAACAAGGAACAACAAAGTAAGTAGCCAACGTGATTCATGATATTCTTTATGTGTCAAATTAGATGAAAATTTATTAAGCATTTCACAACTTTTAGAGCATAACTATTCTCTTTGATTTGAGATATAGGAATGCATAAATTTTAATTCAAAAGGAAAACAATGTGATACAAATCCAAAATTGGGCCAGGAGACAAGTGAAGAGAGTGAGTCCAATCATCACAAGGAAACCCAAATGGATAGGCCAAAACGTGAAAAGAAGAAACCAATGTGGCTTAGAGGATATCAACTATAATTTACTTTTTGCTTATCTTTCATTCGATTTTGAATTCAGTTTTATATGTGTCTTGTGATCCGCGTACCATAGCAACAACTTTAGTGTTTTGGTGTGTTATTTGTACCGAAACAGTGAAGGCAATAAGGAAGGGAATTAAAATTCTGAATTTCATTCTTTCTTGTGGAGTTTTGCTCTTACTTGAAAAGAGCCTTTTAATCATCCTTATCAACTTTGGTGCTTTCATTGCTACACCATGCCCAAGGCCGAGACTAGCTGTAAAACCGAGAAGGCTAATGATGAGTTACTTGTCCAATGCTTGAATAGGTTTGCAAAAATGCAACAACAATTTGCTTCCGTCGTCGCTGAAGTTTCTGAATTAGGTGAGCACATTCATCAACCACCTCGTGGGCCTTCACCCAGGCTTTCCAACCTCGCCCACCGAAGATTAACCTTCCAGTTTTGACGGCACCGACCCCTTGGAATGGATTTTTCAAGCAGAGCACTACTTTTTGTTAACACAGACAGGGCCTACTCAACGTCTTCCCCTGTTGCCCTTCTTCATGCAAGGTTGGGCTTTAGCCTGGTATCAATGGATGCACAAGAATAATCAGATCACCACATGGGATTCGTTTGTCCGAGCGTTAGAACTCCGCTTTGGTCCCTCGTCATACGACAATCACCAAGCCTCCCTATTCAAACTCCACCAAACCGGGATTGTCGTGGAATATCAATCACAATTTGAAACATTAGCCAATCGGGTGCTGGGGATGACCCCAGAATCACTGTTGAATTATTTCATTTCAGGATAAAAAGATGAGATTCAACGCGAATTAGCTGTCCTCCGACCTCATTCGTTATCTCAAGCCATTGATCTTTCGAAGTTACTTGAAGATAAATTTTGTGATCATGTTCGTTCCCCATCACAATCGTTTCGTCCCACCACTTTCGCTCTAAAAGAGGCTCCTCCACGGGATCCAGGAAACACTCCCAAACTACTGATAGTAACGGAGATGCAATAACGACGAGCAAAAAGCCTTTACTTTAATTGTGATGCTAAATTTGGGCCTGGCCATCAGTGTCAAGCCAAACAGTTTCTTCTCTTGGAGCAGGATACTTTTCCACCTGGATATCCTGACTCGGGTTCTTTGTTTGTAGAGGACACGACACCTACAAAAGTTGCGGAAGAACCTACCAGTCCAAAACATCATCAATTTCAGTTATCTCTCGCGACCCTATCCGGTCCTCCATCTCCTAGGACCTTACGTGTCCTTGGACAACTATTGGAACACCGCGTCACCGTGCTCATCGACTCGGGCAGTTCTCATAACATTATGCAGCCTCGTGTGGCTCAATTCGTGGGGCTCCCTATTACCGCTCTACCACCCTTTTCAGTCTTGGTGGGAAATGGTGAAGCTATTCAATGCTCAGGATTTTGTTCTCAAGTTCCCCTTCAGATGGCGTCACACACATTTGATATTCCCTTCTATGTGTTACCCATACACGGTGCAAATTTGGTTCTTGGTGTCCAATGGCTACAAACATTAGGCCCTTTTCTCTCTGATTACTCCATTCCCTCCATTCAATTTCGTTTCCTTGATAAAACCATTACCATAACAGGTGAAAATGCTATCAATCCCACGCTCGGTACCTATTCACAATTTTGTAGGTTTTTGGTCACAGAATCAGCCTCCGAAATGATGACAGTGACCGTACAACCAGTTTGTGCAAATAAGGGAACCACCCAACATTCTCCATCTAGTCCGAATTTGCAAGCTTTACTACATGCAAATTCCGCCGTGTTCATAACTCCTCACGGGCTACCATCTATCCGTGATAGAGTGCATCATGTTCATTTGGAATCAGGATCACAACCTGTGAATGTTAAGCCTTATCGATACCCATATTTTCAGCGAGAGCTCATTACTCAAATGATCAATGACATGCTAAAGGATGGCATCATTACGCCTAGTACTAGTCCTTATTCTTCACCGGTGTTTCTTGTTAAAAAAAAGATGGGTCGTGGAGGTTGTGTGTGGACTATGGGCACTGAATTAAATTACCATCAAAGACAGATTTCCAATTCCTATTATTAATGAGCTGCTTGATGAACTCTACGGGGCTAATGTCTTTTCTAAAATTGACTTGCGCTCTAGGTATCACCAAATTCGGTTGGCTAGTGAGGACACACACAAGACGAGATTTTGCACTGTGGATGGCCATTTCGAATTCCTCGTCATGCCTTTCGGCTTGACAAATGCCCCGTCGACTTTCCAAGCCGCCATGAATGATTTTTTTTTCCAACATTTGCGTAAGTTTGTCTTGGTATTTTTTGATGATATTTTGGTTTACAACAGTGATTGGACTACTCATTTATTTCACTTATGCATTGTATTGGACCTATTACATTCTAATCAATTTTATGTAAAGGAATCCAAGTGCATATTCAGAGTTCATGAGGTGGATTATTTGGGTCATATTATCACTGGTCATGGAGTAGCAGCAGACCCTCGAAAACTACAAGAAGTTAAGGATTGGCCAATTCCTCATGACATCTCAAATCTACGTGGGTTCTTAGGCCTCACGGGATACTACCGTAGATTTGTTCATCACTATGCGACTATTGCCGGTCCCATGACTGAATTATTAAAAAAGAAGCACTTTGTTTAGACTCCAGAGGCCCAAGATTCTTTTCAGGCCCTTAAACAACATATGACCACACTTCTTGTTTTGGGTCTTCCAAACTTCAACATTCCCTTTGATGTAACTACCGATGCCTCTACCATTGCCATGGGGGGGTTTTATCTCAAGAAGGCCACCCACTTGCTTATTTTAGCAAGAAGATGGGAGCTAAGATGCGTCTCGGTTCCACTTACGAAAAAGAAATGTATGCTATCACCGGGTCAGTACAAAAGTGGCGACAATATTTGTTAGGCCAGAAGTTCAGAATTTACACTGATTAAAAGAGTTTGAGGGGACTAAAGACTCAAGTAGTCCAAACACCAGCTCAACAAAGGTGGTTATATAAGTTATTGGGTTTTGACTACGAAATTTTTTATACATTTAGAAAGGAAAATTTGGTGGCTGATGCCCTTTCCCGTAGGGAACACCATTCTGAACCTCTATTTTAGGCCATCTCTTATTGCACATCCACAATCCTTGACTGCTTACGTGAGTTTTACAATTCGCATCCGGTTGGCCAGGAATGGGTTAAAAAATTTTCGATCGAACAGTCACACTCAGTTTATAGTTGGCAGCAAGGGGTACTTAAATTCAATGGGCGTATCTTCGTTTCGGAAGAAACACAATTACGAAATGAAATATTGATTGAACTTTATGATACACCAGTAGGAGGTCACTCGGGGATTCGGGGTACGTTAGCTCGAGTGGCAACTTCTTTTGCATGGCTCCACTTAAAGGATGATATGCAAGCCTTTATTCAATGTTGTCACACTTGCCAGCAAAATAAATACTCCACACAACGACCATTTGGCCTCCTCCAACCCCTTCTGGTTCCTTCTCAAGTGTGGGAAGACATATCCATGGACTTCATCACCCACCTGCCCCTTTCTTGTGGCAAATCAGTCGTCTGGGTGGTGGTCGATCACTTCACGAAGTATGCCCACTTCATCAGTCTCCTTCCTCGATTCATTGCATCCACAATTGCTCCCATATTTTTACAATAAATACATCGATTGCATGGCATGCCCCGCACCATTGTCAATGATCGTGACCGCCTTTTTGTAAGCAAATTTTGGCAAGAGATTTTCAAACTCAGTGGTACGAAACTGAATTATAGTAGCTCCTATCACCCGGAGACGGATGGGCAATCCGAAGTCCTCAACTACACCTTGGAATCCTACTTACGTTGTGTGGTGGGTGATGAGCCACTCCACTGGCCTTGTTGCTTAGCCTAGGCAGAATATTGGTATAACACCAGTTTTCATTCTTCCCTCAAATTTACCCCATTTAAAGTTTTGTATGGGCGTAAACCTACGGGCATGCACATATACCTTACTGGTTCTGCAACAACCGTTGGCGTTGATGAACTCTTGATGCAAAGAAAACTCACCATGCGAGTAGTGTGCAAAAACCTCGCCAAGGCTCAACAAAGAATGCGGTCATTGGCCAATAATCACCGATAAGATCGTATATTTCATGCAGGGGAGTGGGTTTATGTGCGCTTACAACCATATCGACAAACCTCCATTCAAAGAAGGCCTTTTCCAAAGCTTGCTCCTCGTTTCTATGGTCATTTTTTGATCTTGCGGTCTGTGGGAAAAGTTGCATACGAGCTAGACCTACCAGAGTCGTCCCGAGTCCATCGTGTTTTTCATGTCTCCAAGCTTCGCCCTTGTCATGGTCAACCACCATTCAAAGTTTCTCCCCTACCTATGGCTATGACATCTCAGTGCGTTATTCTCACTCCACGGCAAATTTTGGGCTTTCGCACTATTAAAGGAGCAGATGGCCAACACTCTCAAGTGCTTGTACATTGGGATGGTACTCTGGAAACTGACGCAAATTGGGAATCAACAAAAGTTATCCAAGAGGCTTATCCAAATTTGGACCTTGAGGACAAGGTCCCTCTTGAAAGGCAGGGTATTGATACAAATCCAAAATTGGGCCAGGAGACAAGTGAAGAGAGTGAGCTCAATCATCATAAGGAAACCCAAATGGATAGGCCAAAACGTGAAAAGAAGAAACCAACGTGGCATAGAGGATATCAACTATAATTTACTTTTTGCTTATCTTCCATTCGGTTTTGAATTCAGTTTTATACGTGTCTTGTGATCTGTGTACCACGACAACAAATTTAGTGTTTTCTTGTGTTATTTGTACCGAAACAGTGAATGCAATAAGGAAGGGAATTAAAATTTTGAATTTCATTCTTTCTAGTGGAGTTTTGCTCTTACTCGAAAAGAGCCTTTTAATCATCCCTATCACAATGTTGTTGTGTGATAACCACTACCATAGGTTGTTTCAAACAAAAACTAAGTTTCTCTAAAATTTTCTATAAGTTTAAATATAGAGCCAACCAAAGTCGATTTCAAAAAACACAGTTGTATTTGACTTTTATAATTGGTAGGGCCTTCGTGCATCTGTCTTTGGATTTATTATGTGTGTGTTGTGCGTGCATTGTCTCGTTGGTTAATATTTGGTCTGAAATTTTTTGCATTGATTAATATTTGTTTTCATAGGCAAGAGTAGAATAATGAGAAGTAAAGGTGGTGAAATTGGTGAATGTACTGAGGAGAAGAAGGTATGTGGTTTTTTACATTTGTATTTTATTTTTCACATTAGAGGACCTAACATTATAATTGAAAGATTAAGTGTGGAATAAAAAGGTTATATTGAAGGCACATCATTTTTGTGGTTCACAATGTTAAACCAATCAGTGAAGATAAGTAGGAAGATGTTATCTTACTTATGTAGTAAATGGGTTGAAAAGAGGGGTGGATTTGATGTTGGTAGGGCATTAGTGGAATTTAGTTTATTAGATTTATGTTTAGGGTTAGGGTTAAGGGTATTGGGAGAAAAAAATGATTTAAATGACCAGGTTGTAGACAATGAATGTATGAAGTTTTTTTGTCCTGTAAAAGTTCATGTTAAAATGATATATGACTTTTTTTTTATGAGTGTATCTTCTACAAGGTAGTCTATTTCATTTTGGTTTGTTATCGATTTAGTTTATGTCGTACGGTAATGTGTGACTTTTTTTTTTGTTTATGATTCAATTATGGTTTTTTGATCATTTGTTTGTTTGCAACGCAAAGTTCAATTGTGGGATAACAAAGTTTTTGCGATTGTTGCTTTGGATGATTATGAAAGTGGATGACAATGTTATTAAAAGTACTTTTGATAAGGATATGTGTAGTATTTTCAATTTTATTTGGTTTATTTAAATTAGATTTTGGTTTGCCTTAATAAGTTATGTTGGTATTTGACAAGTTATTATTGATGTTGTTGTGACGAAGGAAGAACTTCGTCATGATGTTATGAAAGAAGCATTTCAACAATTTGGGACTGCATACAAAAACTAAAATATTAAAGAGAAGGAAGAGCTTAAGCATGTTGCAGAGCATCAAGAACGCATTATAGATGATCTTGAAGGTTCTCTGGCTAATTTTGAAGAATTGGTTGTAGAAAGGACGAAACAAAAGCCAAGGGGTCATGATGATGATCATCATGATGTTGGTGAAAAGGTTAATAATTTTCATTGTGTTGTAAGAGACAACATTTTATGTGATGATGGTACGACAGTTGAAGATGATGACGGTGGATAACATAGTAATATGTATGACTGTATGAAAGCACAACAAATAATGCACTTCAAGATTTGTGCGATAAGATCTCCATTAGCCAGTTATAGAAGAAAAGGAACCCCAAAATAGTTACATTAGGTTGAAATTGTTGTAAAGTTTAGAAGACAAAGACATTAGTTATAATTGTTAATGGTGTTGTATGAGTGAAAGATTATGTATTAAGCTTATTTTGCTATAAAGTAGTAATGGATGTATATTTTGGTTAATTTAGTATGATTTCATGTGTGAAAATTTTGGTTAATTTAGTAAGATTATGAAATTTTTTATGTGCACCTCTACAAATAGTTACATGTTGTTTTAGGTGCACCTAAATGTAGAAAAAAACTTAGGTTACATTAAGTTTGAATTATTTTTCATAAAATATATGGTAGCTCTCCACTTAATTTGCCTCTACACCCCACTTATGTATCGCATAGCAACAAGCAGTAACTTTTTGGTCATTAGTGATCCAGGCAAAGTTAATGATGTTGCTATTTAACATTTGACGTTTAATGAAATAGAAAAACAAGTCATGTGTAATGAAAAAGCTATAAGTAGCAAAAATTCAAATTCAAATTATTTTGCTTATGCTCCCCACTTATGTATCAAACAACAAACACCACTAAATTTTTGGTCATCAATGATCTAGGCAACATTAATGACGTTGTTATTTATCAATTGAAGTTTCATAAAAAAGAAAAACAAAATATGCATAGTGAAAAAACTCTAGTTAGCTAATGTTTATATTCTTGTTCAAAAATTTTATCGCAACTCCCGACTTATTTTGCCTCTAATTCCCATTTATGTATCACATAGCACCCACCACTAAATTTTCTGTCATTAGTGATCCAGGCAAATTAAATGACGTTATTTAACAATTGAAGATTAATGAATAAGAAAAATAAGTCATGTGTAGTAAAAAAACTATGGTTAGCCGAACTTGAAATTCTTGTTCAAAACGTTTATCGTTGCTCCCTTTGCCTATGCTCCCCACTTATGTACAGACAATAGCCACCACTAAATTTTTGTCATCACTAATCCAAACAAATTACATGACATTGTTATTTGAAATTGAAGTTTAATGAAAAAGAAAAAACAAGTAATATGTAGTGAAGACCTATGTGTAGCAAAAGTTCAAATTCTTGTTCAAAAAAACTATCTCAACTCCCCACTTATTTTGCTTCTATGCCGCACTTATGTATCAGACAATAGTCCCCACTAAATTTTTGGTCATCACTGATCTAGGAAATGTTAATGACGTTGTTATTTAACAATTGAAGTTTCATGAAAAAGAAAAACAAATTATGTGTAGTAAAAAGCTTTGGTTAGCTAAAGTTCATATTCTTGTTGAAAAAGTCCATCGCAACTTCCCACTTACTTTGCCTCTGCTGCCCACTTATGTATCACACAATAGCCACCACTAAATATTGGTCATCACTGATACGGGAAAATTAAATGACGTTGTTAGTTAACATTTAAACTATAATGAAAAAGAAAAACAAGTCGTGTGTAGTGAGAAAAGTATGGTTAACTGAAGTTCATATTCTTGTTCAAAAATTATATGGCAGCTCCCCATATATTTTTGCGTCTACTCCTTACTTATATACTAGAACTAGAACAATTATGTTGTTTCAAACCAACGATGAAATTTAAGTTATAGATTTATTCGATTAAGTGTATTTCACACCAAATGGAAAGCGAAATATCTTAAATAGTTGTCTTCATTAATGTTTACATCATTAAAAAACACATAAAAAGATAAAATAATTATAATAGTTTCCAACAACAAACCAGTCTAACACTTTCAATCTAAAATTCAGTTATCTTCGTCAACATAGAGTGCAACAACAACAACAACGGTAGAGGTTTGGCCAAGTTCAGTAGTAGAAGGCTTCTTGGATGGGTCTAGAAGTTTTTGCAGTATCTCCTGAAATTTGGGATCAACAAAGAGGTGAGGCTCAATGACAGACATCAAAGTGGCTTGCACTAGATCATCCGTTGGCGATTTTTTTACAAAAATGGGTCACTTTGACTCATTTATTACAAAAGTGGGTTAGTTTAGTAATTAATTACATCGTAGGGGGCAAGTTGTGCAGACTCAATACAACTTTTATGCTATAGTCATATGGTATAATGATGACTTCTTTATAAAATTAAAAAAGTAAAGTCAATATAAAATGTAACGACTTCTGTAATTTGTTTAACTAAAATTGCTATGATTCATGACGACTTTCAATTCTGATTATGTTACTTTAATATATTTTTTAAATTTACAGAGAAATCGTTCACAAACATAGCAACTTCTCTCTAGTTTTTCTTTTTAAACTTTTTTATAATTTCTAAAATTTTATATGTTTTTTCTAAAATATTTTTTTTAATAATTTGATTACAAATATTTTAAATAATATTTTATTAAAATATTAAAATTTTAAAGTTTAAAACTTAAAATTTTTTTATTACATTTTATTACTAAAATACTTATACATAAATTAAATGCAATAATATTTCTTATTTTAAAATTTAAAATTTAAAATTTAAAATACAATAATGGTAGTCTACTAAAATACGTAGACAGTAATAGTTGTTTTCTAAAATACTTATACATAAATTAAATACAATAATATTTATTAATAAAATACTTACACATAAATAAAAAGTAAAAATAAAATTTAAAATATTAAGTTTTAAAATTTTAATAAAATTTTGTTAAGGATATTTTTAATCAAGTTTTTAAATATTATTTAGAAAAAAATATAAAATTTTAGAAATTATAGAAAAGTTAAAAAAATAGAGAGAAATCTTGTGAACAACTTCTCTGTATAATTTTAAATAAAAATATTAAAATAATATAATCTAGGAAGTTGTTATTACATTTAATGATTTTTTAACTTGAATGTCGTCGCGAATCATAACGACTTTGTTATGCAGAAGTCGTTACATTCTATGATGACTTTACTTTTTTTAGTTTTGTGAAGAAGTCGTCATTATACCATACAACTTCAATATAAAAGTCGTATTGGGTCAGCATGACTTGCCCCCTGCAATATAATTAATTAGTAAACTGCTCATTTTTGTAATAAATTATCAAAGTGACCCATTTTTGTAAAAAACATTTTGTTGGCGGACAAATGTTAGCCTTGAAAACCTACTCATAATCCATCGCACTTTTTAGTTTTTCTAAACATGTGTTCATGATTTTTGGACATTTATGTTGCATTTGTAGTTACTACCTTGACAATGTTGCGGAGAGTTATGTTGAGGTAGTAAGTTCTTCTATTAATATTGAAAGGGACAACCTATTTAAAACAAGATGAGGTAGTTTATGTTATGAATAGTTAAAGTTATGTGGCAATACTTTTATAGTGTTCAATAGCAAGACAACTCCAACTTTAACATATGATCCAAATTCAAGGTGAAGTACAACCTTTTTTATGCACACTAGTCCATATCTTTGTTATTGGGTCTTATAGTTTGTTTTTAACAAATGAAGTGAATAATGAAGTATGAATGCACAATTCTGGGTGTTGAGTGTTACATTAACAACTATTTGCATATCACCTAGTTCATTTGCCTTACACTCCTTTACAATACAGGCCATAAAAGGAGTAGTATTTGCATATGCACCTGTTGGTAGTGTCATTGACTAGTGTAAGGAAATATTGAACGTCATTCTAATTGTTTTACCAAACACAAAATAATGGTGGTGTCTCTGGCACCTAATGAAAAAAGTACCGCAAAAATTGCAGGGGTACACATATTACAATGTTGTCAAAAGTTAATTGAAGAAGTTGGTGTATGATTCAATTCATGTTCGTGAATTTGAGTTAGGATGGACAAAGTTCATCATAAGAAATTGTTTAAATAACAATGAGTAACTTTCAAGCTTGTATGAACACAGACATTGCAGGGTACTGTGCTTTTTAAAAAGTCAATTTTGGGCAGGAAGGTCAACCACACAAAGAAGCAAACGCATGAATACCTTCTTTGATGGATTCATAAATTCAAGCACTACCATACAACAGTTTATCATCCAATATGACAATGCACTTAGGCAGAAAGTGGAAAAGGAATTTGAAGCTAACTATGCATTGCTTAATACTACACTTGCATGTGGGTCACAATCCTTAATTGAAAGACAATTTCAATTACAATACACACATGCTAAATTTGGAGAGGTCCAAACGAATTTATGGCTAAGACAGACTATTTTGTCAAGAGTGTGGTTAAAGAGGGATGTACCTTAAAATACACTATGAAGGAAGAATGGTTATAAGATGGTAAGAAGGCATATAAGTTCCATGACGTCATATTCAACTGTCTCACAACTAGCATCCATGCACTTATTTTTTGTTTGAGTTTCGCGGTATTCTTTGTTGTCACTATTTGTTGGTCCTCAAATAAGAAGTTATCAAAAGTGTACCACCAAAGTACGCACTTAGGCGGTGGTCAAACAATATTTGTAGAAGAAACAGTTTGATCATAGCAGGTTACAACAAAAGTAGTGACAACCCACAGATGCAAAGGTTGTATGTGAATGTGAAAGTGGATCAAAGTTGTAGTATAATCAATTAACTCAATAGGCAATATATATTTGTTAGATTTAAATTAAAGTTTTTGTATAATCAATTAGACTTTTAATTGAAAGTTGTTGTTAGTTAAACTCAATAAGCAATATACATAATCAAAGTTGTTGTATGATCAATTAAATATTGGTTATTAGTATTTATTTTTTAGAGTTCATTAATTTGTTGAACTTTAATGACTTTTGCACCCACCCATTTACCTGTTATTAATGTTGACATGAGAAGCCAAGGTGGTTTGCTTCTTGAAGATTTGATGAAGATTGAATGAACCTCTTTTGAACTATCTTGAAGCCATAACCATTGGAATGAAGCCTACATTGATGAAGGAAAGGAGATTTGATGATATCCATGGTGATCAAGGCTGGAATATGTGCTCTCTATGTAGTTACATCATTTAGAAAGTGTACTTTAAGTTTGTAATTCATGTTGTAGACCTTAAAGCATTAATTAGATGTAGTTTGGTCTTTTGTGTATTTTTAATCTGTTGAATGGTTTTTCAACAGGTTAAAATGTCTCTTTTAATCTGTTGAATGGTTTTTTAACAGGTTAAAAGGTTGGCTGCAGTAGTCTTAAACTGCAACAAATTCAATCAGTTGATTTAGTTTTTAATCGACTGATTTCACTTAAGTCAAGTGAAATCAACCGATTGATTTGAAAATCAACCTGTTGAATTTTGTAACAGTTTACTATAAAAGCTGTGATTTTCAAAAGAGAGGTTTGTTGATCATTTTAGAGCACGATTTGGTTCTGGAAACTTGTGGAAACTCTCTCCTTCGTGATCATAGGTGTTGCAACTGTTGAAGATTGATCTTGAAACAATTTTTGGAGCTTTTGGCTTGGTTTGAAGCTTGGAGAAAGTGGTTTGTGGTAGGCAAGGCTGTGCTACCACTGATGTTTGATCTTTCTCAAGATTTGTGTGTGTGCTTGGTGGTTTTCCAGGTCTGCAAGAGGGTTCTTGCTGTGCTGGTGTGATTCTTGTGTGATTCAAGAGTCTTTTGTGGTGTTTTTGCATATTTTGGAAGTGTAAGGGTGGATACTTTGTAAAACTTTTGAAATAGTGCAAAGTCAAGCTAAGGTTGCCTTGATAAACTAGATGTAGCTTAGGTTTGAGTGAACCAGTATAAAAATTTGTGGTGTCCTCTCTTCTCTAACCTTTCACTCTTGCATTTTCATTTTAAAGTTTCAAGAACTTGTGCTTTAATCATCTTTTTCATGTTCTTGCATGTTTTCATACCATCTGAAGCATTGAGCATGTTTGTATAGTCATTTGGAACTGGTCTTGATCATTCTTGAGCATTGTTTCTGATTTAAAATTCAAATTCGCATTTCTGCATTTTTCCTAGTATTTTAGTCGACTATTTTTCAGTTTCAATCGATTGATTATACCAGAACAAAATCTGTTTAGTAAAATCAATATGTTAACTCTATTTTTAATCGATTGAATGTGTATAGTTCAGTACTGTTTGCATCCTAACTTGGTGATCTATTTGATTCAATTAAAGGTGGTTTTTAGATTGCAAAGATAGCCTAAAGTTTTAACTAGCCAATTCAACCTCCCCTTCTTGGCTTTTCAACCATTTCAAAACTAACAATTGGTATCTAGAGCAAGGTACTTGAAATTTGATCAAGTAAGGTCCTAAATCTGTTTTGAACTACTTGAAATGGCTGAAAACAAGTTACCCTTTGGTGAAGGTGCCTCAATTCATAGACCCCTATGTTTAGTGGCATTAATTACCAATTTTGGAAAATTAGGATGAAAATCTTTATTGAGCCAATAGATCAAGGGATATCGGATGCAATCATAAATGGACCATATACTCCTAAGCATATTATTGATGATGTGCAGGTTAATAAGCCATGGACTCAATGGAATGAGGAAGAGAGGAGGAAAGCCTAATATGATTGCAATGCAAAGAATATCCTCACTTCATCTCTCAACATGGATGAGTTTTTTCGTGTTTCACAATGCAAGAGTGCCAAGGAAATGTGGAAGGTTCTTGAAGTGACTCATGAAGGAATCAAAGATGTTAAGAGAGCAAGAAAGCATGCCTTGATTCAAGAATATGAGTTATTCAAGATGAAACAAGGAGAATCCATAGCGGATGTGCAAAAGAGATTCACTCACATAGTTAACCATCTCATAGGCTTGGGTAAGGAATTTGACAAGGAAGAGTTAAACATCAAGGTGCTAAAGTTTCTTGATAGATCTTGGCAACCAAAGGTCACGGCTATCTTAGAAACAAGAGATCTATCCACTTTGACTACAGCTGCATTGTTTGGTAAGCTTAGGGAGCATGAGATTGAGATGCAAAGGCTTAATGAGCTTGAGTCAAGTGAGAAAAAGGTCAAGAACATAGCCTTGAAGACTAGCACCAAGAAAAATGAGGAACTTGAGGATGAGGTGGCTGAATCAAGTGAAAGTGAGAACTTGAATCTCCTTGTCAAGAGGTTTGGTAAGTATCTCAAAAGGAAAGGTATCAAAGGTAATCCCAAGAGGTATACTTCCAAACACAATGAATCAAACTCTTCTAATTTTACATGTTATAACTGTAGAAAACAAGGACATATCAAAATTGAATGTCCAAATGCTAACAAAGTAAAGGAGAAGAGTGTTGATAGGAAAAAGGAGAAGAAGCGAAAGGAGAAACGTGCATACATTGTGTCAACATCCAATTTTGTCCGGGTTATAATGTTTTTTTTCATCTTATTTTACTTTTATTTTATTTATTTTATTTTATTTATTTTATTTTATTTTATTTTTATTTTATTTTATTTTATTTTTTTATTTTATTTATTTTATTTTATTTTTCGTTTTAATCTTATTTTATTTATTTTTATTTTATTTACAATTTTCTTTATTTTCCTTTTTTACTTTTTATTATTTAAGAAAAAAATGAAATGAAAAAAAAAGAAGAGAAGACCAAGAGTTAAGGTAAGGTTTCTGATAGCTATGGGTGGTAGCTAGCTAGTCATGGTCATGATGGCTGAAGAAGGAAGGAGCAGGAAGCAACATCTGCTTTCAGCCTTATCCCACGTCTCGAGGTGGGAAAGGAACAGAGGAGAGGCACAACAAGTATCATCAAGATCCCTTCATTCAAGAGACCTTCACCTTCTTCACTCGGGGGGCTTTCCTTCATTCTGTTCTGTAAAAAAAATAAAGAAATAAAACAACACCTTCATCTTCCCCAACCTTCTTCCAACGACTATAATCCATCATCCTTTCATTTTCACTCCACCCCAATATTCCTACACAACACAGATTCTCTTCCACGCGTACACTTCATCCTCTACCTACACCAAATAACCAAAAATAGAGAGCCTCCATTCACCTTCCCCAAAGACACTTTATTCACATAATCATGCTATCCCATCCCATTGAGCTCTCCATTACCTCCATCGATTATTCATCCCCATCCACGCAAACACAAACGAAAAACAGTGAGACAAACGGAAAACAGTGAGAGGAATGAGTTGGAGTCTCAAACAGAGGCATTCTTGATCCCGACGGCCAGAGGGTTGGCTTTCGTGGTGCTCGCAGACCCAGTCGCGGTGGCCGGCACGGTGGTTGCGAGTCGCAAATCCTATGGCACCTTTCTCTCTCGTGGAGGAAGAGAATCAACGATTCGAAAAGAATGGAGGACCGACAGTGGCTGAAACCGGTGGCGGTAGTCTCCGGCAAGCATGGCCTTGCGGCCGTGAGAGGATTTGGTGTCGTCTGCGGCGACGAGGAAGAAGAGGCAGCCACTGTCTCGCACGCAAGAAGAAGAAACGAGAATGGGGAAGATTTGGGAAGTTGGGTTCTCGCCGGCGATGCCTCCAGTGGTGGCTGGCGTCGACGGCGACGTGTCTCGCCGGCCGCGGGATGTGCAGTGGCAGCACCGCGCTGGAGTTGTGGTATGTAGAGATGAGGAGGGAGAAGCTGCCAAAAAAGGAGAACTTTTAGTTTTAATTAGGGTTTTTAGAAGATCTGAACCTGTCTTCTTTGTGCACCCCCATCTTAACCTCTGCACCCCTGTTTTCACTTCATACACCTCCATAATTGCTAACCTCGCATCCCTACCACACTTGTTTCACATTTTACTCTACACACCCTTTTTTTTTCTTTATCTCGCACCCCTGTTTTAATTTTATGCTACGAGCACCCCCTGATATTTACTAACCTCGCACCCCTGCCACACTTGTTTCATGTTTACTTCATGCACTCTCATATTTACTTCGCGCACCCTGTCTGCTTACTGTATGCACCTCCCATATCTTATAACTCGCACCCCCTATGTCTTTGTTTCTCATTTTTGGGCTTGTGTTTATGCATTACTCTTTGCACCTCCCACATTACTCATGCACCCTACTATTGTTGTTTTTTTCTACTTTTATCTTTTTGTTATTAGTTTTTTTTCTTTTCTTTTCCAAAAAAGGAGAAAATGAAAATATTTTAAATTATAAAAAATTACAAAAAATAGAAAAATTTAAAAAACGAAAAGTATTCTTTTTTGCTTTATTGTGTTTGTCCGGTCGCCCGCACCGTGTGACACTCATTTTCAAAAATACCAAAAATACTTTTCTTTCTCTTTTAATGTCTGTCCGACCGCTCGCGTTGTATGACACATATTTTCAAGTAATTCAAAAAAAAAACACCAAAAAAATACAAAATTTTCAAAATATAAAAATATCAACATTTTAAAAAAGAGTCTTTCTTAAGAACTACGTGATCATTGATTCTCCACCGTGAGATACGTAGGAGCAAGGTTAGTCCTTGTCAGGTTCACCTCTAAAAAATCAAATCTTTTTCTCAATTGTTTTTTGAAATATCTTTTAAAGAACTACGTAACCCTGATTTCTCATCTTTAATGAGAATACGTAGGACCAAGGTCAATCCTTGTCGGGCCCAAAAAATTAAAAAAATATTTTTGTTTCTTTTTAGCCTTTTTGTCTTATTATTTCTTTTAGGGGAAAATTAATATTTTGAAAACCACATCAACTTTGCATTTTTAATTAAAGGTACCGCCCTCGGGCGGGCGCGATAAGGTGCTAACACCTTCTCTACGCGTAACCGACTCCCGGATCCAAAATCTGGTTTTTTGCAGACTTGTTTTATTTTTATGGTTTTCCATAGTTTTCCAGAAATAACTATGGTGACGACTCCAATCTCTTTTTGAACCTGTTTTCTTTTTCGGTTCGCCTTCCCGTCGCGATTCCGGTTGCGACAACTAGCGACTCCACTAGGGAAGCTAGAGAGTCAAGCCATTTAATTAGATATGCGAACTTCATGTGGTTTTTCCTTATGTTTTATTTCCTCTTTCTTTTTATTTGTTTATTATTGTCTTTATTTGCATGTGTATATATTTGTCTCTTGAAGTGATTGTGTGTAAATTGTTTTGCAAATTTTGCTATATATCTACCTGGGAAGTTTTCTGGTTGTTTTGCAGGTGGGGGTTATGGTATGCATCATTCTCCCTCCATACACACTTTGTGCGTATGATGAGCGGGGCCCTATACCCGGGTCTGTGTAACTTAGAGTTAGAGGGGATTGTGTAGCAGTGCCACAATGGATGAACTTCCCAAGTGGGCATTGTGAGAACCCCAGCTAGAGTTTGTTTACTTCGTTTGTACTCCCACATCTTGTTGTCTACCAACTGTTGTGGGAAATGCCAAGAAGTGGGCCATAGCTCTAGTGACCTTGATCCTTAAGTTTAGGGAACCATCCCGGTGAGCGCATGTACTTTACCTTAGATCCATTAGGCGTTAAACCTCTGTTAAGGCACAAAGGGAGATTGCTTCCTTTAATCCTCACGTTTTGTGTGCATAATATACATGTGAATAAGTGCCTATTGAGGCATAATCATGCATAGCTTTTCTATATCATACATCATATTTCATGAAAATAGGCGCCTCTCGAGGCGTAAACATGCATTTCACTATGTCACTCTGCATTCATGCATTTCATTATGCATTCATGCATTTCATTATGTCACTCTGCATATCGTGTATGATGTTTTCAAATAATTGTATCACATTTCATCATCATATCATGAGAATAAATGCCTCTTGAGGCACATGCATTACATCTCATGTAGGTTTTTTTTTTTCAATTAGTTGCATATCATTCATGGTACTCTTTAATTGCATCGACATACAAGTGAGTAAGTGCCTCTTGGGCACAAACTCGCGTTGCAATTGTTGTTTTTAGTCATAGTGGCATATACATAGTTTTTTTAATCCATATCATGCATCTCACCTCATATGAATAAACAGACTCTGCAAAAGAGAGGAAGGAAATAAAAAAGGTTGTTACATTTTGAGTCACTTGTTTTTCTCGCAAATCATCAATAAGGTGAGATAATGGGGTGTCACGCTTTTCTGGAGTCAAATGTTTAATCAAGAATAACGACTTGACTTTTTCTTTTGAGACGTTCGTGTGCGCATGGTTTGAAATAGTCCATCCTTCGGCTTCCCTACAATGAAGGATTTGCCCTATCAACATTGGCATTACCCAAGTTGATAAACATAAACCCTTAGAGTTGGTAGATTTTCTAAGTTTATCCTTGTCCACACTTGTTGGGTGGTCCTTGAATCCATCGAGACAACAAAAAATTCATTAAAAAAAAGGAAAATGAGAAAAGAAGAAAATAAAGTTTGCTAGACTGAAAACCAAAAAAGGCAGTTTTGGCAAAAAAAAATGCTTTGGTCAAATTAGTAGGTTGAATGAATAGATAATGTTTGATATCATATCTTTTGAAGCATTTGTCTAATCTGCATAACATGAGATTTTCAAACTCATCCTTTTTTTTTCATTACATTTTCACCATAAAGCCTACATTTTGAATTTCATGGAGGATCAACATAAAAGGGGCACACTGGCCTGGATAGACTGCGAGCAAATCTCTTAGCATGAAAATAAAAAAAAAAAAATGTCTGCTAGACTGAAAACCTGAAAGGGTGGTTTAGGCAAAATAAAAGAATAAAAAAAAGGATAAAAGCAAGGGACAAACTTTAACATGAACCATTTTTTTTTTCTTGAGTTAAAATTTCTTGAAAGAGAAAATAATCATGTTTTGGAAATGATGTGTGGCCATGTTTCTTTATGATAAAACACAAAATGTGATCCTTTGTTACCCCTTTGAGACTTAAAAGAGCAAATTTTTTTCTTTCAAATTACCTTGAACAAGGGTCATCTCACATTGATGGTTTGCACTTTTGTTTGACAGACAGTTCACCAATAAAAAATTCCATCAGAATCAAAAAATTTGAAAAAGACAAAAAAATGTTGATGATGATTTGGTTACATCAAGAAGAAACAAAAAAAAGAGAATCGATGTTTAGAGAAAAAAAAGAGAAATGGTGAACACATAAGAGGCAAATGAATTTATGATGCAGCATTATTCAAAGATCATTGTTCCAAAATACCATCACATCTTTTTGAGTTTTTACTATCCACATTTGCTTTCATACCCATAGCCTTGACCACGATACAAGCATAATAAAGCCCACACAGATCCAAGACTGATTGTTGGTACCTTTCAAAAAGTTTAATTCATGGAAATCATATTGACGTGCTGAAAGGTTTGTCCAAAATTCAAAAAAAAAAAGGGAAAAATAAAAATTGAAAAATATGTTTTGAGATTTGCTTTCAGTGATTCAGATAGTTTTTCATTCACATGTGCCTAAAGCTCCTTAAAATAAGTCTGGTTAATCAATTAGATAAAGGGCATCCTCCTTCGTTGTTTCATTCTCACCCTCTTCATGGATTTCATCTTCATTTCCTACCATATCCTCTGCTCTCAGCCCAAACCTTGTCCAACCTTTTTCTCTAAAATTCAAACTAGACAATTGCTTCATATCACCATTCATATGACTAGTCATGGTCGCGCTAAGGGCAACTTTTGATGTTCCCATCTTTTTCAACCACTCCATGCCTTACCATAATTGGGCAGATCAAACACAATTTGCGCGTCAATCCAGGTCCTCAAATCAGAGAAATCTTTGAACTCCCCTTAATTTGTCTAACCCTTTTCATCATAAATGGAGCAAGTCAAACACATTTTGTACCCTGAGGCCAATCCATACTCCCACACTGGGTCAACATTTGAAGTCCATATCATTTTCTTCATGTCATCAATAGCTGGGGCAAGCCCAAACATACGTGGTGCCCTAAGACTAAATCAAACTGGGTCAGCTCCCTAGTCGGTCCTCGTCATCTCATCCAACCCCTTCTAAGCCATCGAAAATTGCATACATGTTGTTTAGATAATGCTTCAAAAGAAATAAAATAGAAAGTTTTTCAATAAATTGATCAGACCAAAGAATTGATTTCAAAAGTGAAAAAAAATGAAAGAAAAATAATGTCTCATGAAGAAGGGAACACCCCATTATCTGACCAAAGGCAAGTGAAAGAAAAATAAACCAATTTGGGGAATCCTTTTCACCCAATCCTTTCCATTTCCACTACCCCTTTTGAAACAACATCCCTCGTTCATTCAAATTCTTCTCCAAACACCAAAACTGGGGCAGTTTTGTGAGTCTCACATGAATTTCTCACCCCCAATGCTTATAAATCCCCATCTTCTGAAATAAAACCCATTGTTTGATCAAAATATTTTGTGTATACCAAACATGGGGCAGTTTCGTCGGTTTCGCGTGAATATCTCACCCTAACATTCATTGATCAATATCCTTATACCCTTTTTTCTCATACACCATAACTGGGGCAATTTTTGGGATTCTTGTGTTTTTCAACCTGATATTCACATATTGCTTCTCCTTTGAAGGGTGTGTGGAGACAACGTGCCCGCATGACTATCTCAGTCTCCTTCAAACTCTTCCCAAACATTTCTAGCTTTAACTCACTTGTGAATTCAAACATGCGTGCACTGATATCATAAAAGAGAAAGTCAAAGATATACTCATTTCAGATGTTAGACCTTGATAAGTGTGACATTCCTCACTCTTATGAGACATTGAAAATAAATGAGTTTGATGATTGCAAATGAAACAATTGACTCATACTTGCATAAAGTAATCAAAGAACAAGACACGAGCAACATTGTTTTCATCAAGCATTCAACTTTTCATGCATATCGGGGTTACAACACCTTGATCCCTGCACCAAGGTTATGACACCTTATTTCTCATACATATCGGGGTCACGACACCCTGATCCCTGCACTAAGGTTTTGACACATTGTTTCTCTTGCATATCGGGGTTACGACACCTTGATCCCTACACCAAGGTTTTGACACCTTGTTTTCTCCTGTATATCGAGGAGGTTATGACACTTGGATCCCTACACCAAGGTTTTGACACCTTGTTTCTGATGCATATCGGGGTTACGACACCCTGATCGCTGCGCTAAGGTTACGATGCCCTGTTTCTCCTACATATCGGGGTTATGACACCCTGATCCCTGCACCAAGGTTTTGACACCTTGTGTCTGATACATATCGGGGTTACAACACCCTGATCCCTGCATTAAGGTTTCAACATCTTGTCTCTCTTGTCTAAGTTAGGGTTCCTACGCTTTGCCAAGGTTCTACATCTTGTTTTTCTCCTTATTAAGTTGGGGTTTCAACATTCTGTCAAGGTTTCAACACATTGTTTCTTCTCTTTAAGAACGTGGCTACCAAAGTCTGAACTCCTTGTCAACTCTCTCTTGCAATCATTACTCCATTTCAAAATACATCAAATTTCATTCTACGTATTTCTATAACAATGAGTCTGATGATTAAAAAGAGAACAATTGACTCTAGCAAAAATTTTCAAAATGCAGAGCATAACAAGTTTTTCATCATGCATTCATGCATTTCATGATCTTGATCTCTACAATAATGTTTTGATCCCTTGTGCTTAAAAATAAGAAAACATGCTTTCTATCATGCATAACCATTTGCATGTCATATCATCATGCCGTGTGTTGACACCAGATTCGAAAAGCAAAAACCTTAACTTCCTAAATAAGCGAACATTTTCATGCATCATACATCTTCAACCATTGTTTCTTCTGAAGGAATCAATCTACAAAAATCATCTTGAGTTTTCTCAAATTAAGGATCATCTTCAAAGACCTATATATCCTCTAAGCCCAGTTTCGTACTGGCCCGCCAAGCCCAGTTTCGTACTGGCCCACCAAGCCCAATTCCGTACTGGCCCACCAAGCCCAGTTTTGTCTGGCCCATCAAGCCCAGTTTCGTACTGGCCACCAAGCCCAGTTTTGTCTGGCCCACCAAGCCCAGTTTCGTACTGGTCCACCAAGACCAAATCCGTACTGCTCCACCAAGTCCAGTTTCGTATTGGCCCCCAATCCTAGCTTAATCTGGCCCACAAAGCCCATCTCACTTGGCCCGCTAAGCCTATCTCGCGACCCTCTCCTTAGGAATGGTCAACTCTTGTGTTCTCCTTTCGGACAACGACCCTCTCCTTAGGATTGGTCAAGTCTAGATCCTCCTTTATATCAAGGCCCTCTCCGATGGAATGATCATTGATTTTCTTATGTTTACATCAAGGCCCTCTCCAATGGAATGGTCATTGATTTTCTTTCTTCACATCAAGGCCCTCTCCAATGGAATGGTCATTGATTTCTTTGTCACATTAAGACCCTCTCCATTTGAATGGTCATTTTTTTTTGTCACATTAAGACCATCTCCTATGGAATGGTTGAGTCTTGTTTTTTACTTTCCATATCATGACCCTCTTCATGGAATTGGTCGTCAGATCCGTGTGAATCGATTTTTACTCATCTTTTTCCTCTTGAAAATCCGGACAAAATTAGTGTCTTTATCTTTACTTATCTTTTACTGCGATAATTTGAAAATGTTATATTTTCATATTATCTAATAAAATCTGAGTAAATAGGGACAACTGTCAACATCCAATTTTGTCCGGGTTATAATGTTTTTTTTCATCTTATTTTACTTTTATTTTATTTATTTTATTTTTATTTTTATTTTTATTTTTATTTTATTTATTTTATTTTATTTATTTTTATTTTATTTACAATTTTCTTTATTTTCCTTTTTTACTTTTTATTATTTAAGAAAAAAAATGAAATGAAAAAAAAAGAAGAGAAGACCAAGAGTTAAGGTAAGGTTTCTGATAGCTATGGGCAGTAGCTAGCTGGTCATGGTCATGATGGCTGAAGAAGGAAGGAGCAGGAAGCAACATCTGCTTTCAGCCTTATCCCACGTCTCGAGGTGGGAAAGGAACAGAGGAAAGGCACAAGTATCATCAAGATCCCTTCATTCAAGAGACCTTCACCTTCTTCACTCAGGGGGCTTTCCTTCATTCTGTTCTCTAAAAAAAATAAAAAAATAAAACAACAGCTTCATCTTCCCGAACCTTCTTCCAATGACCACAATCCATCATCCTTTCATTTTCACTCCACCCCAATATTCCTACACAACACAAATTCTCTCCCACTCGTACACTTCATCTTCTTCCTACACCAAATAACCAAAAACAGAGAGCCTCCATTCACCTTCCCCAAACACACTTTATTCACATAATCATGCTATCCCATCCCATTGAGCTCTCCATTACCTCCATCGATTATTCATCCCCATCCACGCAAACACAAACGAAAAACTGTGAGACAAACGAAAAACAGTGAGAGGAATGAGTTAAAGTCTCAAACAGAGGCATTCTTGATCCCGACGGCCAGAGGGTTAGCTTTCGTGGTGCTCGCAGACCCAGTCGCGGTGGCCGGTACGGTAGTTGCGAGTCGCAAATCCTATGGCACCTTTCTCTCTCGTGGAGGAAGAGAATCAACGATTGGAAAAGAATGGAGGACCGACAGTGGCTGAAACCAGTGGCGGTAGTCTCCGGCAAGCATGGCCTTGCGACTGTGAGAGGATTTGGTGTCGTCTGCGACGACGAGGAAGAAGAGGAGGCCACTGTCTCGCACGCAAGAAGAATAAACGAGAATGGGGAAGATTTGGGAAGTTGGGTTCTCACCGGCGATGCCTCCGGTGGTGGCTGGCGTCGACGGCGACGTGTCTCGCCGGCCGCGGGATGTGCAGTGGCAGCACCGCGCTGGAGTTGTGGTATGCAGAGATGAGGAGGGAGAAGCTGCCAAAAAAGGGGAACTTTTAGTTTTAATTAGGGTTTTTAGAAGATCTGAACCTGTCTTCTTTGTGCACCCCCATCTTAACCTGTGCACCCCTATTTTCACTTCATACACCTCCATAATTGCTAACCTCGCACCCCTACCACACTTGTTTCACATTTTACTCTACACACTCTTTTTTTTTCTTTATCTCGCACCCCTGTTTTAATTTTATGCTACGAGCACCCCCTGATATTTACTAACCTCGCACCCCTGCCACACTTGTTTCATGTTTACTTCATGCACTCTCACATTTACTTCGCGCACCCTGCCTGCTTACTGTATGCACCTCCCATATCTTATAACTCGTACCCCTATGTCTTTGTTTCTCATATTTGGGCTTGTGTTTATGCATTATTCTTTGCACCTCCCATATTACTCATGCACCCTACTATTGTTGTTTTTTTCTACTTTAATCTTTTTGTTATTAGTTTTTTTTCTTTTCTTTTCCAAAAAAGGAGAAAATGAAAATATTTTAAATTATAAAAAATTACAAAAAATAGAAAAATTTAAAAAACGAAAAGTATTCTTTTTTGCTTTATTGTGTCTGTCCGGTCGCTCGCACCGTGTGACACTCATTTTCAAAAATACCAAAAATACTTTTCTTTCTCTTTTAATGTTTGTCCGACCGCTCGCGTTGTATGACACATATTTTCAAGTAATTCAAAAAAAAAACACCAAAAGAATACAAAATTTTCAAAATATAAAAATATCAACATTTTAAAAAAGAGTCTTTCTTAAGAACTACGTGATCATTGATTCTCCACCGTGAAATACGTAGGAGCAAGGTTAGTCCTTGTCAGGTTCACCTCTAAAAAATCAAATCTTTTTCTCAATTGTTTTTTGAAATATCTTTTAAAGAACTACGTAACCCTGATTTCTCATCTTTAATGAGAATACGTAGGACCAAGGTCAATCCTTGTCGGGCCCAAAAAATTAAAAAAATATTTTTGTTTCTTTTTAGCCTTTTTGTCTTATTATTTCTTTTGGGGGAAAATTAATATTTTGAAAACCACATCAACTTTGCATTTTTAATTAAAGGTACCGCCCTCGGGCGGGCGCGATAAGGTGCTAACACCTTCTCTACGCGTAACCGACTCCCGGATCCAAAATCTGGTTTTTTGCAGACTTGTTTTATTTTTATGGTTTTCCATAGTTTTCCAGAAATAACTATGGTGGCGACTCCAATCTCTTTTTAAACCTGTTTTCTTTTTCGGTTCGCCTTCCCGTCGCGATTTCGGTTGCCATATATTGCATGGGAGGACAATGATGATTCAACAACAAGTAGCTCCTCACAAGATGAGAGTGAAGAAGCCAACTTGTGTCTCATGGTTGGCTATGAGTCATCTTCCTCAAGTCAAGTAAGTTCTCTAGACTTAAATGACTATAATCAATTGTTGCATGATTTTAAAGAGTTGCATAATGAAGCAAACAAGATTTCTGCATTAAACAATCGGTTGGAAGGCTTAAACAATTGGCTGGAAAACAAAGTTAGTCAATTAGAAAAAGAAACAGCTGATTTAAAAACTGATTTTGAACATTTGGAAATGATTTACAGTAATTCAACCGACTGTTTTAGAAATCAGTCAGCTGAAAAATTCTGTGAAAACTGCACAATTTTGAAAAATCAAGTGAAATACCTTATAAAGACATGTGCAAGGTTCACAAGAGGAGAAGCAAACTTAGAGGTTGTTCTTGGTTCACAAAATTGTGTATTTGGCAAAGCTGGACTTGGTTTCAACCCTTCTTTTCAAAAGAAAACCAAGAAGTTCTCTAGTTTCTTTTCTAAAAGCATGCCAAGTGACATGCCATTCATTGCATGCAACTATTGTATGCAAAGAGGTCATGTTATTAAGAACTGTCATGCTAGAAAATATGATGTTCCTAAAGGGATTATGAAATGGATCCCAAAAGGATCTAGAAAGGCATAACCATGATGGACCCAACCTATCAAAGGGTACCAAATAATCCAAATCTGTTTTGAAGGTCATGAAAGGTGATAAGAAAGATTTGGTACCTTGATAGTGGCTGTTCGAGACATGTGACAGGAGATAAAACCAAATTTGCAAAGTTGGAGTTGAAGGAGGAAGGGTTTGTAACCTATGGAGACAACAACAAAGGAAGAATCCTTGGAAATGGAGTCATAAGCAATGAATCCTCTTTCAACATCAAGAATGTGCTGCTGGTTGAAGGAATCAAACACAATTTGATAAGTATAAGTCAATTATGTGATAAAGGCTTTAAAGTCATGTTTGAACCAAATAGTTGTTTGATATATGATGCACATGGTAGTATTGTTTTGATAGGCAAGAGAGTCAATAATATATATCTACTTGACTTGCATCATGCATCATTTAGCATCCATAGTTTGCTTACAAAAGAGGATTGTACTTGGTTGTGGCATAGAAGACTTTGTCACATACACACGCAACATTTCAACCGGTTGAATAGAAAACAACTGGTTGAAGGACTACCAAAACTCAAGTTTGAGAAGGATAGAATGTGTGAAGCATGTCAAAAATGAAAACAAACTAAGGTTTCTTTTAAATCCAAAAATGTTGTTTCAAATGAAAGACCTTTAGAGATGCTTCACATGGATCTATTTGGTCCATCTCGAACCATGAGTCTTGGTGGCAATCTTAATGCATTAGTCATTGTTGATTATTTCTCTAGGTACACATGGACTTTGTTCTTAGCTGCCAAAAATGACACTTTTCATGCTTACAAAAGACTTGCCAAGATGCTTGAAAATGAAAAGAGTTCCAAGATAGTGTCTATTCGAAGTGATCATGGTAGGGAATTTCAAAATGAAAAGTTTGAACACTTTTGTGAAAAGCATGGTATCAACCATAATTTTTCTGCACCAAGAACACCACAACAAAATGGTGTTGTTGAGAGGAAAAATAGATCACTTGAGGAGCTAGCTAGAACTATGTTGAATGAAAACTCATTACCTAATTTCTTTTGGGCTGATGCAGTTAACACTACTTGTTGTGTCTTTGATGAGTGCGTATTTTTGCCCTCATTTAATGTTTAATTCTGGGTATTTAATTGAATTTGTGTGCTTAAAGAGTGATTTAATTGAAAATTTTGATAATTAGGCTGTTTGAGCTTGTGTGATAAAAATGTGTTAAAAACTCATTTTTAGCTGCATAAATTATTTTTGGATATTTTAATGTTTGTTGATGCAGCTTAAATTAAGATTTAGCTCATTCAAGGTGGAAAAATAAATTGATTAAAGTTGCAAACCACCTTTAAATAAGGCTGAGATTAGCAAGTTCTGGAAAAATCACTTGTATATCCCCTAAATTACATATGCATTCCCCTAATATTTCTATTTACACACCTCCTTCCACTCAAAGTTCAGCCCCATTTATAAGATGCCATGTGAAAATCCTTCACTAATGAAACTATCCAACCATGTGTTGCCACGTGTCATTATCCTATCACACTAAGCAGAACCAATGGAATGGTGCCACATCATTATCTTCCATCTCTCCCATAAACTAGAAACCCTAGCTTCCACAATCCATGCCAGCAGTCAAACCACCGTCCCTGCAGCAACTCGGCGGAGCAACGCCTCTATCTTCATGTCACCTAGTCGGACCATCATCACCACCATGCCTCTCCACCTCCATTGCAAATCGACAGCAAGTTTTCCGACCACCGTGAGCCATCGTTCGTGAGCAGCACCTCCATCTTCTCTCCACGCACCTGCAACGTAGACCTCCACAGATCGGAAAACACAACCAGATCTGCAACCAAAACAGAATCTCCACCGCGCCGAGGTTCCGCACCACCGTGAGTTCGAATGCACCAGAACCTCGACCACCATCTTCATCACCATTCCACCTTCGAGCAGATATGCACCACCATCGCTGCAACACCCTTGTTCATCATCACACAGCAGCAGACCAGCAGCCGTTCATCATTTACACCTCCGCGCAACCGTGAACGTGAACGAACCACCACTACAGCAGCACGCGAGTCACCTTCATCCCGCGCACCCAAACAGGTTCGCGCAGCCATTGCAGCGTCTCCTCTGATGCAGCGCCGTCCACGCCACCATGAGCCTCCATCCACCGCAGCAGTCGGAAAATGTGAACCAGTAGCACTGGTAGCAGTAGCATGACTATGGACGAGCACCACCGTCAGCCGCAATCCATGATGGAGATGAAACCTTTCCGCAGCCAAAGTGTGATAGAAACCCTAGTTTGGAGAGAGAAAGTGCACTTTACCACGTGTCAGCTTCTCATTGCACAGTCAAACTTGTCAACAGGTCAACTGGTCAAAGCAGTAGTCAACTCTGGTCAAATTCTGGTCAATATTGTAAAAATGGTCAAATAAGAGAGGCAGAATTGGAAATTGGACAGAAATTAAGTTGCTAATTAATTAATTAAAGATAAAAGATTTTAGCAACCGAACAAATAAAGTCCAAGACCAATTGAAGCTTATATAAAGAGGCGAAGGGAGAAGTAGAAGGATACAAGCTCGGCACGTCGGAATTGAGGAACCCTTAGGGGGACCTAATTTCTTTCTCTCTCTTTTCTTCTCTCTATTCTTCTCTCTTTATTTTGCATTCATGGAGTTCTAAACTTCTTGGGTTGATTCCATTGTAATTTCTTAGGTTAGATAAATTAATTTCTTTGTTCTTTTTATTATTGTTGAGGTTTTCATTCATCTATGTCTTTTATCTTTAAATCACGTAAGAAGTAATGATTTTAAATCTATATGCATGTTGGTCATATGAGTCCAAGGGTTTTTAAATTGAATTGAGACTTTATTTTGATTTTATTTAGAAACTTTCATATGATTAAATGAGTTTTTACCAATAATTGAGACTTTACTTTGGTTAAAGGTATTTACTCTAACTACAATTAATTGAGACTTTACTTTGATTAATTAAGCTTTCTATTTAGTGAGGAGATAAAACAATAGACATGATTAGGCATAGTAAATTTGATCGAGACTGTACTTTGGTTGAATTTATTGTGGATAATCTAAAAGTTCTCACTTTGTACTTTGGTTAAAAGTGAGAACGCCAACAAATTAATTGAGAGTTTACATTGATTAATTTGTAAATCTATAACAATAATTAATTGAGCAATAATCTTTAGATAACCAATGATGAATCTATTTTGAAAAAGCAATGGAATCAATCTATTTTCTTTACTATTGTTTTTATTTCTTTTTATCTTTTCTATTTCTTTCTTGTTTTTATTTCTATCTTTGTTTATCTTAATCCCCTATATTTTTTATTTTATTTGACTAACTCATTTGTATAGTTTTATAAGAACTAATTTGTTAAAAATCAATTCCGTGTTCGTTGGGAGACGACTTAGGGTTATTTTACCCTTTTTATTTTCTTAACTACTATCTTAGCAATACTGAAGTTGCTATAGTTTAGTAGTATTAATTTGATCGCCTCAACGAAAACGTTATCAGTCTTAAATAGAGTTTTGATTAGGCCAATTTTGAAGAAAACCCCTTATGAGCTTTTCAAAGGGAGAAGGCATGTTTTAAGTCACCTAAAAGTATTTGGATGTAAGTGCTTCATCTTAAATAATGGTAAAGAAAGTCTTGGCAAATTTGATGCAAAAGCGAATGAAGGTGTTTTTCTAGGCTATGCTACACAAAGTCATGCATATAGAGTCTATAATAAGAGATTGATGATTGTTGAAGAGTCTATGCATGTTGTATTTGATGAAACTAACCCAAAATTGCAAGATCAAGTGTCAAAGAATGCAGATGAGGAAGATCTACTGCAAGAGCAGATTTTTGCTACAGAAAAGTCCACTGCTGTAGGAAATCAATTGGCTGAAAAGGAAAAACAGTCAACTGAAAAAGCTGCAGGCAGCAAATTGCCTAAGGATTGGATCCAACCTAGAGGTTTATCAAAGGACAACATCATAGGTGATATCAAACAGGGAGTATCTATTAGATGTAGGATTGTATTTTGTGAACATGTTGCATTTGTATCTCAAATTGAACCTAAGAATGTGAATGATGCTTTAAATGATAGTAATTGGATTGTGACTATGCAAGATGAACTCAATCAATTCACAAGAAATGATGTGTGATTTCTAGTGCCTAAAACTAATGATATGAATATAATTGGAACCAAAATGGATGAAGATTGTAATATAGTAAGAAACAAAGCTAGACTAGTTGCTAAAGGTTATAATCAAGAAGAAGACATTGATTTTGATGAAACTTATGCACCTGTAGCTAGGCTTGCATGTGTAACTTTAAATTGAATCAAATGGATGTGAAAAGTGCATTCTTGAATGGTTTCCTAAATGAAGAAGTGTATGTATCACAACCTCCTGGATTTGAGGATCATCTCTATCCTAACCATGTTTTCAAATTGAAAAAGGCCTTATATGGTTTGAAATAAGCACCAAGGCAATGGTATGAAAGGCTAAGCAATTTTCTCTTATCAAAAGGTTATGCTAGAGGTGCAGTGGATAAAACACTCTTCATTAGAAAACATGAGAATGGTGTTATACTTGTTCAAGTGTATGTTGATGATATCATCTTTGGTTCAAATAATAACACATTATGTGAAGAGTTTGTTGCAGCTATGTAGGGAGAATTTGAGATGTCCATGATGGGTGAGCTTGCCTACTTTCTAGGGCTACAAGTCAAGCAACTCAAGCATGGAACATTTTTAAATCAATCAAAATATTGTTTTGACTTATTGAAAAAGTTCAAAATGAAGGATTGCAAGGAAGCTGCCACTCCAATTGGCATAAATTGCATTATCACTAACACAAAAAATTCTTTTAACGTCCGATATTTTCGACCTTTGACGTCTGTCCGACGTTATCCAACGTCGGGGCCAAAAGCAGCAGACGTCAATTTTCGCGCTAAATGGAACCAAAAAACAGAGCAATTTGACTTCTGTTGGGCTCTGACAGACGTTAAATAACGTCGGCCACAGTAAGCTTAGACGTTAAATAACGTCTGTTAGAGCACCACCAGACGTCAATCTGCTATGTTTTTTTTAATTTGGTTGTTTTTACAACATTCCCACAACTGAAAATCAGCAAATTCCCAAAACAGTTTCATAATAATTTCAGCACAATTATGGAGTGACAGTTATATCTAATAACAATTAAGTTTCAACATATATTCTAAACTAATATACACAATTCTCATTAATCTTCTTGCGTGTTACACTAAACATTACAAATAAAATAAATACATATCAAAGTCATAATTTGACATACAAAAATTAATAACTTTAAACTAAATGAGTTATAACCTTTGAATATAATACTTTAAGTTGTTGGCCTCTAGGCTTACTCACAATTCTAATGAAATTTTGTAAACATAAAACATATGTTAGTTTTTATAACTAAGTAGATATATAGGTTATGATTGAAAAAAATTAATACTTACTCTTGTAACATGTTTTTCAAAGCAAATAGAATCTTCCAATGGCATAAATAAAACCATACAATCGTGCATTGTCTTGGAATGATGACACATAGTTGCCAATGATACCTACCGTCAATCACAAGTACTTAGCAGAAATAATTAATAATACTTCATACTTTATTACTAGAAAAAAAAACATACGCATCAATGTATGGCGCAAAGTAGATCTCTCTATTTGACTCAACCATCCATGTTTGCAAATAAAGTTTGATGTGGTCATGTGAGTTTCCCGAAGGTTGAATGGTTTGAGGTTCAATGAATCCATATACGGAAGATCGACCTTGGTCCACAATGAATCTATAATAAATCTACATACATAAAATAAAAATTAATGCAATAATAATATTAAAAAATCAAATACAATTAGTCCAATTTTACAAATAAAAATAAATATAATTTTATTACGTAATTTTACAAATATTATTATAAAAATTCAATTAAAAAAAGAAATAGGCCAACAAAACTAAAAAAAAATAGTCTAAGATAAAAATTATAATTGCAAATAAAAAAATACAAGCAATTACATAAATATAATGAAAAAGAGATAACAAGCAAAATAATCTCAAAACAATGCAAATGGGGATGAAAACGCATAATATTCGGTTGAAAACGCCTAAAATCAATCCACAATCAAATACCAACTAGTTTGGTGGTGAAAAATGTTCGAAACTCACCTAAAGGAGGTCGGAATAATGGTCACCGATGGGAAGGATCGCGAAACACTGCAAATGAGGATGAAAACGGAAAATATTTGGTTCAAAACGCCTAAAATCAATCCATAATCAATTGGTGGCGCGACGAAACAATTAGGGTTATGCGTTTCGCGTAGAGAAAACCCAAAAATTGACGTCGGGGCTGCGTGGTCAGACGTTACTTAACGTCGGTGCAGAGGGGGTCAGACGTTAAATTAAGTCAGGGCAGAGTGGGTCAGACATTAAATTAAGTCGGGGGCAGAGAGCTCAGACGTTAATTTTTACATAACGTCGGGGTACTGTGGGTCAGACGTTAAATTACGTCTGGGTTGGAATGGGCAGACGTTAAAAAAGTCAAATAATTTACAAAAATGCCTCCAGTCATTTTTAAAGTGGGACTTTTTCTGGACAAATGTTATATGGGTGACGTTATAGGGCTTTTTTGTGTTAGTGTATGGATGCAGATGGCTGGCCAACCAGTAGATTCAACCAAATATAGAGGGTTGATTGGGTCTTTGCTCTATCTTACAGCAAGTAAGCTAGATATTCAGTTTGGAGTATGCTTATGTGCTAGATTTCAAGCAAATCCTAAGGAATCACACTTTAAGGCTGCCAAAAGGATTCTAAACTACCTCAAAGGAACAACCAATGTTGGTTTATGGTATCCATTTGATTCTAACATATCTTTTAGTGGCTTTTCAGATTCAGATTATGCAAGGTGCAAATTGGATAGGAAAAGCACAAGTGGTACTTGCCATTTGCTTGGATCAAGTCTAATCTCATGGAATAGCAAAAAGCAAGCTTGTGTGGCACTTTCCATAGCTGAAGCTGAATATATTGCTGCCGGACATGGCTGTGCACAAATCATATGGTTGAAACATCAACTTTTGGATTATGGTGTAAGGCTAAGCAATGTACCTTTGTATTGTGATAACACTAGTGCAATCAACTTAACCAAGAATCCAATACAACATTATAAAACCAAGCATATAGATATTAGACATCATTTCATTTGTGATCATGTTCAAAAGGGAGATTGTGAAATCAAATTTGTTAAAACTGAAAATCAATTGGCGGATTTATTTACAAAACCATTAGTTAGAGATAGGTTTAACAAGCTAAGAACTGAACTAGGCATTTTAGACATCAAGAATGTGTTTGTAGCATGTTAATCTTATGTACTCATGCATTGGTTTTATAAAAATCTGCTGCTGTATGCAAAAGTTAAAAACTGTCATAGTCAACCTGTTAATTTTGCATTTCAACATGTTGATTTCACTTAAATTTGTCTCTGTTTGCAAAATTCATGATCTGTCAACCTGTTGTTTCTGTATTTCAACATGTTTATTTCACTTAAACTGCCACTGGGTGATGAAAAATTGATCTGCTATGTTTTTTAATCTATTGTTTTCATAATTCAGTATGCTGATTTCATTAAAACTGAATCTGGAAAAATGAAGTTCAATTTCACAATTCTCAATCGATTGATTTTCAAAATCAGTCAGCTAATTTCACTTAACCAGATTCTGTTTTTAAACTCTGATGCTCTGATGCTATTTTAGTCGACTGATTTTGTTTTTCAATGTGTTAATTTTACTTAAACTGTGCTTTTACTCACGAATTGAATTGTTAAGCTGACCCAGTCAAAGAAAGCATCTTTGTGTCAGGTACTATCTGCTTTTAACTGCCAATTTCATTAGCCACATGTTACTTTTACTGAATTGTTTGACCAAAAAGCATTCTAGTGTACAATTCCAATGTGCATGCAGCTCACATGATCTGAACTGATTCCTTCTCTCATAAAAACACATTGAAAACATAATGAATGCACGAGATACTGTTTTGGACTGCATTAAATTGATTTGGGTAACATAAAACGAATTGATTAGAAAAATCCGCACCATTTAATCAATTGTTTCTGAAAATAAGTTTGTTGAATTATAAATACTGCACTTATATTGCTGCATTTGCATCATACATCTCTTAGAAACATCCACACCAACACTCACCATGCCTCGTCGTTCCCAAAGAGCTACCCAATCTGATGATGAGCACTCCACTTCTCCTTCTCCAAAGTCTCCAAATCATGAAAGCCATGGAAGAATTGCAGCATGGTTTGAGGATCATGAGGATAACATTCAAGTGTTCCTCATTGAGATGAACAGGAAGCAGATCAGCATTCCTAAGGTGTTGAGGTTCTCTTGGCTAAGGGCTGAAGGCTTTGAGAGCCTATTCTAACAACTAAAGCACCAAAAGTTGAAGTCCTTCCTTGAACCTTTAGGGAAAATATATCCAGACTTGGTGAAGGTGTTTTTCACCAACTTGGAGTTCAAAAATGATGTCCTACTGTCCAGCATCAAGGGTGTTCAAATGGAGATCAACAAGAGAGCTTGAAAAGATGTGGTTGGACTCAAACCAAGAGGTGTGCAAGTGAGAAAAGGTGAAACTGGGGCTGTTCCAGAATTCAACAAGATGCAATACTATGGCCAATGCTTGAGAAATCCTATTGCTGAAATCAAACACCTCCATGTTGGTGGTCTCAAGGTGGATCAAAGGTTACTTGGTATGATTGTCATAAAAATCCTTGTTCCACGTGGTAGCAACCATTCAACATTGAATGAGGGAGATTTGATACTCATGTACTGCATTCAACACAACATTCAAGTGGATTGGATCTATGTGTTTCGTGATCACATGCTCAAGGCCAAGAGGCTCATGGATTTTAGACTTCCAGATGTGGTTTTGGTGTCTAAATTCATTGAATACTTTGGTATTGATGTAGAGGATGAGCTAGAGGAGTCAACTGGACTATTGAACCATACCTCTAACCAAAATCTGCACAAAATGGGATTTATCAAGGTGGAAAATGGAGGGACAACTGCTGGAGCTGTTGTTGGTGGGGCACATGACCATGAAGCCGGTCCAAGTGGTGCAAATCAAGAGGAAGAACCAATTGTTGGACCCATGCACTTGATTCCCTACAATCCTCCAGAGGATAGAGGCCCTGTGTACCCCCATTTTGAGAGGATGGTGTTGAACCAGCTGCATGAGCTTAATGTGTCTCAACATGAACATCACAACTATTACAATGAGAGGTTCAATGCATTGGATGGCCAAATCCTTGATATCCATGATATGCTCCACTAATTCCAGACCAGAAATAACCCTCAAGATGACTGAGTGTGGTGCTTGTTTAGGATCCTGCATTGCATCCTTGTGTTTGTGATTTTTCAATTTGAGTTCTGTCAGTTTCATTTTAGTCGGCTGATTGTATCAGCTTTATGCATCTGTTTTCTATTTTCAGTTTCTCTTGGCTGTGATTTTTTCTTGAGCATTGGTTTTTACTATAAAAGCTGTGATTTTTGAAAGAGAGGTCTCTTGATCATTTTAGAGCACGATTTGGTTCTAGAAACTTGTGCAAACTCTCTCCTTCGTGATCATAGGTGTTGCAGCTATTGAAGGTTGATCTTGGATCAATTCCTGGAGCTTTTGGGTTGGTTAGAAGCTTGGAGAAAGTGGTTTGTGGTTAGGGATGGCAACGGGGCGGGGCAGGTACGGGTATCATGATCCCATCCCCATCCCCATAATAAAAATTCATCCCCATCCCCATCCCCAAACCCAACGGGTATACAACTTTTGACCCATCCCCATCCCCACCGGGTAACGGGTATTTTCTTATACCCATACTCATACCCATTTTTTTATTGTTCCATATATCAATTAAATATTTTTTATAAAAAAAATTTAAAAATCACACAAACGGAATCATGATACTATCAAAATATTCAATATTAAAATAACATATTCTTTTTGATTTTCATGATGTCAAATATTAAGAAAAATATTATAATAGTATAAATCTCAAATTAAAGTATCAAATAACAACTAAATAAAATTCAAATAATTATATAAAAGCTAAAAAATTACACATTACTAAAATTTTATAATAACCAAAATATTTATTAATTTTACAAATGATCAGTGGTTTCATTTGCATTCGATCCACCTACACATAGAAAAAAAATGAAAAATTAGATATGATATAATAATTGAAATTGAAAATTTTAATTACTAGAATATAATGTACCTTCTTCATCAGATTCATTTTCACTCATGAGAACATCTTTTCCTTTTAATTTTTTAACACCTACAAACACCAAATGTAGAATATTAGATGAGAATTCACAAAAAATACTAACAAAAAATATTAATAAATTTGAGTAACTTACCTAGATGGTTTGAGTTCCATATCCAACTTCTTGTACACATCAAAGCCTCTGTAGTAATATGATGAAGTCGACTACGGTGAGAAGTTAATATTTGACCACCAGTACTAAAAGCAGATTCAGAAGCTACAGTTGTTATTGGAATAGCTAAAACATCCCTTGCAATTGCTTGAAGGGTTGGAAACTTTAACCCATTTGTTTTCCACCATGATAGGATATCAAATTGAGAGAGTAAACAAAGTGTATAACAAAAAACAAAGAGAATGAGAAATATGTTATATATATATATATATATATATATATATATATATATATATTATATTATATATTATATTACTATGTATATATATATTATATGTGTGGATATCTTATGTTTATATATATATATAATTATTTATATATATTATATTATTATTACTATGTATATATATTATATGTGTGGATATCTTATGTTTATATATATATATATATATATATATATATATATATATATATATATATATATATATATATATATTTCTTTTAAATTTTTATAATTTTTTCATGTTATAAATTTGTTTATAAAAGATCTCACTAGTTAAATGATTAATTTGTTTTATACGTATATATTATATATATTATATTATATTATATTATATTATATTATATTATATTACATGTATATGTGTAAATATATATATATATATATATATATATATATATATATATATATATATATATATATATATATAAAAGTATATTTTATTTATATGTATATATACTATATTATATTATATTATATTATATTATATTATATTTTATGTGTAAATATATTATTTATTTATATATATTTTTTAGATTATTTAATAAATTATAAATAGTTTAGTAATTTAAGCGGGGACGGGTATTTGGGCGGGTATATATATATCCCCATCCCCATCCCCATCCCCAGTTGAAAATTTCGGGTATTACCCATACCCATACCTATACCCAGTCAAAGCGGGGATTCCCCGTCAAAACGGGGACGGGTTCGGGTGATACCCACGGGCACGGATTTATTTGCCATCTCTATTTGTGGTAGGCAAGGTTGTGCTACCACTGACGTTTGATCTTTCTCAAGCTTTGTATGTGTGCCTGGTGGTTTTCCAGGTCTACAAGAGGGTTCTTGCTGTGCTGGTGTGATTCTTGTGTGATTCAATAGTCTTTTGTGGTGTTTTTTGCATATTTTGGAAGTGTAAGGGTGAATACTTTGTAAAACTTTTGAAATAGTGCAAAGTCAAGCTAAGGTTTCCTTGACAAACTGGATGTAGCTCAGGTTTGAGTGAACCAGTATAAAAATTCGTTGTGTCCTCTCTTCTCTAACCTTTCTCTCTTGCATTTTCATTTTAAAATTTCAAGAACTTGTGCTTTAATCATCTTTGTATAGTCATTTGGAACTGGTCTTGATCATTCTTGAGCATTTTTTTGATTTAAAATTCAAATTCGCATTTCTGCATTTTTCCCAGTATTTCAGTCAACTGTTTTTCAGTTTCAATCGATTGATTATACCAGAACAGAATCTGTTTAGTAAAATCAATCTGTTAACTCTGTTTTTGATCGATTGAAAGTGTATAGTTCAGTACTGTTTGCATCCTAACTTGGTGATCTATTTGACTCAATTAAAGGTGGTTTTTAGATTGCAAAGATAGCCTAAAGTTTTAACTAGCCAATTCAACCTCCCCTTCTTGGCTTTTCAACCATTTCAAAACTAACAATTAATTCCATAATAGGAAATAAGATTATTGGTTAAAGAAATTAAATTTTAAGACTATACTATCACTTGACCTATTTTGAATGGCCCCTCATATGGACTATTCCAGCGTAAACATGTGAACTCCAACCAACGACCACAAAATAGGTTTAAGACAGGTGAACCATAAATGCATTCAAATGTTTTGATTGGCCCTAAGGTTTCAATTACCGATATTTATTGCCATCAATTATATCAGTTTTGAAGTGCGCTTTCGTGAAAAGAAATGGAAACAAAACTTTTATTTCGCATAATTCCACCCTAGCCCTACTTCAACACCAAACCATGGCACCAACCATCCTGTGGAAGTTTACACCCATTCACATACACAATCAAGTTATATGTACTCAAAATGGAACGTACTAATAACATTGAAGTGGTTGTGAACAATAAAATAATGGATTGGATTCACTATTTTGTGAAAAAGCTGCCACAACAGTTGTGACACATATGTGGGAAGCCATGTTAAAATAAGTGAAGAGTTGCATTGAAGTTTTTGTGCAAGTTTTGGGTAGGTTGGAAATTAACACACACCATGCTATATGTACATAAAATGGACCATAGTAATATCATTCAAGTGGTACGGAACAATAAACTAATGAATTGGATTCACTTCTTTTTCAAAAAAATTGCCACAACAACTATCACTCATATATGCGAAGCCATATTGAAATAAGTGGTGCTTTTATTTGAGGTTTTTGTACAGTTTTGCATAAGTTGGAAATTAACACACACGATTTTATATGTAATTAAAATGGACCGTACTAATAACATTGAATTGTTTGTGAACAAGAAACGAATGGGTTGGATTCACTATTTTGTGAAAAAACTATGACAACAACATTCACACATATGTAGGAAGCCATGTGCAATTAAGAGAAGATTTACGTTGTGGTTCTTATACAAGTTTTGGATAAGTTAGAAATTAACAGACACCATATTATATGTACTTCTAATGGACCATAGTACTTTCATTGATGTAATTATGAACAACAAACTAATGAATTGGATTCACTATTTTCTAAAAAAACTGCCACAACAACTGTCACCCATATGTGCGAAGTCATGTGCAAATAAGTGAGGAGTTGTGAAGGAGTTTTTGTAAAAATTTACGATACCCCATTTAATCCAGGCAAATCCCACAATGCATTTCAAACTGTGTTGCTTCAAATGTCTAAAAAATAATGAAAATTGGTATTTAATCTCACAAAATTCGTAATCAAGATATCGTGTAAGGTAAACAATCTTGGATGGATGTAGGTGTTATAGTCATGCAATGTCCATTCACGTCTATTGACCTTCATCTTCTATGAGTCATGGATGGCTTTGCAATAATAATGGAAAATAGTTATTTGTTATGAAAACATGACTAACGAATTTAAAAACACTACATATACTATATATAATGGATTGAAAGAAATCCTCTCAACATGGTCATACACGCATCATTCAAAGTACATCATGGTGTTTGTAACAAAGAGCACGACCTACATACACTCACAATGGTTAGTAAATTATTACAACACCATAAAAATTCAAATAATTTAGTACAAATATTTCTTACTAGGTTGTCAACCTTTCCTTGGACCAAAACCCCAACACTCTACGATTCCCAATATTTGCCCATTCATTTCGTCAACAACCCTACAAAATAAACGAATAAGTTACAATTATAGTTGTTGATTACATAATGTTGGAATTTAAATTAAAAAAATATTACCTATAAAGAGCATCGAAATAAGTTACAATCATATACAACTTGAACAAATCAAACTCTTAATGAAGGAGTAGGCGTTTGGCCTGAACCAAATGGGATCATAGCTTGAAGCGTCGATATGTCCTCACAAGGACCAACATCAACTTCAACATTCAAATCACAACATTTTCTAACATGATCTTGTTCAACTGTTTCATCACCACTTAGAACATCATGGCCAACATTATCCTCGCCACCTTCTCCCTCCGTTGCATGAGATGTGGTCGAAATCTTTTCATCCAGCATCAACATCTTGTTCTTCATGTTGTGTATGTTTCTCCCATGTCTTTCCACCTTTCTCATCAAGTCTTTGTTCAACATGGACTTACCATCATCATGTATTTCTTCGAACTGTTCTTCATCACAAAGATCCATTGTTGCACGAATCATTTCATTGGCCAAATCCTCTTCTCTCAAACTCCAATACCAAAAAATTTAAACCCACACAATACATTAAAATGTAATGTTTCACAGTGTAAACAAAATAAATTCAAAAAATTTAAACAAATGAAAGTTTATTACTTGTTTGTTTTGAAAAGATGCTTAATGGTTGTTGATCTTAAGTGAAAATCAAGCCAACTCAATATTCTTGGAAATAAAACCTCTTTATCCGAGGAAGATAAACCAAAACATTCAATGGCTCATATATAATAAACAACATACTCTATTACATCATTATAGATAAAAGGAAGTAAAAATTTGAACATAACATATACAAATAATTACCTGCAACACTACAGCTAACTTGCTAAGGCATATCTCCTGTTGACCTGGTGCCAAAAAGGCACGACTTAAGTTGTTAACCAAATATCTTAGAACAACTTTGGCCCAATTGTATTTTGACAAATCGTCTATATCTTCTACAACATTTGAAGGGATATTACAAACACTTTTTGAATTCCTAGGAAAATAGGGTACTGCAAAACAAACAAATATATACAATCGATATACATTATCTACGTCATCCACCTCACTCTCTATGATACATCCCATCATATGAATAACATCTTCAAATACTATTAATTTGGTGGTGAAAAGTGAACTAACAACACCACACACATTTCTATCAAATGGAACGTCAACTCCAACAATGCCCAATCTCAAACACATACAAATGTCAACAATGTTTAAAGGAACAAAATATTGCATCAAACGAAATGAATCAGTAATAGATAACCAATGCTTTACCATCTCTAAGAGAATAGGTTGCATATTTGTAATAATCCTCCATGTGCACACACCATTTAAATGGTGTGTCTCCAAGCTTTGCATGGTGTATGTCCAGGATGATACCATTCATTTCAACAATGTACTTTGTACTTTGTACAAGTATATAGATGAGCCTAGCATACAAAACCACTAAAAAAAATAAAAATGACAGATTTACGTTATTTATGATTAGAAATGAACTGGACATTAAGACATTGAAATTATTGTTTGATTATATGCAGTGATACCAGCCATTACTTGGAGATATTGTATTCACTGCAAAAATAAAAATAAAAAACAAACACCAATGAATAACACATTCAAATCACTTTGTCAAATTTTCAAATGAACCATAATATAGGTACACACAACACATATGTAACCCAACCCACAAACAACCAAACAATTGACCCCTAGAACACACACACACACACACACCGACGATAACGAAAGGGAAACCATACTCACAATAAGCCATGTAAATAATTATTATTTGATAAAAGATGGAATAAATTTTTCTTTTATACAATAAGATTTTCCTTGAGAGGACACTAACAATAACATAACTTCATATCCATATATATATATGTCCATAGTTTACATCTCTGTAATTGTTTATGAAATATTACAAAAATATGTATTTTGTATAATATTAAGTGTTCTATATCATAATAGAAGATTATCTATATTTTTAATATCTTTTAAAGATATAATATAAATTATCCACGAGTCAATTTTTAGAAGATCCCCCTATTTCCTGAATAGCTCTCCCTGAGTCGGTTCCTCTTTATATGCCTTAAATATCAATCTTAATAAACTAAACAAACAATACAAAACACTGGGGGCCTAGAATTTGACCAACAACCACAAGACTCAAATTCATCTTATCAGACATATGGATCCATATTGCACTTTTGATGATCCACTATGAACATCAAAAGCTATTTTGGGAAGTTATTAGGTAGTTGAATATTTCTCATAAAAACATTGGTACAATCATAATTATTTATTTCTCGAGAATATTAATCATTTACAGGCCCATAAAAGAGATATATACTCACTACTTAACCTTGGCGATGTCGAGCAGGTATCGGATAGTCCCAAGTTTGGCCTATGAATATCCTAGTTTAAGTCATTATTCTGAACTATCTAGATACTCACCTACTTGGTAAAAATTTCTTAGACTCCACCATGGTCCCTGCCTTTCATCTCGTAGTGTACCAAACTGTGACTTTCAAATACAAATACTCTGATATTGGTTTTATCTCAACTTAATGAAACCAGACTTAAGAGTTTTTCTTAACTAACATACTCTTGGACATATTCAAAGATCATAAAATGTGATGACTATCAAGTTATGTCATTCTTGACCGATAAGATATATACACCATAAAGAATATAAAACTAACAATAAAACATATACATAACTTTCTTTTATCCAAGCTCACCAAATAAAATAATATTTAATTTTACTCTAATTTTTTTAATTATAAAATAATGAAAAAATAAAATAAGAATCAAAGCAAGAACTTTAAATAATTAACTATATACAAATTAGAATTATAAATTAATATAAGGACCAATGCAAAACTGAAGATAAATGAAATTAATAAATATGAGTAGTACGTAACTGAAGATAAATTACTAAAATAAATAAATAGGATTAGTGCATAACTGAAGATAAATTAAATAAAATAAATAAACAACATCAATGCAGAACTAGAGATAAATTGAATAAAATAGATAAATTGGACAGATGCATAACTTGAGATAAAATTAAATGAAATAAACAAATATGACTAGTGCGTAATGGGAGATAAATTAAATGAAGTAAATAAACAGGACTAGTACATAACTGGAGATAAAATTAAATGAAATAAATAAAAAGGACCAATACGTAACTAGAGAGAAATAAATAAATAGGATAAGTACTTAACTGAAGATAAGTTAAATAATATGAATATACATAAATAAAAAGGATAATAAATAAAAATAAGTTAAATGGAAGTAAATAAAATAATATATAAATCAAAATAAATAAAAACATTAATATAATACACATGAGTTTATCAAGATTAACATAGAAAAAGCTTAACCTCACTACCCCTTACCTTGTTAGTTGAGGAGACACTCTAGCGATATTTCTAGATGACTAAGATCTCTTTGAAATCTTTTACTTCAACTTTCTCTCTTTCTCTATCTCTCTCTTTCTTTCTCTTTCTCTTTCTCTCTCTTTTCCTATTTCTTTCTAACATAATTCACCTTCACTTTTTCTACATTTCTTTCATGTATTTATAGGCTAGGACAAGATTCCTTTCATTAATGAAAGATAAGTCAAAATTTGTCAAACCAACCATGTGCATTAAGTCATCTTATTTCATCTTTCCTACATCATCCATTTCATTCATCCATTTCCAAGTCATGCGTGTGCCAACTTGTCCAAATAATGAATACATGTATAAAATGTAATGTTATCATGTATTAAGATAAGATTTCTTTCATTAATGAAAAGCTATATTGTGAAAATTCCCTATTTTTTTACCTCTTTTTTTTATTTTCTAGGAAGAAAGCTGCGTATTTTTACATAGACAACATATATTAGTGTCAAGATTAAGAATAAATTATTATTATTATTTAGATTAAATTTTTCGATTTCAAAATTCAAAAATAAGATCAAATTGAAAAAAAAAAGATTGGATGAATTTGAGCAGTGTCAAAAAGCTTAATTCTATAAGCAACTAGCCCAACCTCAAAGGGGCCAAAATAGTGCAACTCAATTTTTGATTCTTACGCAGAACCATAGAGTGTTGTCGATATGGTTGTAGTTTGACTGATACTAAATCACCAATTACAAATTGTAAATCTCTACGTCTTTTATCACCTTGATTTTTCAAATAGTTTTGAGCTTTAGTCAAATTGAACTTGAGGCATTGTAATAAGCCATAACGACCTGTAAGTAGCTCTTGAATTGAGAGCGAATCTGTAAAGGTAAAGGTACTCTCCAATAGGGGGATCCTTGGCATATAATGCCTTCAATTGAGACATACCCATGCTCTAACACTACAAAAAAATTACTTTTTAGTAGAGGTTATTTTGAGGAGGTTGTACAAACGTCCACAAATTAAAATGATTTACGATGATTTTGAGAATTGTCTAAAATGACAACAATGAGAGGAGTTTCAATTATATTTTAAAGAGGTTAATAACCTTCGCAAATTAAAATATATTTTTCGACTTTTCATATTTTCTTCCCTCTCATTGTTTCTTGGTCCTTCTTCGTTACCTCTTCGTTCTTCCTTCCTCCCATTTTTTTAAGTAGCTTATGGAGTTTCGTTTGTAATGAGTTCTGTCGGCCTGTTCTTCATCTCTCTAGCTCCATATTCAACATTCTCTCACATTTGTTTTCTTTTTAAATCGGATGACGTTCTATGATGATCAAGTGTAGCTCACAAAACCATCGCGTGTTGCTCGCTGGCGATTGGAGAAGAAAAAGTAGGTACGGTCAATTTTTATTCTAGGTTTTCGAATGGAGTGTGATAGCGGGTTTTCGAATGGTTTTCAATTCTAGGTTTTTGCTTTTACAGTTTTCTTGGTCATGAATTAACTTTGTATTCTGAGTGTTATTTGATAGTAGAAAATCACTGGTTATGAGGGGTGCGTAGTGGTACCAAAGGCCGATGTGGTTGGAGAGGATTTCGATGCGACCAGTGATATCGAGGTAATCGTATTGTGATGGGAGGGGTTCTGGCAGAAGCCATAAGGGTTGGGAGACTTCTTGTTGCGGTGGAGGCGACAAGTGATGCTTCTTGAAGGAAGAAGGGTTGCTTAATTGTTAGTTTTTTTTTAACTTTTTTTCTGTTCTTTGGTTTTGTCAGCTCTTGTATGTGGTTTTTCTAATGGATTTGAGAAATCATTTGTGAAATGATTATTGTTTTCTCGAACATATTAATGATTTGAGTAATCGATAATCCTATGAGAATAATGAAAGTCAAATTTTAATTTCTATGGGGCCTTCTAAGGGTTTTTCTTAGGGTATTACTTTGCTTGATCCTTATTTATTGTATTATTTATTCTTGTAATTCAAGATGAAGCATCAGTTGAATTATGGTGAGGATGATTGTCCTATTACCGCCCCTAATGAAGCAACCATTGCATAGAAAATCCATTGACATATTAGGCCAGAGAACTTCTCAGTATAGAGGTGTCATAAGGTTGGTTTACTTTTTTTTTTCAATGTTCTTGTTTTTTTTTCTAAATGCTAATTTGATGAATGGTGAATTTTCTTTATGAACTGAAGGTGGTTATGATATGGAAGAGAAAGATACAAAAGCATGCGATCTTGTAGCTCTTAAGTATTTGTTGGGGACCTTCAACACACATAAACTTCCCGGTATATTACAAAAGATGACATTTTTGGCTCATAATCTTGTACTCCTAGGATTCTCGTTTTCTTTTATATTTGGCAGCTAAAAAATTACCAAACTAAACTTGAGGAAATGAAGATATGAGCAGACATGAGTATATGGCCCACTTGAGAAGGTGCACACATTAGTATCAATATTATTATGATAAAAGTTATCAATAATTCTTTTTGTTTAATGATGATGTTGGTGATTGCTTTGCAGAAAAAGTACTAGGTTTTCAAAGGGTGCATCAATGTACGGAGGAGTGACAAGGTGCAATGTTGTTTCTCTACCACTTTTTTTTATGTACTATAAAGATTAAACATGGTGGATGAATAGGCTAAATAGGTTAAATCCACTTTTCATTGTTGCACAAGCACCACCAACATGACGAACTTAGAGGGGTGATGCATTGTGATATAATAGCATAAGCCATCATGGGAAAACTAATACATTTATCATTAGTTTTTTCCCTGCACTTTAAAACAAGTAAAGTTATGGTTTTCTTATGTTGCCATTCTCATAAGTGACCAATGACTTTTGAATTACACTTTTGTTCTTTTGATATTTTAGTATCACACCTAGTAACATGACTACCACTTCTCTTTGTTATCACCATTTTTTCCAAACTATCTAAACAACTCACTAAAAATCATCATTTGGAAAAGAAACTTGTGAGCAAAATGCATATTTCATTATTAATTGCTTCATATTAGCTCCCTAAAGCATTTTGAACTTTTCATCCTTAACTTAACATGTGATTTTAATTATGGATTCAATAACATTTAAGGGAAATTTGTAATTTTCAATGTTTTTTATTTTAGGTATTTACTTCCAATGCATGTCCTAGGTACGCAAAAGACCTTTAAGTAATGAGCTTGCTAAGAAGGAGGATGACATTGTAACTGCATATGACAATGCATGTTTGACAGTCCATGAACCAAAACTAAAAGGTTTGTTTATGTCGAATTGAAACACTAGTTATTATTTTACCATTTATTATTATATTAGTTCAAAGGTCGAATTATTTATGACTAATTATTGACTTTACTTTAGTTTGCTATTCTTGTTCTTACTAACTGTTTAAAGATCTAATTGTTTGTTCTTGTCATGTAAAAGGTGGATTTGATAGCTTATGTGGAGAAGCATGAGTTTTGTTTTGATGTTGTTCTTAACGAGAATATTACCAATGATGAAGTTGTTACTTTTGAAATGGTTAAAATGCGAAGAAGGGGAGAGTTGAATTGGCTAGTTAAAAATTTAGGCTATCTTTGAAAGCTAAAAACCACCTTTAATTGAATCAATTAGATCACCAAGTTAGGATGCAGACAATATTGAACTGTACACTTTCAATCGGTCAAAAACAAAGTTAATCGATTGATTTTACTAAACAAATTCTGTTCTGGTATAATCAACCGATTGAAACAGGAAAACAGTCGACTAAAATAGTGGGAAAAATGCAGAAATGCATAATTGAGTTTTAAACCAGAAACAATGCATAAGATTGATAAAGACAGGTTCCAAATGATTATGTTAACATGCTCAATGCTGCAAATGGTATGAAAACATGCAAGAACATGAAAAAGATGATTAAAGCACAAGTTCTTTAAACTTTAAAATGAGAATACAAGAGGGAAAGGTTAGAGAAGAGAGGACACCACGAGATTTTTATACTAGTTCACTCAAACCTGAGCTACATCCAGTTTGTCAAGGCAACCTAAGCTTGACTTTGCACTATTTCAAAAGATTTACAAAGTGTCCACCCTTACACTTCAAAAATATGCAAAAACACCACAAAAGACTCTTGAATCACACAAGAATCACACCAGCACAACAAGAAGCCTCTTGTAGACCAGGAAAACCACCAGGCACACACAAAGGTTGAGAAAGATCAAACCTCAGTGGTAATACAGTCCAGCCTACCACAAACCACTTTCTCCAAGCTTCAAACCAAGCCCAAAGCTCCAATAATTGATCCAAGATTAATCTTCAAGTGCTGCAAACTGTATGATCACGAAAAAGAGAGTTTTCACAAGTTTCCAAAACAAAATCGCGCTCTAAAATGATCAACTGACCTCTCTTTCGAAAATCATAGCTTTTATAGTCAAACTGTTACGAAATTCAACAAGTTGATTTTCAAATCAATCGGTTGATTTCACTTGACTTAAGTGAAATCAGTCGATTAAAAACTAAATCAACTGATTGAATTTGTTGCAGTTTAAGACCACTGCAGCCAACCTTTTAATCTATTAAAAAACCATTCAACATATTAAAAGAGACATTTTAACCTGTTGAAAAACCATTCAACAGATTAAAAGACACACCTAAGACCAAAAACATATAATTAATGCTATAACGTCTACAACATGAATTACAACCTTAAAAAGCACGTTCTAAATGATGTAAATACATAGAGAGCACACGTTCCAGCCTTGATCAACATGGTTATCATCAAATCTCCTTTCCTTCATCAATGTAGGCTTCATTCCAATGGTAATGGCTTCAAGATAGTTCAAAAAATGCTTCATTTAATCTTCATCAAATCTTCAAAAAGCAAATCACCTTGGCTTCTCATGCCAACAGAAGTAAGGCAGCTCCTTAACAAATATTAAATATTTTTGCAGTTTCTTATTTTAATGATCATTTTTAGTTGAATCTTTATGCATGTCTTATTTTTGCAGTTATGAAGAGTACATAATGATAAAAAGGTTAGAGATCTTGCAACTTATACATATCTTTTGTGAAAATCTAAAGAAGATTTATCTTTTAATTTTCCCTATTAAATCATTGTATATTATGGGCGTGGACCAATTCAACTAAGATGGAACTACAACTATGGAGCAGTAGAGGAAAGCATTGGTTTTGATATGAAAGGGCAAGTTGAATGTGATGGAGGAAACCTTGATCCACCACTCGTGGTCCTACCTCTACGAACCTCCCCACTCGTAGTACAATTCTACGGACCTCCCCGCCTGTAGTCCAACACACATGATCCACCAGCTACGAACCTCCCCACTCGTAGCATCTCTCAATATAGGAACCTCCCCGCTAGTATCCCCACACGAGAGTACCAAGATATGATCCTCTTCGCTCATATCATCACGTGTTCACCACCATCCATTAACCTACCCGCTCATCGCACAACATCTTCTGATCCAAGTCTTACATCACAACATCAAAACGAAATTAAGAAAAGCACGTTGCACTATACAAGGTACATACTCAAGCTGGTCTCAGGGATTCCAATGCTTCCACGAACCTGTCTGCTCGTGGTCCAACTCTACGAACCTCCTCGCTCGTAGTCCAACTCTACAGACCTCCCCATCCGTAGTCCAACACATGTGATCCACCAGCTACGAACCTCTCCGCTCGCAACATCTCTCAAGTGTGAGCACGAAACATACGAACCTCCCTGCTCGTATCCCCATACGAGAGCATTAGGATATGAACCTCCTTGCTCATATCATCACGTGTTCATCACCAATCATGAACCTACCTGCTCATGACAATATCAAGCATATCCTTGACTAGGACCAACACAACAAACCATGCAAAACATATCACAAATGCATCATGCCATTGCACCATCGCCTAACACAACCTAAGTGCTGCTAGGCAAAATGGCAGTGCAGACCGCCTAGCGGTTCCACATCACTGTAGGGCGCCACAACACACAAGACTTACCTGTTTCCTACTATTGCCTGGCGGTCTACTTTCCACCGCTAGGCGCTACACCAGTAATGTGACACTACTAGTTTTTGGTACTATAATTCAGCTCCTAGCATTCAACCATTCAATTCTCAAACATCCAGAAATCAACATACACATTCATATGCTCCAAATTACAACATCACAACACATATGCATCTTTCAAGTATAAGCACATATTCCTCTCTTTTATAATTCATATATACTCACATATTAAATCAATTCTAACACACGTTATTTTCCCCTTCTCATTTTCCTAACCCTTTGCATGCTTACAGTTCACATACACCACATAAGACACCCTTTCTCATGCCCTCACAATTCCATTACATTTAAAGTATGATTATCATGTTCCCATATTTGCCTAAAGCCCTTCATGATCATGAAACACTCAGTCATAGTGATATCATCAATAGTGGCCTTTTTCACACACTTATAACATCATACATTCGAGCTAATATATATAGGTTCATATATTCAACTTGGCTCAACAAGCACTACCAAAAACATACTCATCAATCACACATCTATATATTTATATACATATACATTCACCAGTCAAGGCCATACCAACACTTAACCATACTTAATCATACAGTAATAATCATACTATTAGGGAATTAAAAACAACCAATTATGCTTCCAACTCATGTTACATAGTAGCTACTCGAGTAACACTTATTCATGCATTTTAAAGACTTCCAACCCAACAATCATGAGTAACAAAAACCCAAAAAATCTTAACAAAAACCCAAAAATTGGGTTGCTTTAACATGAGTTGCCTGATAGCAGTTCATGCGCCGCCAGACGGTGCATACAATTATGGAAAAATCCCATACTACACTTGCATAAGCCCTAAAATCCCAAATAAACAATTCCAGCATGTGTTTTGACGTCAGTTTTAATGTCCAACATCATAGAAAGTTAATGTTTATTTAATTTAGAATTATTTACATGAAACATATTATAATCATAAGCAAAGATCATGTTTACTCATCCCCAAACCCCACAAGAACACTAATCCCATAACTATCATCAAATAATACAACTTAGACCTAAACATGCATATAAATACTCAATTTTTATATAGAGACTCCATCCCTATATCATCATCATCACAGAAATACAAGAAATCAAAAAATTGGGCAAACCATTTTGCGTCGCCTTGCAGGACACACGCAACCGCTAGGGGTTCATAAAGGAAAACTAGAAACTGGGTTCTACAACATGTGTCTCTTGGTGGGTCTTCAACACCGCCACACAATTTCTGGAAAATTCTAGAAACACGAACAAATTATTATATATTTGGCAAAACTCAAGGTTCACATGCATTCCATTCAGTCCAGAAAGAATACAATTAAAATAAACACGTAGTACAGCTCCCCTAACCTTGTATTCCTTACTCCAATTGGAAATCCTAGAGTCCTTTTTGCACCACAATTGATCTAGGTCCAAGTCTTTCTCTAACCTTTGTAGAAAAGTCTCTCTACACTCTTCTTTCTCACGTTCTTATGCCCCTCAGAACTCTCTCCAACAGTCCACACGAAATTTCACTCTTCCACACTCCTAACTCTCCTTCCTCTCACAATTATTAGCCTAATAATTGTCCTTTACTCACCAAAAACGAAAATATTAATTTAAACCATTAACAAGTGAATTTATTGCACTCTAATTGATTATTCCATACCTTTTTGGTTTCTCCGACGGCTACTAGTGTTTCTAGGTTTTCCCTAACCTAGCAGAACCAAAAAAAATTATAATAAAAACAAACAAGTCAAGGCTAAATTGTTTCGTGATAATTCCTATAAATCTAGGATTATATTATCACTTATCATGATCAAGCAGTTTGTTATTAAAATTATAAACAATTAAAAATACACATAATTAGCATACACAAGACTCGAACCCAAGTCTCCTCACATAATCAAGTATTCTCAACTACTTGAGCTAGTACCACTCCACATTATGCAAGCTAGCATTAATTGTCATAAAAGCTCCCACTACCTGCATTTATTAATTAATTAATTATTGAATTAATTAAATTTCTCGAGTCTTACAGTTGCTCATAAAGTTGGGGTTGCATATTGAAAAAAATCCCTTTTGTCAGCAAGATTCAAGAGTCCAGCCAGGGAATTCTTTTTTCAACATTATGTATTATTTTAATATTTATATTGTAATTGACAATGAATAAACTTTATCTTAAATCATCAATAAAATTATTTTTTGTGTATTTTATAAATGGGTTAAGTATGTTTTTAATCCTCAATCGTTGACTCAAAATTGGAATTAGTCTCTGTCTGAAACTTCGATATATTTTGGTTCCTAAACTTTAAAAATGAATGAATATAGTCCTTTTAACCCAATTATGTTAACTTTTTTTATGTGTTAAACGCTTTTCATACTAGTATTGGAGTTTTTTATACTGTTTGGCACATTCTTGGTTCAATATCTACTGATAAATATGTTCGACACTACAAAAAAAGTTAACGTAATTGAGTTAAAAGGACTATATTCATTCATTTTTAAAGTTTAGGGACCAAAATATACTGAAGTTTTAGACAGGGATGAATTCCAATTTTGGATCAAAGTTTAGGGACTAAAAACATACTTAACCCTTTATAAATTTATATATTTTATTTATTTCTTACTAGAAAAACAAATTCCATTAAATTAAGAAATTATAAATGCAGTGTCTGATTAAATAAAGGAGGTTTCAAACCTCCACAAAATAATATCACCAATAGAAAAGGTTAAAACCCATCATTAAAAAACCTCCGTAGTATAACTAGGATACCAGGGGTTAACAAAACCTCTGCAAATAAGTTGTGGCAACTCTAACTGTGGAGGTTTAGAAAACCCCCGCAAATTAATTTGTGGAGGGTAAAAACCTCCACTAATTATAAATTTTTTGTAATGTAATGTAGAGAAGAATTATACTAGTATTGAGCCCATGGTAACATTGATTACCCACTTTTTGGCATCCAAAATGAATCTCCACCGTTCAAAGTGAAGAACAACATGTTGTGAAACACCTTACAAAATTTCACCTAAATCGGACGGTTAACGAAGCGAGAAATGCAGTTTCACGAAAACTGCGCAGACTAGAAAAATCGGTGGCGCCTGGTGGCATGAAACTACCGCCGGGCGGTTCCTGTTCCACTAAAAGTACGAAAAACAGCGTTTTTCGTGAATCATACACCATGTCTCACTGGTATGGCGCCTAGCGGCCAAATGGGTGAACCTGCACCTGCGAACCTTACCCCCTTCACAACAACTCTAATTTCCATCAATTTCTGACTCTATAAGATCCGATTCTATCTCTTAGGATTACAATTCATCTCTAACACTTTCCATACCCGGATTCATTCACATTTTTCCATTTAGATGTGTGTCTTTTTCGAAATCCCCAATTCATCAACCTAAAAAGGGTGTTCTTAATAGTTCTCTCAAATTAACTCTAATTAATAGTGAAATTCCCCAATTTCTTTAGTCAAGTATTCAATTAAAAGTTAATGATCCATTTCCTTCCATTTAGAATCCAATCAGAACACTCAAAACACCAAAATTGGTCCGCGTCGCCTGGCGGGTGTTCATCATCGCCAGGCAGTTCAAGCAAAAACCCAGAATCTGGGTTGGTCGTCACGCGTCGCCTGGCGGCACAACGGTCACCGCCAGGCGGTTCCTCTCTGGAACCCAAGAACAAGTAAAAATTGGATGAGTCGCCTGGCGGCAGTTCATCGTCCGCCAGGCGGTTTCTGGAAAATTCCAGAAACACGAATTATACACAGCAGGGCATTGTACATGCATCAATTTAATCATACAGTTCATGAAATTAAACAGTACGCAATTAAAGGTACAATTCCAGCTCCCCTAACCTCTGATCCTCGCTTCAAACACGGATTGCACGTGACTTTTAATTCAAACTCACCCTTGCTCTGATCCCCAGAAGTCTGTGATTCCGTATGCACTCTCCTGTCTCAGACCCTTAATCCCTTAATTATCCTCTCTCACTCTAATTCATTCCACCCTTAATTTCACTTAACCTTTTAAAACGAAAATTACAATAAAAGTGTGTGTTAATGTCTACTCAATATCCCTCACAGTGTATTTTTCCAGCACTCACGGCTGCCTTCTTGGCCACTAGGTTTTCCAAGCCTTTTCACATTCATGCCAAAGGAAAAACTGGCAAAAAGAAATTATTTAGTTCTACACAAGGTATTAACACACACCCATGCACATACCAAACCAAGGCCAAACCATTCAACCAATCCAGATTTCATGATAACTCCTACAATTCTAGGAATTTATCATCACCCCATGCATTCAATATATAAACACACAAAAACGCATAATTTAAATAACATCCAAGTTGCACACATAGGACTCAAACCCAAGTCCTCACACACAATTAAGTACTCTCAACCACATGAGCTAGCACTTTTCCACGTCATAGTTCCTCACATTAATTGCTTTAAATGTTTCTATTACCCGCCATAATTAAATAATTATTTAAATAATTATTTAATTTTCTCGGGTCTTACATAAAATGCCCAAATTTAGAAATTCTATCAACCACCACCATAGTAGTAGAGAACCCGTGGGGGAAAGGTAAATGTGTGATCAAACCCATGGAGATATCATCCCAAACACGATGAGGAATTGATATTGGTTAGAGTAAGCCAGCGGGTTCTACTTTTGTTTGTTTGCAAATCTGGCATTCATGCACAAACCGACGAATTTGTTATGGAATCCCATGCCAAAAAAATTGGGCAGCAATTTGAGCAATGGTTTTGGACATTAAATTCAATTAAAACTTGTTTGATAATATCAAGATTGGCAGTTAATATATGACGACCATTCCAAAACAATAAGCCATCCTTATTAAATAATCTTGAAATTGGAAGTTATGGGCTTAATATTTAGCATACAATTGCTTCAATTTATTACCAAGTTGGATCAATGTTGCAACTTGTTGAAGCCAAGGATGACGGGTTCAAACCATGCCATCATGAAACACCGTGATAAAGCATTAGCAGCAATATTTTCTTTTCCTAGTTTGTATTATATCGTAAAATCAAAACCCCAAAAGTTGGGTAACCATTGTTTTTTATCTTGTATTTGTAAGTGTTATTCTAACAATTCTTTGAGGATTTTTTGATCTATTTTAATTACAAACTTTGTAACCAAGTAAATAATTTGAAACATAGCCAATGCCCTAGTAACAACATAAAATTCTCTGTTATGACCAAGTAAATAATTTTCTTCATCTTTGCTATGATCATCACCCTTAACACAAACTCCATAATTCATTATTTACTTCTCAATGCTCCATTCTTCTATATGAAACTTGAAACCATTGACAAAATAAATAAGCCAAGTAACAACTTTTTTCCTTGGACCCCATGCTAAGTCATGCAAAAATTGACTTTTAACCATATTGTTGTTATCAAGAACCTAAATGAATGACAAGAAAAAATCAAATCTAGTCACATGTAAGTGTAAAAAAATGCTATCAATGTTATGATTGATTTATAATCAATACTTACATAATTTTGAAACCACCTAGGAAAATTGGAAGCAATCCTAGCCTCAATTTCTCTTTGAGTGATGTTTGGATTTTTTGCTTCTAAAAATTGTTCAAATTTTCTACCATACATAACATTATGTTAGTTAGTATATACATACATACAATATACATGTCAAAATTGATTTAGGCACTTACTTGATGAATGGTTGTACTTTCTCACAATTAAGTAATACATGTAAATATGTGGCATCTGGTTCTTTCTTGTTCAAATACCTACTTGAAGTAGTTCTACTAGAGAGACCAGGATGATTAAAAATTGTTGATGTTTGATCCACTTCTTCATTTTCACCTTCATCGTGATTACGACTTACTTTATTTCTCATTGTTTGCAAATGAGGGTCAAAATAATATGAACAAAAATGAGAAGTCTCTTGCACTAGATATGCCTCTCATATTGAGCCTTCAACACGCGCCTTGTTCTTAACCAATTTCAACTTATTCAAATACCTAATATAACATGAGAATGTAAGTAATTACTAGTTTCAGTAAAGAGAAATATGTAAGCACGTTCAATAAATTACATCTCAAATGGATACATCCATCGATATTGAACAGGACCTCTTATTCTTCCTTCATAAGGTAAATGAAATGGTAAGTGTTCCATTGAGTTGAAGAATGCAGGCGGAAAGAATCGTTCTAATTTACATAGTGTTATTACAATGTTTTGTTCCATCAGGGATAAATCATCTACTCGCAACATTATTGAGCACAAATCTTTGAAGAATTTACTCAACTCAGTTATAGGTTTCCAAACCTCATTTGGCAATGGACTAAAAGCAATATGCAACAATTACTCCATAAATACATGACAATCATGACTTTTCATTCCAATCATTCTTCCTTGTTCTATGTTAACACATCTATGCAAACTTGAAGCATAACCATCAGGCATTCTCAATTCAGTAATCCATTTATACACAACATTTTTTTGTTCTTTAGATAACACAAACTTTGCTTTAGGCTTGATAACTTTTCCATCTGGTAGTTGTAGTAATTCCAACTCCTTTCTTGGACAATATTTTTTTAAATCAATTATTGCCTTCATATCATCTTTGGTCTTATCTTTGATGTCCATCACTATATTAAAGACATTATCAAACACATTTTTTTCAATATGCATCACATCAACATTATGCCTTAATAGGTTGGAATTCCAATATGTCAATTCCCAGAAAATGCTTTGTTTTATCCAATTATGAGCTACACCACAACCATGACAGGAAAATTGTACTTCCTTAGTTACTTTTGGAAAATAAGCAAATTGCTGCTACACATCATCCCCAGACAACATTAATGGAGGTTGAGAATATTCAACTCGATTCTTCAAAAATGCATTCTTATTTCTTCTGTATGAATGATCCATTTCTTGGTTCAACTGCAAAATCAGGAAATGTTTCATCAAAGTTTTTCCAAGCTTCTCTATAACGTCCGAGCCAAAAATTACTTATTTAAAATAAAAAGAGTGAAATATAATAATAAACCTCATTTATTATTAAGTTCTTTCCCAAAATGCGGGAAATCTTAAAACCTTTATTTCTACGCATCAAATAAAAAAATCCATGGCGTTCAATTATTACAATTATAAAGAGTTTATAAAAGAAATGTTTATAAAACCAATACAACTTAGTCCATAAAATTTCCATAAATAGAACTAATTTAAAAACTCCTATAGTTGGCCCCACTCTAACTTTAAGCATCCACGTGCTCACCTGCATCTACATATGCTCCCATGAAACATGATCATCGCCAAACACACATAGATAGGGTGAGCTCAAATACAAGAAAGATAAATACAACATGTAATAAAGAATTCAAAGCCAGGTGTCAAACGCCTTCTAGTGCTTCTGCAACTCGCTTTCGCTTAGCAGAACCAACCCTGCCACCAGGCGCCACACACGTCTAGTGGCCATTGCCACTATTTGGGTATCTATCGCCTGGCGGCTCGCCCCGCGCTACTAGGCACCATACTAGTAGCCCAATGCTACTGGTTTTTGGCACATCAAACGGGTCCTAAGGGACCCCAATCGCATAATACGCAAAATCATAGCACACTTAGACTTATTCAGTCATAAGCCTATGACTGAATCACACTACACTATACTCATGGTTTCAAAATTGCAATGACACCCTTAATTAACTATGATACAATATGCTAGGCACTTATCATGTTACCGATTAAACATACCCTAATTACTTAAATTAACAACACATGTTGCACATAACTACAGTCTTCGAATAGGCACAACCCATATCATAGTCAGCATAAAACTATGTTTTGCTTAATGCATATACCCAAATTATCACCAATCATATATAATTCATTTCATCTCACATGCATGGATCTCTTTCCACCCCCACTGCCCAACTACTTAATATTCTACATATTAATTTACCCAATAAACACCCAATAATGCGAAACACAGATAAAATCAAAACATCCTACTGTACTGACGTGTCGCCTGGCGGTAGTTCCTGTGCCGTCAAGCAGTGCATGTGTTTTTGGGTTCTTTCTAGATTTTTCCTGCACCGATACGACCCCCAAATCCTCAATCATCAATTTTGTTATGAATTATGGTAACCCTTTCATGTTCAATTAGATTTATAAAATTCATGCTTACTGAATTTGATATCTTTCTTATGAAACAACACTCCAGTTATTTACATAAAATCATAACTCATCATTTTCCTTTGCCATCATGAACCCTAATCCCAATTTCATGCAAAAATGCATATCATATCAATGAGAACTTTACTTATAGGCAATCATCCATAATCAAATTCACACACGCATACATAATGGATCAACTTGAGCATCTCAATTGTCAGAAAAATCACCACCACCCACGAACTGGGCAAAACAGTATACGTCGCCTGGCGGGTCACACTTAATCGCCAGGCGGTTCATAGGGAATCCCTGAAAATTGGGTTCAAACACATGTGTCGCTTGGTGGCAGTTCATGTGCCGCCAGACGGTTTCTGGAAAAGTCCAAAAATGCGAAAAGAACTCAGGCTTGGCAGAAATATATGCTTCAAACATTCCATACAATACATGATCATGCGAAGGAACTCCCCTAACCTAGATTCCTTGCTTAATTTGATAAATCCTCTAGTTACTCCTTGATCACCACTAGCCTTCGTTGCTCTTCTCCAATTTCACTCTTTCTTTCACTCACAACTCAGTTGCTAGTCTGAATTTTCCTCTCCTCATAGTACATACCATTTATACACTCGCAAAACCTTTCTCTTCCCTTATTTGGTCTCTTTAATCATGCCTTAATTAGGGTTAATGGCCTTAAAACGAAAAAAATGATTATTTAGTGAGCTTAATGATCATTCAATGACATTTTTCCAGCCATCCTAGCTACCCTCTGACTCTTCACGTTCATGCCCAAAATTGATTTTACCAAAAAGAAAGAAAGATATTTTGCTTAAGCCAAGGTTCGAATCCATGACCCTCCAATATCAATGCAAGTGCACAACTAATTCACCCAATTCATGTTTCATGATAATTTCTATAAATTTAGAAATTTATACTCTCTTACCATGCTCACACATATAATAAAATAATACACTTTAAGTAACACCTCATTGGCACACATAAGACTTGAACCCAAGTCCTCTTAACATGTTTAAGTGCTCTCAACCACTTAAGCTAACACTTTTCCATGTCACAAAGATTAGCATTTAATGTCATAAAGGCTTCCACTACCTGCATTTATTAAATAATTATTTATTTATTTATTTAAATTTCATGGGTCTTACATTCTCCATCTAATGGATGACACAAAAGTCTTTCCTTTCCTCTACTTTCATAATGCCACCTCATATGTGGAGTAACACTCATTCATGCATATAATCTCCTAAGCTTAGGAATGAGATGTAAATAATGCATTCTTTTCATAGGAACATCTTTATGTCTACCTCTACTCACCTTTTTAGTCTTATAACGAGGTTTGTGACAAAACTTACATTCGGTTAATTGTTTGTCTTCATCTGAGTAGAACAACATACACCCATCAACACAACAATTAATTTTTCTTGCATACAACCCAAGTTTAGAAACTAGTTTCAAGGTTCTATAATAATCTTCGGGTATAAAGTTGTCTTTAGGGTGTGTTTCTTTCAAAAGAGCCAATGTTTGATTAAAAGATCTTTGGGACATGTTTCCCTCTGATTTAATTGTCAAAAATCTAATAGCAACAGATAACTCAGTGTGATTTGTACGTCTTGGCCATAATGGTTTTTGTGAAGCATGTAATAAGTCATAAAAATATTTTGCTTCAGTATTTGGACATTCTTCATTTTGTTGATCATAATTACTTGAAAACTCTACACCAACTGCTTCATGGATCATGTTGTCAAAGTCTTGATTATGATCCTCATGTGCACATGCAGAAAATTTTGGATAAGTATTATACACATGACACAAAGTTGGATCAATTTCTCCGTGGCATGTCCAATACCAATAAGGAGGCACAAATCCCCTTCGATAGAGATGAACTTTGACATCTTCATAATCTAAGAAGTTAAGATTTTTGCATTTACTACATAGGCATCTAATTTTTCCATTCGACAAGTTTGCTTTTTCAAGAGCAAAAGAAACGAATTCAACAATACCATTTAAAAATGCTTCAATATACCCTTTTCGACCTAGTAAGAGTCTGGTATACATCCAACTACGATTTTTATGAACATTCATCGTCTGTCATATAATAAACCAATTTTAAATTTTGACAAGTTATATGAATATAACAACGAAAACACGCTATAAGTAGATCAAATAACATAAACTTAACATTAGTGTGGTCATAGTATTTATATCCTTACCTATCACCCTACAAAGCATACATCAATTTCTTTTCCATTTCATTTCAACTTGATCCATGGAACGTACATTTGGTCTTGTTCCCGCCACTATGAGAAGTTTCGAACATGATATCAATAATATTAATCAGCCACACCAACAAACCAATCAAATATAAATTATTTACATAAAATTATGAATCCAATAAAAAAATATCAACAATAATGAAAACATAAAATTGTATTTAACTTTGAAATGAAAATGAAAATTCAAATGAAATGAAAACTGTAACTGCCTATTTAAGAGCACAAACGTAGATGTTTCTTCCTAGTAGATGCTAAAAATTAAAATACAAGTGCTGGTGGTATACATCATATCTATATAAATCATAGAATTTTCTTACAAATAGTTAAGTAAATCTGAATTGGGGGATTGATACCAGTAGTTGTAGAGTGGTTAAGTCCAGCAATCCTTGATCACATATCAGCACACTCCTTTCTTATTAGACCTTACTTGAAATGAGTCGGAAAAAAAAATCAAGATATATTTAATTGGTTTGATACGTTACATGTGTGTTCTAAAGCAAAGTTGAAAGGGAACAATCTTCTAATTCAAATGTTAAAGCATTCCATTGTTCAGTAAAGTGTTTCCTTTTCTGCAAGTTGTCAAGATAATTCAATGTCTTTATACCCTCTACCCGACTTCACTTAATACAGGTAAAAAAATAAGTTATATACAATTAAAAATGAAACCTAAGAATATAGCTTGCAAAAGTGTAAGACCCACGAAATTTAATTAATTAAATAAATAATTAATTAATAAATGTAGGTAGTGGGAGCCTTTGTGGCATTAAATGTTGAATGATATGACGTGGAAAGGTATTAGCTCAAGTGGTTGAGAGTACTTGGTTGTGATTGAGAGGACTTAAGTTTGAGTCCTAGGTATGCCATTTATGTGTTATTTTATTTGTGCATTTTAATAATGTAATTGATCATGATGAGTGATAATATAATCCTAGAATTATAGGAATTATCATGAAACATGAATTGGTTGAATGGTTGTGCATTGATTTAACATGGGCATGGTTATGGTTTCAAACCTTGGTATATCCAAATTAAGCTTTCTTTTTGCTAAAATTAGTTTTGGCATGAATGTGAAAGGGCAGAGAAACCCGAGCTGACAATGGGCAACCAAGAGGGGCTGGAAAAGCAGCCACTAATGAACTTTGAATGACAACAGCCTTAATACACATTTTCGTTTTCCTCCCTTCATTGGTAATTAAGATAAAAATTAGTGGCCAATTAAGGGAAAGAAAGAGTGTTTTGTGGCTGCCATTGTTACATAGTAAGTGGAGGAAGAATTCAGCGAGTGTACTATGTGAATTGAGTGTAACTGGGAGCTGAATTGAGGGGAAGTGTTGGGCGACATAGTGATCAAGGGAAAAGGCAAGAACTCGCAATTGTATTCAATTGTATTATTAATTGTTAAGCCATGCAGACTAAGTGTATTCAATTGTATGGAAAAGGCAAGAACTCGCAATTGTATTCAATTGTATTATTAAGCAAAAGGAAACCAGGTTAGGGGGGCTAGACTACATGTATTCAATTGTATTATTAATTGTTGTATGATGTATTATGAATATACTGCCTAAGCCATGCTAATTCTGTTCAAATTCATGTTTTTGGAACTTTTCCACAAACCGCCTAGCGGGTGATGAACTACCGCCAGGCGACTCATCCCCCTGTGTTGAAAACTAGGTTCCCGAGAGGAACTGCTTAGTGGTGCGAGCGAGCTGGCAAGCGACACATGTGTGCCAACCCAATTTCCTAGGTTTTCTATGAAGGGTCTGGCAGTGATGAACACCCGTCATGCGACGCGAGTCACTTTTGGCTCAATTTTGGTTTCTTGTGTGTTCTGGGTGGATTATGAACGAGAAAGTAAGGAGCCTCATCGTTGAATTGATTAGTGGACACTAGAAAATTGGGAAATTATGTTACCAATTGAGGTTAATTGACGAAATTGTTATGAACACTCTTTTAGGGTTGAAAATTTAGGGTTTTGATGTCACAAGAATAATTGGTGGTTAAATTGTACTAGAAATGTTAAGGAATGTATTCAGGTTGTGAATTCTTATAATTGTAAGTGAATTCGCGTGAGAATTGGTAGAAAGATGCAAAAAAGGGACAATTGAGAAGTGTTGGGGCTTCGCGGGTGATGGAAATTTCTTTTGGAAAATTCCCAGAATGCTATGCATCGCTTGACAATACTTATTGAGCCGCCATGCGCCAGCGTAGAAGAAGCAATTTGCGCGGCTGGAAGGTGCATATGAGGGGTTAGGATTATTGAAAACTAAATTAATATCAAGTGAGTACTAGGAAACCTGATTGGACAAAGGCCTAGGGTGTGTAGGTATATTAGTGATTGTGAATTAATGTGGGGATTTATGGAGAGTTGGAGGAATTATGATAATAATACCAATGCGATAGGAAGTATTAGTATACTATAGTGTTACTATACTGAGAATTTTAGACCAATTTGTAGGTACTAAGTGAAGATGCATTGGTTGGATATGAAACCCATGTTTATGCTATGATAAGGTTCATAGGTGGGGAGAAGGACACTTTGAGTGGAAACGGATCATGGATCCTAAAGTGGAGTAAAATATTGGAGTTAGTGAGTAAACGAATATAAATATAAGGCGTAATTATTAATTAAATGGAAAAATGGCAAACTACAATATATGAGTCATATAACATGATGGGATTACCTAATCTTAGAGGCTAAGAGGATTCACAATGATTGGAAAAGTGTGAGAAGGGCATGCAGTTTAGCTAAACCAGTAATTGCGCAACAACTAGTGTAGCGCCTGAAGATGGCGTAGGACCCGCCAGGCGATAGTACAAAAATAGGGGAAGTCTAGAACACGTGGCGCTTGGCGGTAAGGGCTGTTCATCAGGCGATACTTGTAAAATGTGGCTACAGAGGGGCTTTGCGCCTGGCGGCACGTGTCCCCCGTTAGGCGATTTAGAAGCGAATTTCGCCTGGCGGTTAGGGGTAGCGCTAGGAGATAATGTAGAGGCCAAACTTGTTTGTTGCTTGCTTTGGATGTGCGTGGTCTACAAGGCTTTGGTGATATCTCGAAGGTCGACTTGTCAGTGTTCCTTGAGTTGTGGCTCGGAACGTATCCCTTGAGTTTTGGCTCAAGATAGAGGTTAAGCACGTGACATTCCTTGAGTTGTGGCTCAGAATGGCATCTCTTGAGTTATGGCTCGTGATGGCAGATGAACACGAGGAACTCTTGAGTTGTGGCTCGGGTTGGCGAGTGTTGCTGGTGTGAGTGTGCGAGTTGGCTCATACGAATGGGTCTAGATAGGTTACCCTCCTTAGTATATGGCTGATGAGTTTGGTAGTTGTTCTGGTAAAAAGGGGAACCCGAGGTGCACACTGGTCGCCACTCGGCCTCTTTGCCAGAAACTCGATAAAATCTCTCTTTCTCTCTTTTTTCTCTCACAAAAAATGTCTACCCCTTTTCTGGGGTATGGTGCCTGCTTTATATCGATCCTTCCTCGTCATCCATTCAGTTAGTGTGGTGGTGGAATGCTGTTGGGAATGCCGAAACATATGGGAACGTTGTCACTTACCCCCTATCTAGAGGGAAAGTGGAGCGGTTTTGGAAATATCCTTTACAAGTCGGTCGTAGATCGGCCCAGTTCACAAGTCCACTTGAAACTGCGCTAATATGTGGATCGGTTCAAGATCGGGTACAGACCCAGCTCGTAGACTGGTCGTTTGATGGCCCAACATCAAAGTCGGTCTAAAATCGGTCCTAGACAAGATGACCGTGGGACCAAGCTGGCCTAGATGAACATAATGAATCGTATAAATTGGGTTGGGTGGAAACTGGTTGCCAAGGCATACACTAAGCCTCCGACTTCGAGCGCCTTTTTAGACAATGGAGCGAAGAGGTCGTTCAGACTTCCTTGGCGCGCGTGCCTGGAGTAGCGTGCGGTGCGTGGCTAATGGATTTGTGCCGCGTGAGTTGACGTTTTAGTTTCCTTATGAAAAGAAAACTGTCATGCGTCTTTTCAACATTTAAGGCAACTTCTCGCATACGTTTTCTGGATTTCTCATTTCAATCTCTTTCTATTTCGTTGCCTATCTTCATTTTGGTTTGCAGTTCTTCTCGCGGTGGTCGCGGTTTCTCGGCATCTCAGGCAACAGGTGCTTTTTTTATTTCTTGTTTCTTACTTTTTGATTAATTTTCACACTCTTCTGTTGTGCTCCTTTGGTTTTTGGGTTTCCTAGCCATTTCGCCGCATGTTTGGGGTTTTGGTTTTGTGCATGTTGGTTCGAAGCAGTAGTTTTTCGAGCTTTTCTTTTTTGGGGGGGGAGAGTGATGTTTAGTTGCGAACATCGATGGTGGTTGTTTAGTGGTTTTCTTGGTGGTTTTGCAGTTTCGCCGCTGAACTTAGGTTGAGGGGGAGGTTTGTTTGTGCTGTGATTTGGTTAAAAGGTTTTGTGTTACCTGTGCTAATATGACATCTTACGATGATTTCTATCCTTGGGCGTCGTTACCCCTACGTAGAGAGACTTCCAACTTTACTTTGGACAACTTTATAGTTCGGTACCGCCGTGGACAGCGCCTGTGTCAGAGTGACGAGGAGGATGTTCTTATAGTTCGATGTGATTTGGACGAGCCGGTTTGTGCGAACGAATCCAGCGATCGATTAGGACCGTTTTGTTTCTTTTATGCAACCTTGCTCTCTAAGGTTGGTCTTCGTCTTCCTCTAAGTTCTTTTGAGAAGGGGGTGTTGTCTATCCTGAATGTCGCTCTGAGTCAACTCCACCCGAATAGCTGGGCTTTTATTAGGGGTTTCCACATTCTATGTACTCATTTTGGAGTTGTGCCGACACAAAATACCTTCTTGTATTTTTTCGAGGTGAAGAAAAATCCAAAACAAATGTGGCTGTCGGTGAATGGTGTCGGTGGTAGGGGTTTATTGACGTTGTTCCAGGATTTGCAGGGGGATTTGCGGGGGATTTGCAGTGTTTGGTAAATCAGGAAACCTCTTCCCTTGAGGAGGATGCTCACGCATTCATTCACAAGGCTGGTGTGTCAATAACTGCTCTCTGCGGCAAGATGAATCGCTTAAGTGTGGTCGACGATCAACGCAGCAAGGAAATGTCTCTTATTCAGTCTGAGTTGACATTGGCAAAGGAGGAAATAACTCGGCTTGTGGCTGAGGTGGAGAGGCTTCAAGTGTTTAAGCAGAAGTTGGAGGAAAGCGGCAAGCGGGTGGCCGAGTTGGAAACGACCATACGTTGGATGGAAGAGGAGATTACTAAGAAAGAGCGATCTTGGAGAGCTTTGGAGGAGAAGCTTGCTAATGAGGCCGCTTCAACTTATGGTCTTGGTTTTGAGGCTGCTTTGGAGCAGGTGCGACTCTTTTGTCCTTCCACCAATGTATCTGGTGCTGATGCTGGCAAAGTCGTCGTTGATGGGCAGATAGTTGAGGAATGATGTCTTGTAGTTCTTATGTTGCGTGTAATTTTCTTATTTTTCTTGTTTTGCGAACATCTTCTGGGGACTTGTATTTTGGTGTTACTTGAACCTTTGGGCATCTCTGAGGAGGTGCACTTTTGCTTCCTTCGTAGCACTTAGATCTTTATGAATTTATGTGAAATTGTGTTTACCGTAGTACTTCCTTGTGAAATAATGTGATCTAATTGATATAGATTGTAGGTTATTTTGTCTAAGACAATTTTCTTGAACTAGGTTTAGTAATCGTACCTTTATTGGCTTTATGCGAGATTTTTTAAAGTCGTCGGGAGCTGGATGTTGCAGGTGTCGTGGGTTCGGGGGGTAGGTATCGCTGATGGTGTAACCCTCAGGCGAGGACCTTCCGAGTTGACGCAGGGAGGTTTGGCTTAGCCTACATTCTGACCTGTTTAACCCTCGGCCGAGGATTCTCCGTGGTGAGGTAGGAAGTTGGAAGTTCACCCAACCCTCTGCCGAACATTCTGATTTGGTTTACTTAACCCTCAGTCTTTGGCTGAGGATCCGACCTTTAGCCGTGCTAAACAATTTTGTCGATTGCGGGTTTTTCCCGACCTTTAACCGTGCTAAAGGATTTGTCGATTGCGGGGTTTTTCCCGACCTTTAGCCGTGCTAAAGGATTTGTCGATTGTGGATTTTTCCCGACCTTTAGCCGTGCTAAAGGATTTGTCGATTGCGGGTTTTTCCCGATCTTTAGCCGTGCCAAAGGATTTGTTGATTGACACTTCTGGTAGGAACAAAGAGATCATTTTGATATTCATCCGACCTCGTTAGAAAACCCTTATGTTCCTGTAAGGGAAAAAGAGTCTCGGGTTATTACATAATATTCAGAAAATCAACTGAAATAGAAACAAAGTACTGTTGTGTTCCAAGTGCGAGGAATCGTTGTTCCGTCTAGGGTTTCTAGTTTGTAGGCACCCCGTCCTAGTGTTTGCTTTATCCTGAACGGCCCTGTCCACTTCGGGGAGAGCTTGTTTTCAAGTTGCAAAGGATGGGCCCTTCGTAGGATGAGGTCGCCTTCTGCGAACGCGCGTTGTTTGACTTTGGTCCTGTACCGGGCTTCCACCTTTCTCTTTATGGCCTCACTGTTAACCTTGGCCCTTTCTCGAGCTTCTTCCAGTGTATCTAGATTCGCGCGGAGTCCCTCCTCGGAGGAAGCGGCGGTAAAGTATTGGACTCTGCATGTTGGTTGCAGGATCTCTATAGGGAGTACTGCGTCTGTGCCATACACCAGACCAAATGGAGTTTCTCGTGTTGACGATTGAGGCATTGTATGGTATGATAACAAGATCCCGGGTAATTCGTTCGCCCAATCTCCTTTTGCCAACGATATCCTCCTTCCGATTGCCCTTAGTATGACCTTGGCTGCTTCTACCTGTTCATTTGTTTGTGGATGTTCTACCGAGGTGAAGGCTTGCCAAATTCCCCATTCAATGCAGGCCTCGCAGAGTATGTTTCCTGTGAATTGAGTTCTGTTATCGGATATCAACCTCTTAGGTGTTCCAAATCGGCATACTATTTGCTTCCATACGATGTTCTTTACACGAATAGCTATTATGGTCGTGACGGCTTCAACTTCTATCCATTTAGTGAAGTATTCGATGGCCACTATCAAGAATTTCACTTGTCTAGTTGCAAGGGGAAACGGCCTAATATGTCGATTTCCAAGTATGAAAAGGCCATGGGGAACTTATTGAATATAGCTCCTCGGGGGGGCTCGGTGCCAGTCCGAGTGTTTCTGACATTGGGCGCACTTGCGGGCGAAGTCTTGACAGTCTTGTCGTAGTGTGGGGCAATAGTATCCAGCACAAATGATCTTTATCCCCAAAGCTCGGCCACCAATGTGGCTGCCACATATTCCCTCGTGGAGTTCGGCCATAATTCGGGAGGCTTCGTTGTCTTTGACGCATATGAGAAGAGGTCTACAGAATCCATACCGGAACAGCTTCCCGTCAATCATGGTGTATTTGGCAGCATTCTTCTTTATTATTTGTGCTTCACTTGGATCTTGTGGGAGGACACCATCAGCGAGATATGTAACATATGGGGTCATCCACGAGTTTGATGAGCCATTGGTTACTAATGAGAGGATTTTTAACTGGTTGTTTTTGGATGGCATTTCGGCAGCGGATACCCTAGGTGTTATCAATGTTTCCCGTATGACCGATCTGTGTTGTCCAGGCTTCGACCGACTTGCTAATTTGGATAAGAGGTCCGCGCGGCTATTCTGTTCCCGCGGAACGTGTAGTAGCTTAAATGCCGCAAATGAGCAGGATAGGGTGCGTACGAATTCCAAGTATCGCGCCAATAAGGGATCTTTAGCTTGGAACTCATTGGACACTTGTCCGGTTACGAGGAGGGAGTCGCTTTTTGCCATTAGCCGGGAAGCTCCCAGTTCTTTAGTGAGAAGCATCCCGACAATGAGTGCCTCCTATTCTGCTTGATTGTTGCTGGTATGAAAAGAGAAGCGTAATGTTTGTTCTATAAGGGATCCTTGGGGATCTTCCAAGATTACACCCGCTCCACTTCCTTTGGGACTTGATGCGCCATCAACAGATAAGACCCAAACACCCTTTGAGGATTCTTCTAATTCGAGAGCTGGCGAGGTTAACTCGGCGACGAAGTCGGCTAATACTTGCGCCTTTACTGGTCCCCTAGGTTCAAAGGCGATATTATACTATGATAGTTCAATCGACCATTTCACGAGCTTTCCGGATACATCGGGTTTTTGTAAGATCTGCTTCACAGGTTGGTCGGTCATGATGATCACCGTATGAGCCTGGAAATAGGGGCAGAGTCGGCGAGTGGTGAAGATAATGGCTAGGGCTACCTTTTCGATCTTCTGATACTTAGCCTCAGCTCCTCTTAAAGTGTTACTGACGAAACATATTGGTCGTTGTTCTCCACTCTGCTCTTGGACAAGGGTCGTGCTGACTGCAAGGTCAGTGACGGTTATGTACAACTTTAAAGGTTCTCCTGGATGTGGTCGTCGTAGTATGGGAGGACTTGCAAGGTGTCTTTTTAGCTGTTGGAAAGCTTCTTCGCACTCCTCGCTCCATTGAAAACCTTGACCCTTGCCCAAGCATTTGAAGTAAGGGAAACCTCGGTCCCCCCATGTGGTAGGAATTTGGCTAAAGCTGTTATGCGTCCGGTCAGACGTTGTACTTCTTTGATACAGCTCGGGCTTATCATGTTCATGATCGCAACACATTTTTCTGGGTTTTGGCCTCTATCCCCCTCTCGGTCAACAAAAAACCCAGAAACTTTCCAGCTTTCACTCTGAACACACATTTATCAGCGTTCAGCTTTAGTCCGTACTTGTTGATGGTGGTGAATAGCTCGGCAAGGTCGTCACCATGAGTTACTATGGAGGTTGAGGTGACCACCATGTCGTCCACATACGCTTGTACCTTTTTCCCCAAGATTGGCTGCAGGACTCTATCCATCAGCCTCTGATACGTGGCTCCCGCATTCTTGAGACCAAAATGCATTACTTTGTAGCAGTAATTAGCGGCCTCGCCCATGAAAGCCGTCTTGTCCTCGTCTTCTGGGTGCATGTGGATCTGGTTGTACCCCGAGTACGCATCCAGGAAGCTAAGTAACCCACAACCTGACGCATTGTCTACCAGAGAATCAATGTTGGGCAAGGGGTAGGAGTCTTTGGGACATGCGTTGTTGAGATCGGTGAAATCTACACACATCCTCCACTTTCCATTTGCTTTCTTGACCATCACTACGTTAGCGAGCCACTCAGGATATTGAATTTCGCGGATGTGATTTGCGGTCATTAACTTCCTTGTTTCTTCCCTTATGGCCTCTAGTTTTTCCGGAGACATCCTCCTCCTTCTTTGCACTTTTGGTCTGGCCTTTTGGTCCACGTTCAACTTATGGCTGATAAAATTGGGATTGATTCCCACCATATCCGATGGGGACCAAGCAAAAGATCCGAGATTTACTCAGAGTATCGTCAATAGGTTCTGCTCGGTGCCTTATTACATCTTCCGTTTCTATGTGTATGGAGGCCCTAAGACGGACCTCTGCAAGGGAGATAGCCAGATTTTTTACAAGGGACTCATTGAATGAGTTGGCTCGAAGGCCTTTCACAAAGGCATCCACTAGAATCTCCTCGTCCGAGTTGGGAATGTTTGTGCTGGCGTCGCAAAAATGATTTAAGTAATCTCGTAGAGATTCGTCGGTCCCCTGTCTCACATCCAACAAGTTTTACATTCGTGAAGGCTTCGCTCAGTTAGCGACAAATCGCTCAAGGAACATCTTGGCGAACATTGGGAAAGATGTTACCCTGGCTCTGGGTATGCCACTGAACCACTTCAACGCTGCTCCGGAGAGTGTTCCTACAAATACTTTACATCTCACGACATCACTCCCACCTGAGACTAATATCTGGGCATTAAAAACTTTCAGCTGAGATTCCAGGTCGGCGCTGCCTGCGTAGGGGGGTAACTTAGGGATGTTGTATTGAAGTGGAACTTGTTCAGCCATGATGGTAGCAGAGAATGGGTGTCCTTGGTCTTCCACATTGATTGGACAACGTCCAAGGTTACGCTCCTCTCGGTCTTGTAATCGGCGTAAGAGATCTCCATTGGCACGTCTTAAGTTTCCTTGCTCCTGGAGGGTGTCTTCCATCCTTTGCCTTGCTTCTTCTGCTTCTCTTCGTGTCGCGGCATGTTCTTCTTGTGCTTCATTTGCTCGATTGTGCGCCTCGTTTGCTTTTTGGCGTATTTGCTCGTTTTCACGTCGTAATTCTATGATCTGTCGTAACAACTCGGCGGCAGTAGGCTCAGTAGACTCAGTGTTTGCGTGATTCGGCTCGTCAGACTCATTGCTTGCGTGATTCTGCTGTTGTTCATCCATCTTTAAAGGTTTTTTGATTAATGAACTTCTTTTAGGGTCTGGGAATCAGTTTTACCAAAGCCCTACGGTGGGCGCCAATCTGTTCTGGTAAAAAGGGGAACCTGAGGTGCACACTGGTCGCCACTCGGCCTCTTTGCCAAAAACTCAATAATATCTCTCTTTCTCTCTTTTTTCTCTCACAAAAAATGTCTGCCCCTTTTCTGGGGTATGGTGCCTGCTTTATATTGATCCTTCCTCGTCCTCCATTCGGTTAGTGTGGTGGTGGAATGTTGTTGGGAATACAAAAACGTATGGGAATGTGGTCATGTACCCCCAGAGGGAAAGTGGAGCGGTTTTGGAAATATCCTTTACAAGTCGGTCGTAGATCAGCCCAGTTCACAAGTCCACTTGAAATCGCGCTAATATGTGGATCGGTTCAAGATCGGGTACAGACCCAGCTCGTAGACTAGTCGTCTGCTAGCCCAACGTCAAAGTCGGTCTCAAATCGATCCTAGACAGGATGACTGTGTGAACAAGCTAGCCTAGATGAACATAATGAATGGTATAAATTGGGTCTGGTGGAAACTGGTCGCCAAGGCATATAGTAGTTATGAACTATTTTGTATTGGGAACTCCACCTAGCGTTACAGAGTATGGTCTGTAGCTAGTTTCCCGCACGTGTTCTACAAGTTGTGGCTTGTAGGTGTGGTAACAAGACATCTTGAAATATTCATCTAAAGACGTAGATCATGGATGGCATGGTGGTGGCCATGCGATATGGAATCAAAGGATGAAACTTCTTTGGTGTATGTGAATATATATATATATATATATATATATATATATATATATATATATATATATATATATATATATATTTGTATGTATGGTTGATTAACTATTAGCTTACCCTATCTGCTTGTGTTTGACGATGATCGTGTACGTGATACACGGGACAGATGATGTTACAGGTGGATCTAGTGAGACATAGAGCCAGAACGGGGCTAGTCTAGGAGAAGATTTTTACCAGAGTTTTATTATTTTATGAATTTTAATGATTATGTAAACATTTGGATTATTGAACATGGTTTTTTTTATTGAATTTATAAATTGAGGATTTGAGATACTTTATAAGATAATACAATGTTAAATTTATAAGGTAATACTTTATAAGGGACTTTTTATATTATTTCTTTATTTTATTAATTAAACTCATAATATCCGGTCGGGACGTTAAAAAAGCTCATAATATTAATAAACCATGATGAATAAGAGCTTATGAACCTCATAATGGGAGTCCAAAATTATAGCATATTAAAATAATAATTTTGACTAAATCCAGTTATCCCAGGGAAAGAATTTTCCTTTTTCGGTGGCAAAGACAAGCTGCTATTGAGCAAAGACTAATAGTTACTCATACATTGAATATTTGAAGCTGTAAGCAAAATACAAATGGGGAAATTTGAACTTCAAGACTAGGTGCAAATGCATTGTTCAATCAATATAGGTTACATATAATTAATTATTATACGTTAGTTTCATAAAAATTAAAAATAAAAGTTAATTATAATATAAAGATTAAAATAAACTTTCGATTGACCACTAAACTAATCAAGCCGTCACTCAAGAATATCATAAAGCACTTAACAAGTTGACACTTTTAGTTTAGTATTAAATACTATTAAAGACTAATTGGGTTTCGAAAATCTAATTTGGTATCTTTTTTTCAATACAAAAGTAATAGAAATCTAAATAGAAAAAAAAAAAACCATAATTCATAATGTTTTTGAATTATCATAACAGAGAGATCTAACAATTAACAACACAATGTGTGTGATAGGATTAGGAGTGGGCATAGATTGGATTTTTAATGATCCAATCCACATCCATTTCAGATCCAAATAATTGGATTAGATTTTCAACCCAAATCCATTCTTTTAGTAAAAGTAGTTTGGATTTTTTTAAAATCTAGATCCAAATATTTGGATCAAGATTTAAATCCAATCCAAATAGTTGGATCAAGTTCAAAATTCAGAATCTATTTTTTATAAAGGAAATTTAAATTGAATTTTTTAAAACTTGTGTCACTAAGGCCAACATGACTCAGTTCGTATAAGGCTTGGCCTGACCCATGTGGGCTAGGGTCAAAAAAGCCCACACTGAAAAAAGCCCTCATCAAAGAAGCCCACAGGACCAAAAACCCTACAAAAGCCCTGTGAGTCAAGGTCAACCCATGGGCTTTCATCTTCAACATGAAAAATATATTACTTTTTAAAATAGATATGGAGAAGCACGACGAACCGAAGAGGTCGGACGACCTGGACGTGCCTTACCAAACGGACGGACTCGACGACCCAGACGGGACCGACGACCCGAACGGGCCCGACAACCCGGACAAGATCGACAATCTGGACGACCCAGATGAACCAAACGGGCCCGACGACCCGAATGACCCAAATGGGCCTGACGACCCAAACAGACTCGACGACCTAGACGGGCCTGTAGACTTGGACAAGCCCGACGACCTACACGGGCCTTACGACCCTGACAGACCCGATGACACGAACGGGCCCGATGACATGAATGGGACGTCGGGCAGTTCTGGGTCGTAGGGCTCGTCCGGGTCGTTAGGCCCATTTGTGTCGTCGTGCCATCCGGGTCATAAGGCCCGTGTAGGTAGTCGAGCACGTCTGGGTCGTTGGGCACATGTCTGGGTTGTCCGAGTCTTCAAGTTCGTCCGGATTGTTGGGCCCATACGGGTCGTCTGGCCCAATCCAGTCGTAAGGCCCGTTTGGGGCGTCGGGCTCGTCCGGATCGTCAGGCCTGTCTGGGTCGTTAAAGTCATCAGGTTTGTCCAGATAGTCGGGCTCATCTAGGTCATTGGGCCTGTCCGTATCATCAGGCACGTCGGGCTTGTTTAGGTCATCGACCCCACCATGCCTATTCAGGTAATCAGACCCGTCTAGCCTGTTCAGTTTTTCGGGCTCGCCTGGCTCGTTCAGGCCATCGAGCACATTTGGCCAGTTCGGGTCTTTGGGCCTACCTGACCCATTCGGGTCTTTGGGTCTGCCTGACCCGTTCGAGGCTTTGGGCCTGCCTGACCTGTTTTGGTCATTGGGCTTGCCTAGCCCGTTCGAGTCTTCGGGTCCGCCTAACCCGTTTGGGTCTTCGGGTTCGCTTGACCCGTTCGGGTCTTCGGGTCCGCCTTACCCGTTTGATTCTTTGAGCCCGCCTGACTCGTTCGGGTCATCGGGCCTGTTTGACCCGTTCGGTTCTTTGAGCTCACTTGACCCATTCGGGTCATCGGGCCCGCTTGGCCCGTTCGGATCTTCGGGCTCACTCGAATTTTCCGGATTGTTGGGCCCGAACGACTCGTTCGATTTGTCGAGCCTGCCTAGCCCGTTGATATCTTTAGGCCCGCCCAACCTCTTATGGTCGTCGGGCCTGCCCGATCCGTATAGGTCGTCGAGCAAGGCCCGCCCGAGTCTAAATTTAGCCTAGTCCATCTCAACCTTTAGTCTAACCCAACTAAATTTAAATTGAAAATTTGGATTGGATTTTTTGGATTATCCATATTTAAAAATCTTGATTTATAAAATGGATATCCAATCCATAAAATATATAAAATCTAGAATAGATTGAAATCCAGATCCATTAAATGGATTTTAAATGGATTGGACTTTAATAAAATGGATTATAAATGAATTGGATTGGAGCAAAAGTGGATTGGATCAAGAAAATTAGATTTTTTGCCCAGCCCTAGATAGGATCAATCACTCATCACCTAACTCCTACTCCCTCTCTTAGTGACCATCATGTCCACACATTCATTTTTTTTATTTAACAAAACTCCTCCACACACCATTTCCCAATTATTATATGCCATGCGAAAAACTGCAGGGGATCATGCAAAATATGCGAAAAAGTGAGTTATGCTACAAAGTCCATCAAGTAATGCAATTTGCTAAACACTACTCTATACAAACCATGCATTTACGTGGGATTCACACCAAAAGACTTAAAAAAAAAGAACAACCTATAATTATGTGGCCCCACTGTTCAAAATAAAAGTATTGAAATTACATAACTTGAAAGTGAATAGCATCGAAACCAACCCACACTGTTGCACTACAACTACAACTAAAGTTCTATCAGACCAAAATTCTACATTCACTCATGGAGGAATACCACCCCAACTAAGAGAGCTTCACAAAGGATTAAAAAAAGGAGTAACCACCTTATATTAAACCCAACAACTTCACTTTTATGCATGCAATTGAAACAATCACGACTAATACACCAGAAAGAAAAACTGAACAGAGTTAAACTCTATCAAAGCTACCAAAACATAAAGGCAAAGTCAAAAGAAAGAAAAGAGATAAGAGCTTTCGTTAGAACCATCAAACTAAATGAACCCAGCTTTGCACAACGCACCAAAGATCCCCTCCCGCCCTGCAGGAATCGTCACCCAAAATACGTGAACCCTTTGGCTGCAAAAAAATAAAAAATGAATCTAGTTGGTTAAAGCAACAGCTCCCGCAAAAGTTTAAATCAACTATATGTAAGGACAACTTAGACTTGCAAGGAAAATAAATCTAGAAGGCTACCTCACACACCAAATTTAGAAAACCAAAAAAAAATCCCCTTAAAACGAAATTCATCCATGAATACCGAAAACGTAAAACTTGAAACCCAACAGAAAACCATCCATAAATAAGAGAAATAGATGTTGCAATACAAATTTCGAGCACATACTTTAACAATTAATTTTTCATGAAGGGTTTATGCTTCCCCCCAAATTCGGGTTTCCTTTTGGTCTGGTTCATGAAGGAGACAAGTCTGGTTGATGAAGGGGACTGCTTTTGGTTCGTTAAGCTCCTTCAATACCAATCCATGCCAAAAGTTACCACAACATCCAACTCGAATCCAACACACCTAAAATCCCCAGAATGCTTCTGAGTTCTGCCTTGTCGCTTGACAGTACACCATATCTGGTTAGGCGATGCATCATACATGGGAAAAATCCAGGTTCTATCACACCTGCCAAGTCTTCTAGTACCCATTTTTTGCATTTCTCTGTCCAGTCTCATTCGTATTGCACGCAAACACAACCATATGGTTGTAATGTTCATCTCTACCCATACCCGACAATGATTATAATGCAATTTCACAATAATTGTACCCAAATAATCAAGTCCCCAAATTTGTCAACCCTAATACTCATACATAGCTATTTTCACTTAATTCTCTCTCGCCACCATGAGATTTCACAATTAATCATCTCCTTTTCGTGAATTCATGATCACAACACCAATTCCACTAATCAAAATGGCCTCGAACCTAGAAAACCTAAAAATTGAGCCAACAATGCTTGCGTCGCCTGGCAGGTCAATCTCCACCGCCAAGCCCTTCATCAAGGAAACCCAGAATTGGGTGATAAGTGATGCCTCACCTGGCAGCACGCTGATGAACAACATGAGTCGCCTGGCAGCTACGAGTAGCCCGCCAGACGATTTCTGGAATTTCTCTAGAAACACGAACATTGCAGAATAAATAGATTATGGGCATCCAGTTAACATACATTACATGAAATTTAAAAGATACAAATTGAAAATAACGATTCCAGCTCCCCTAACTTGGATTCATTGCTCCAAAAGTGTGCAAAGTTTTGAGTCTTTGATCCTAATTGGCCTTAACTTGTGATTCCTCCTTGAAGACACCTTCTCACTCTCACTTTTCTCTCCTTGCACGCACTCAAACAAACTCTCCACAGCATTCACCTTTTGGTAGCTTCAGAAAACCCTTTCTCCCCTCTCACAATGCCCTTAATTGGTTAATTACCAAGCCTTAATGGTGGTTTAATGGTTTCCTTGTCCTTTCACCCTCATGCCAAAAGAAATGTTGGCAAAAGGAAAGTTTAGTTTGTAGCCACTAAGATTCGAACTCGTAACCGTGCCAATGCCAACTCAATACATAACCATTAAACCAATTCATGCTTGATGATAATTCCTATAAATATAGGATTATATTTTCACTCCTCATGATCCAACACATTATTAAAATAATAATAATTTAAAAAACATACAATTGGCATACATATGACTTGAACCCAAGTCCTTTCACACAATAAAATACTGTCAACCATTTGAGCTAGTACTTTTCTACATCATACATGTCAGAATTAAATACCATAAAGGCTCCCACCTCCCGCATTTATTAATTAATTATTTATTTATTTAATTAAATTTCATGGGTTTTACATTCTTCCCACCTTAAAAATTTTCGTCCTCAAAAATAAGACTTATTAGGAAACAGGTGAGGATACAACTTCCTCGTGAGATACTCCATCTCCCACGTCATCTCTTGTGTTGCCTCGTCCCAGAGGACCTTCAGAGTTCAGATCTCCTTCCCTCTGAGTTGTTTGACTTGAGAATCCAAGATTTTCACTGGTCCAACTCTGATCTTTAGATCTTCGTGTACGTGAACATCATCCTCCTACAGCACATGAGTAGGATCCGCAAAGTACTTCCTCAACTATGATACATGGAAGACATTGTGTAGGTTTGCCAGGTGAGGTGGCAAAGCAATCTTGTACGTCGCTAGTCCAATCCTCCTCGTGATCTGGTACGACCTGATGAATCTAAGAGTCAGCTTTCTCAACTTGAGTGCTCTCCCAATACCCGTCGTCGGTGTAACCCTAAGAAATACATGATCACTTACCTCAAACTCAAGCGGCCTTCTCGTCTTATCTGCATAAGACTTCTACTGACTCTGAGTGGCACGCATCCGATCCTATATCACCTTCACTTTCTCAGTGGTCTGCTGCAAAAATTTTGTCCCAAGTACCACTGGCTCTCCATCCTGCTGCCAACACAATGGTGTTTTGCATCTCCTACCATACAAATCCTTGTATGGTGTCATTCTTATGCTGGAATGATAGATATTATTATAAGTGAATTCCAACAATGGCAACATATCACTCCAAGTACCCTAGTGATCCAACACACAAGTCCTCTAGTGATTGAATGGTTCTCTCAAACTGGCCATCGGTCTCAGGATGATAAGTTGAGCTCATTCTTAACTAAGTACCTAATGCTTTCTACAACGATTGCCAAAATCTTGATGTGAATCTCGGATCCCGATCAGACACAATACTCGTTGGTACTCTATGCAACCTGACCACCTCTCTGACGTACAACTCTACTAGTTTGTCCATGGACATCTTCTGATTAATTGGCAATAAGTGTGCACATTTAGTCAATCTGTCGACAATCACCTAGATTGAGTCATGCCCTCTCACCGATCTCAACAGGTGTGTAACAAAATCCATGGAAATGTTGTCCCATTTCCATTGAGGAATGTCCAAAGGCTCCAACATACCACCCAACCTCTGATGCTCAATCTTCGTCTTTTGACATACTAGACACAATGCCACATAATCTGCCACATTCGTCTTCATACTAGTCCACCACAAGGTTGCTTTTAAATCTTTATACACCTCTGTCATACCTAGGTGTATGCTAAGACGACTCATATGTCCTTCATCTAAAAGCATCTTCCTCAATGCAGGTTTTCTAGGTACGCACACCCTCTCTCTAAAACGTAGGATCTCATCCTTGCCCATCTTAAAATCCTTTCCTTTCTCAGTTCCCAACCATCTAATGATTTGCTGCAACAACTGGCCTTACCCTGTTCCACCCGAATCTTGTCTAGGAACTCATTAGTGATTCTCAACCTTGTTGAATACCTAGAATTGAGAATCATACAAGTAATGCCTCCAAGTCTTAAGGGCAACTACGACTGCAGCTAACTCCAGGTCATGCGTAGGGTAATTCTTCTCATGCACACAACCTAGTCCCGGATACGAAGCTAACGCATAGGCTACTAGTCTTTTATCCTACATCAGCACACAACCCAGTCCCTGATACGAAGCATCGCAATACACCTCAAAAGTTTTGGTCGTGTCTAAAATAGCCAACAATGGTGTGGTGGTCAACCTACTTTTCATATCCTCAAAACATGCCTCACACTCATCTGTCCAAGAGAAAGGTTGGTCCCTTCTGGTGAGCTGTGTGAATTGACTCACCATCTTAGATAACCCTCGATGAATCGATTGTAGTATCCTGCTAAACCCAAGAAATTTTACACCTGAGTAACAGTATGCGGTCTCTCCCACTTCACCATTGTTTCAATTTTTGTCGGGTCTACTGTTATTCCTTGGGCTAAGACTACATGACCCAAAAATTCCACCTCATCCAACCAGAACTAGCATTTAGACAACTTCCCATATAGTTGATGCTCTTTGAGAACTGCCAATACCACTCTCAAATGTTCTGCGTGTTCTTCCCGACTCTTAGAGTATATCAGTATGTCATCAATCAATACTATGACAAATCGATCCAGATACGGCCGAAAGATTCTGTTCAGGTAGTCCATGAATATAGCAAGAGCATTCATCACTCCAACGACATAACCACATACTCTTAGTGTCCATAGCGTAACCTGAAAGCTGTCCTCTGCACATCCTCTAGCTTGACTAAGATCTGATGATATCCAGACCTCAAGTCAATACGAACACATGCCCTAGTGCTCTAGGTTGCTCCCTCATTGGTTTCTTTGCTGGAGCGCCACCAACTGGTTTCTTATTGGGACACTGACGAGCAAAGTTTCAAGTCTGATCACACACGTAGCACTTGCAAGTGCTAGCACTACTCCCAGAATTGCCAGAGGGTTTTAGACAGTCCCTCCTGAGATGCTCTCCACCATAGTTATAACACTACAATTTCCTAGTTTATGATTGCGGTCTGCTATATGGTTTCTTCTATTGTTTGGCATCAATGATGGCCTTCTGTGGTCTTGCTACTTTATTGGGTCACATCTCCAATTGTTCAACTATTTTGGCCTGCTCGACCAAAACTAGAAATTCTCTAATCTTGAGTGGCACCAAGAACCTGCGCAACTCATGTTTAAGTCCGCCCTCGAGCTTCCTGCACCTCTACTCTTCCGTGACATTTGGCTAGTAGAACCACGCCAGCTACTCAAACCTATCAGTATAGGCCTGTACAATCATAGTTCCCTGTTGGAGTGTAAGGAACTCAACCTCTCTCTCATAAAGGCTCTATCTCATTAATTAATTAAATTTCATAGGTCTTACAGGATGCGAATTTAGGGTACAACCAAATCCCCATGTACGAACCTAACTAAGAAAAGACTGCCTTCATCACCAAACGAGCAATCTATTGCTACAAGGTAATGTCGTTTGGCTTAAAAGACCATGGTGTCACCTATAAAAGCTTAATGGACAAGATATTTCATTGTTAGACCAGCCAAGTATGGAGGTGTACGTTGACGATATGGTGGTGAAATCCCAAACGGTTGAAGACCATACACCAGACCTCAATGAGATCTTTCACCAAATTCGCAAATACAACATGCGCCTTAATCTGACAAAATATGTCTTTAGTGTGGGAGCAGGATAATTTCTAGGGTTTATGCTAACCGCTAGGAGTATCGAAGCTAACCTCAATAAATGTACAATGACTTTCGATCTGAGAAGCCCCAGGAACCTGAAAGAGATCCAAAGATCGGTTGGGCAACTTGCGTCTCTGGCCAAATTCTTTTCGAGACTCACATAGTGGATCAAGCCGATCCTTAAGATGATGAAGAAACAAACGTCAGATAAGTGGGATGAGAAATGTGAAGCGACCTTTCAAGAATTTAAGGGGATGCTGGCGAGTCTCCCAATCATGTGTTGATCGGTCGTTGAGCTACCGCTCCAGCTTTACTTGTCGATCTTTGATGAAGCAATCAACGCAACATTGTGTAAGAGGCTCCAGAATAGAAGCCAGTATACTTCATTAGCCAGACCCTACAAGACTGAGAAACCAATATTAGTTTATCGAAAAGTTGGCCATAGTTTTACTTAGCATTGCTCGTCGTTTGTGGCCGTATTTCCAAAGTCACTATGTCATCATCCGCACGGATTACCCGATCACAAAAATTCAAAAGAAAGTAAAGCTAGATAGGGCGATAGAATTGTCAGGGTTCAGCCTCAAATATGAGCCCCGAGGATCGATAAAAGGCCCACATCTAGCAAATGTTGCATTGAATTATAAACCAAGCGGTCGCAAGGTGGAGAAGCAGGGTAGGTCCTATCCGTAGATGGGTCATCGGACACGAAGGGAGGATGAGCCGAAATAGTTAGAGGTGTCAATTTAGGGGAGCCCCAAATGAAGGGGCCAAAAAAAAGCCCTAGCCACCAAAGGCCCCCTCTCCAAAGGGTTAGGGCTAGGGATAAGGTGGGTTAGGCCCCCCAAATATTACTACATTACGTCAAAGTCAAAGATCAAGCTCAGCAACTCGAACAAGTCCAAAGACCTAAACAGACCCGACAAGCCAAACAAGCATAATCACCCAGACAAGTCTGAAGCCCTAGATGGGTCGTTGGGCCTGTTCGGGTCGTTGGACCCGTTTGGGTCGTCGAGCCCGTCTAGGACGTCATGCTTGTTGGGATCGTCGGCAGGTCCTGATTGTTGGGCTTAATCGGATCGTCGTGCCCTTTCGTGTTGTTGGGCATGTCCAGATCGTCAGGCATGTCCAACAAATAATAATATATTTTAAAAAATAAGATATTTTTCATATTAAAGATGAAAGCCCATGGTTTGAACTTGACCCACAGGGCTTTTGTGTGGTTTTTGACCTTGTGCGCTTATTTGGTTAGGGTTTTTTTTCAATGTGAGCTTTTTTGGCCCTAGCTCACATGGGCTAAAGCCAAGCCCTATGGGCTAGGCCAAATAGGCACCTCTAGAAACAGTACTGGAAGGTCCAGACGGATTGGAGGTAGAACATTCCTTTATCTTCAAGTTTAAAGTATCGAACAATCAAGTGGAGTATGAAGCCCTAACGGTAGGGCTCGCCTTAGCAAAGAACCTAGGAGTGCAGAAGTTGAGATGTCGATCAGACTCGTAACTAGTGGTGGGACAAGTCCAGGGAAACTTTTAGGTCAAAGACAACCTCCTTTTTCAATATTACCACAAAGTCAAGGAGATAATGAAAGAACATATCCCTCGAGCTGATAACATCCGAGTTGATCGATTATCAAAATTAGCGGAAGACAAAGAATAAGGACAACTCAAAACAATCATCCAAAAAGTTTTGACGAAGCCCTTTGTAGAGGAATGTATGATCATCGTGGTAGTAGACCCTTCCAATTGGCAAAAAAAGATCTTGGGGTTGCTCAAGCAGCTAGAACATGGCCAAGACCTTAAGCTAGGGGAGGGTCAGAGAATCACCTGGTTTGTGGTAATAGGAGAAGATTTATACAAATGTGGATTCTCAGCTGCCCTTCTAAAGCTCTTGGTGAACGCGGAGGCATGATGATGAATGCATATTTTGCTCTCATTTAATATTTAATTTTGGGTTTAATTGAATTTTTATGCTTACACAATTAATTTAATTTAGAATTATAATAATTTGAGTTATTGAGCTTGCAAAAAAAATGTCCTAAAAAGTGATTTTCGGTTGCACAAATTATTTTTGGATATTTAAATGTTTGTTGATGTAGCTGAAGTTAAATTTGGTTTATTAGTGGTGTGAAAATAAATTGTTCCAAGTAACAAAATAAGGCCAAAATAAGTCAATTATGGAAAGAAATATACATGGAGCTAAATGCATCACTATATTCTACTCATACACTCCACCTTTTTCATTGGCCACCCAAAAACCTTTTTCAGCACCTCCTAATATGTGTATTTTCACCCCGTCTACCACTCTAAAAATTCAACCCCATTCATAAGCTGCCATGTGACAATTCTCAAGTTTTAAAACTGACCAAATAAAATATGACACATGGCATAATCCTTGTACACATTAGCTGACCAATCAGGGTGCGACATATTATCATCTTCTTAACAATAAACCCTAGGCAGATTGTAGCATCACTCCCTCCTCCACGTAGCACGAACCACTACGCACTTGCACGATCTCGCCAGAAAACACAATAGGTCCATTCGAGCACCTGACGATGTAGATGTGAAATGCGAGCACAATAGCCATCTTCGTAGTAGCTTTAAACTTTCATCAGTCCAGGAAGAAGAACGCGCACCACATTAATCTGTCACGCACTTGCAGAAGACACGAACAATAGAAATGCATTTGTAACATCTTCACACACAACCATAACACGAATCCAATCGCAACTCGCAGAATCTATTTAAACAATGTTTCATCTCGGCAGCCCGTTAGTGGAAAATGCACCAAACCTTCTGAATGCATATTTGGAACCTGCTTCCACCGTCACACAGATCGACAATGTGTAGCCACGTTTAGGCCGATTAACCTCTTTTCAATTATAACGAAAAACTAAAAGATAATACCTAAAAAACTAACTAAGACTAAATGAAGCTTGCTAAGGATCAAGATTAACGTTGTCGGGATTCTGGGTGTCTTTATCATCATGAATGTTGACGAGACATTCAACAGTTTCACATTGACCATGTCAAACTTGACGTCAAATGTGTTAGGAGGATTGATGGGGATGCGATAAAAATATGTCGCCTGATCCAACGCCTTTTGAAACCTAAGCTCATCTCGGTAGCGGTCCTAAGGGCCTTCGCTCTAGTATTCCCTTTAAAGAGATCTTTAACAACAAAACTTAAATGGTAGGAGCCCGCTTAGAGGAAGAAGTGTCAGTATTAAAGTATAATGCAAATTCTAGAAGAATCTAAAAAAATATATAAGATAGAGTTATTGAAATGTAAAGAAACTTCTAGAGTATTGGAGAAAAGCCTAGGATAGAAAGAAAAATCAAGAACATTCAACTATGTAGAAAAATCTAGAAGTATTTGCATTAGTTCTAGCTAGGAGTTTCTAGAATAATCTATGGGACTATAAATACCCATGTATCCTACCATTTTGCAAGATCAAGAACAACTAACACAACATCCAATACAACTACTCTCAACTACAAATACACTTCTCCAACTACTATTTTCACACTCTACTATCTACACATTTTCTCTATCCCTTCAACTATCCATTTTACAACCTTGAATTACTATCAGTCAGCACACCCTTTCTTTTTCCTCTTGGCAGCAACAACATCTGCATTGTTGGTAGGAATAATGGTGAGTGGAGGGATGATTAACACTTGGGGGCAGAGAGTGCCAATCCTAGATGCTCCGATCAGGGCTTCCTTGTCTGGAGCAGAAACGACAACCTATTGTGCCAGTCGTGGCGCTCTGCTAGAAGACGTTGTGGCCTTCTTTCAAGTGGCTACTCTCTTCATATAGTCAGAGTCTTGACATCTGCCTGCTCGGTAGGGCCATCCGATTCCCAGGCCAAGCGTACACCTATGGAGAAATACGTGTCCAGTAAAGGGGGAACTTTGGATGATCGGCTTCGTCGAAGAACCATTTACGACCTCAACAGGTGATCGAGACCTTTAAAAAATTGGTCTTGAAGCCCTTATACAAGGTAATATATAGACCAAGAGGACTTTTGAGGGCGTCGATAAAGGAAATCCATCATTTTGACAATGTGTAACCATGTTTATAAAAATGGAAGAAAAACGACATGGTTGGAGTCAAGGCCACTACGTAGCATAGTGCACCAAATGCCTACATGGATGCCTTAGTGTTAGGATGAATATGGGTCAGAGCATAATGTATCTCCCTCAGAACGTCAACTTGCCAATCTTTGAACAAGACCGTCATAGATAGGTCTTGGAAAAAGTAAGCATAAACATAAAAGAAGTTAAGTTTTGCTCCCTCCCGACTGTGGCATACCCGTTCATTACAAGCATAGACTTCAAGACGAAGCGATCCATCTTCAACAACGTCCTTAAAAAAAGGCCACTTTGCCCGCCAAATGCACCTAATCACTCATCCAAACTGAAAGCACAATAATAGCCATTAAAATGACCAGGACCACACATTTCTATTTACAGGAACAATGAGACGTTAAAACTCCCATGAAATTTCAAATCCCAAGTCACACCAAACGACAGGATCCCGTAGTGCCACTCCTCCACAGAACTTTTTTAATCCTTTTCGCTTCAACGTTCTTCTTAACTTAAGGATTGGGGAGCTTGATCCACCTACAAAGAGTCGATCGGCTCAAGCCAATAGCCAACTTCCCTTGGACGTGGCGATTATTGCGGAAATCATGGAATTATATAGTGGTTACCTAAAAGCAATGCTGAATGAGTGATACGTCGAGCGGACAATTGCTGACTTAATCATCGGAGCCTCTTTAGTATGCACTAGTGCAGATTTGACATTTTACTTCGCCTTATAGGCTTCGGTTATATAGCAATCGAAGCCTATAAGGAGGTGGTGGTATTTTTGCAATTTCGTCCAACTTTATTTCCTCGGGTCTACGAATAACCGGTGTACTAAGAGGTTTTAGGCCTCGGTTACAAGAGAATAGAAGCGTATAAGGAAGCCCAATAACCAAAATTTCAAATATGCCACCAGTGTGAGGATTTTTGGCCTTGGGTTTTTAGGGACCGAAGCAATATTAAGAGGTTTTAGGCCTTAGCTACAAAAAGAACTGAAGCCTATAAGGCAGCCTAGTAACCCCAATTTCAAAAATGCCACGGGTCAGGATTTTTTGCTTCGGGTTTTTATGGACCGAGGAAATATAAGGACTTTAGGCCTCGGTTATTAATTGAACTGAAGCCATAAATCCTGTTATAATTCCCAATTCGTGAACCCTCACTATTCATTGTCTCCCACAATTCTCTCTACACAAACGTTCCTTGCTACTCTACCACCACCACGCTCCACCTTCGTCGCTAACCATCATCTGCCGCCAACCATCCAGGTTTGTTGATTGCAAATTGCTTCCAACTGTGGGTGAGTTCGAAAAATGGGTTTTGCTTTGTGTTGTGGTTTCTTTTGCGGTTTTGGTTTGTTTATGTTGCTTTTATTTTTCTTTCTATTATGAATTGTAGTAGTTTGAGTTTTGTGGTTTCATTTTTCATCTCAAATTGTGCATCCTCTTTGGTTTCGGCTCTCAACTGTTATTCAACTTTCACGCTCTCAGGTTTCGTTCTAAATTGCTTTATATTTGTGGTTAATTGTTTGTTTACATATGTTGTTTGATTTTCTTATAGTATGAGTTAGTCTTAGTTGACCGTTTGAGATTCAATACAAAAATTATATATTGTCGCCGAGTTTTCATTTTGAAAAAGCTACATTTTTTTAAATTAATATAAGGGGATACAATATTAATAATTTAAATGTATTGAATCTTGAATTGTCTGATTGGGCAGTTTAAGAAGATAAATCACTATCTAGTAGTTTATTAGTGCATATATATTTTAAAATACATATGTTAAAATTCATGAATATTTGTCAATTGTATTTTGTATTGATCTTCGGGTGTATATTTGATTATGGTTGATAATCACTTTCATTTCGTGTATCCTGAAGACCAATGCGAAATGCTGACAAAATTTCGTGCGATTTAAGATATGTATTTTAAAAGTAATATGTACCAACAAAATAAAGAAAGTGAATCCTCTTGAATGGGATAAGGTCACACCATGATTACACAAATAACGTGAGCATTAATTCAAAGATTACTGAAATTGTTCACGCAATTTCAGTATATATATGTATGGATCGAGATTGGATTAATTTACCACGCATCAATGCTGAATATGAGAACGGAGTAGAGGAATTATACAATTTATGCAACGTTATGAGGGTAAAAGTGATGATGAGGTCAAATTTAGATGTCCTTGTGTCAACTATTTGAATGGGAGAAAGTTGAATGCAATCAAGTTAGGGAACATCTTATTTGTGATGGTTTCCTTAGAAGTTATACAATATGAACATGGCATTGTAAATTAATAGACTTTCCAATTGTTGTCCGAACTGAACATATTAGCGATTCCACCATGGAAGAGCAACGGGAAGAGCGAGTGAAAGAAGAAATATGGAGGACATGATACGAGATGTTGGCGCAGAAGCTTTTGCACAAGCGCATGTGTATGAGACGATGTCTGCTGATACGGAAACTCTGATGTATGTCGATTCAACTAAGTTCACGCGATTGTCAACGGGTTTAAGACTTATGAATTTGAAAACGACCAATGGTTGGTGATATCGTTGTCGTTGACGCGATCAAATTAATACTACTTATCTTATAACAACTTCAGTATTGTTAAGAAAGTAGTCAACAAAATAGTAAGGGTAAAGTAACCCAAAGTCGTCTCCCAACGAACACGGAATTGATTTTTAACAAATTAGTTCTTATAAAACTATACAAATGAGTTAGTCAAATAAAATAAAAAATATAGGGGATTAATATAAACAAAGATAGAAATAAAGTTTAAAAGATAAAAAGAAATAAAAACAATAGTAAAGAAAATAGATTGATTCCATTGCCTTTTCAAAATAGATTCATCATCGGTTATCTAAAGATTATTGCTCAATTAATTATTGTTGTAGATTTGCAAATTAATCAATTTAAAGTCTCAATTAATTTGTTAGCGTTCTCACTTTTAACCAAAGTACAGTCTCAATTAAAAGTGAGAACTTTTAGATTATCCATAGTAAATTCAATCAAAGTACAGTCTCAATCAAATTTTACTATGCCTAATCATGTCTATTCTTTTATCTCCTCACCAAATAAAAAGCTTAATTAATCAAAGTAAAGTCTCGATTAATTTTCATTAGAGTAAATACCTTTAATCAAAGTAAAGTCTCAATTATTGGTAAAAACTCATTTAATCACATGAAAGTTTCTAAATAAAATCAAAGTAAAGTCTCAATTCAATTTAAAAACCCTTGAACTCATATGATCAACATGCATATAGATTTTAAATCATTACTTTTTACGTGATTCAAAGATAAAAGACATAGATGAATTAAAACCTCAACAATAATAAAAAGAACAAAGAAATTAATTCATTCTAACCTCAAAATCCATAATGAAATTACAATGGAATCAACCCAAGAAGTTTAGAACTCCATGAATGCAAAATAAAGAGAGAAGAAAAGAGAGAAAGAAATTAGGTCCCCCTAAGGGTTCCTAAATTCCGAAGTGCCGAGCTTGTCTTTTCTGCTTCTCCCTTGGTCTCTTTATATAGGAATTGGACTAGGCTTTTATGTTGCTAAAATCTCTCAAATATCTTTTAAAATAAAGATAAAGATAAATATTTAAAAATATTTGGAGAGATATAGACTATTTGACAAATATAATTGGTTGATAATATCAATATCTAATATAATTAAATTAATTAATTAATTAAAGATATATGATAAATTATCACCAATTAGTATTTGTATTAATTTTCCAAATCAACCTTTTGCAATCTCCTTAAATTATCTTCTAAATAATCCAATATCTTCAAGATATTTTTGTTTGTTGTGGAACTAAAAAGATTCAAGAAGATCTTGTCATATTTAAAAAGATTTGGTAGTTATTATCTTTTAATATTTTATGATATAATTAAATAAGATAATTATTTAAAAATATCAAATAAAATATCTAAGATATATTTTTCCCAAATTATCTTCTATCATAAAAATAAAGAAAATCGCAAGGTCCAAGTTTTTGTTGCTCTCTTCTTGCCTTAGCCAAACTTCTTCACTTTTTCAAGCTTTTCTTGTCGTCTTCATGGAATGCTTGGCTTGGATTTTTGTGATTTTGATAATTTCCTATTCTTGGATTTATCTTTAAGGTATCATGAAGCTTTAATCAATTTATTTCCACACCTCCATGAGCTCAACTTAGCTACAACTACACTAACACACTTCAAAATATCCAAAGAAAATTTATGCAACTAAAAAGCTATTTTTAACATGCTTTTGTACCTCATGCTCAATAAACCCAATTATAGAAAATTCCAATTAAATCAATCTTTAAACACACAAATTCAATTAAATACCCAGAATTAAACACTGACTGAGGGCAAAAATACGCACTCATCAGTTGGACAGATAAAAGTTTCACAGAATTGCTTGTGCTCTTGAATCAAATGCTTGACGAGGGAAATACTCTACCCACTTGAAACTATGACGCCAAGAAAATTCATTGTCCGATGGGTATGGAGCATAAAAGGATACATGCATGTCCTACTGATTGCATATTATACAGAAAAGAATTTGAAGATTTGAAAAAATGTTCAAAGTGTGGTCATCACGATACAAGCATAAAAGAAACAGTGAAGATAATGGTCAAATAGAAAAGGAAGGATCTGCTTTGAAAGTAGTCTGGTACCTTCCAATCGTGCCCAGACTTAAGCGTTTGTTTGCAAATCCTAAAGACGCTAAAAACCTTAGATGGCATGCAACTAAGAGAAGATGTGACGGACTGCTTCGTCATCCAGCTGATTCAATTCAATGGAAAAATATTAATCAGGAATTTCCTAAGTTTGGTCAAGAATGTAGAAATATTTGGTTTTGCTTAGCTATAGATGGAATGAATCCATTTGGTAATTTAAGTACAAACCACAATTGTTGGCCCGTTATATTATTCATTTACAACTTATCTTCTAGACTCTACATGAAGAGAAAATACATGATGTTGTCTATGATGTATCTAGTCCAAAACAACCTAGAAATGACATAGATGTATATCTCAATTCACTAGTTGAAGACTTGAAGTTGTTGTGGGTTGATGGGGTTGAAGTATTTGATGTTGTTGCTTCTGAAACTTTCATGATGCATGCAATGTTATTTTGCAGCATTAATGACTTTGCAGCTTATAGTAATTTGTGGGAATACAATGTCAAGGGTCATAAAGCATGTCCTATTTGTGAAGAAAACACTACATCTCATCATTTGAAAAACGGAAGGAAAATCGTGTATCTACGCCATCGAAGGTTTTTACAAGCTAATCACCCTTATCAAAGGTCAAAGATAGCATTGAAATGGACATCAAGAGAATGACGAAGCACCAATTTCATTAACTAGCCTTCAAATTCATGAAAAAGTTAATAAAGTACATCATATATTTGGGAAAACATCCAAGAAGTCATCTGCATCGAGCCTTTGGAAGAAAAAAATCAATATTCTTTGATCTTCCATATTAGTCAAAGTTACAAGTTAGGCATTGCATAAATGTCATGCATGTAGAGAAGAATGTGTGAGATAGCTTGATTGGTACACTACTTAACATTTAGGGAAATACAAAAGATGGAGTAAATGCTCATTTGGATTTGATTGAAATGAAGATCCAATATGACTTGGCACAAATGGAGGTTGGTAGGCGTACTTATCTGCCCCCTGCATGTTACACTATGTCCAGACAAGAGAATAAGTTTTTGCTTATGTTTAAAGAGTGTCAAGGTACCTCAAGAATACTCTTCAAATATTCAGAGTTTAGTGTCCGTGCAAGACTTGAAGCTTGTTGGCTTAAAGTCTCACGATTGCCACATCTTAATGTAACAATTGTTACTTGTAGCTATTCTTGGAATTTTACCAAAAAATGTTAGACAAACTATAACCCGTTTATGTGCATTCTTCTCTTCAATTTGTAGCAAAGTCATTGATCCTTTAAAGTTAGATGAACTCCGAGCCGAGATTGTTATCATCTTGTGTCAACTAGAGATGTTCTTCCAACCATCATTTTTTGACATCATGGTACATTTACTTATTCATTTGGTGAGAGAAATAAATTTTTGTGGACCAGTATACTTAAGATGGATGTATCTCATTGAACGTTTCATGAAGATTTTGAAAAGGTATGTGAAAAATCAATATATTCTAGAAGCTTCAATGATCGAAAGGTATATTGCTGAAGAAAGTGTCGAGTTTTGTTCATATTACATGGCAAAAGCAAAACCGATAAGAGTTCCTCAAAGATCATGGTTTAACAGGTGTTCTATAAATAACAACATCGGGGGTGTGAGTGTGGTTAGTAAATATTGCGAAGAGTTGTTACAAGCACACCTATACATATTGAACAACACAAATGAGGTAATGCCTTATTTATCTGTACATAAAGTCATTGTGAAAAAGAACAATCCAAGACGATTAGAGAAATGACATTTGATGGAGCATAACAAAACATCCATGCCTTGGTTTAAATATGAGCTTTTGAAAGATTCGTAATGTTTTGAGACTTTGATGAGGTTAGAATGGGTTGATATTTGATGTCATCTGTTGTACATGTTATGAAATTAATAATTGCACATTCTTTACGAAGTCTTTGGATGATAAAAGCAGAGTACAAAATAGTGGAGTCAATCTTGAAGCTGAGTCACTACAACTTTCTACATCTAAAGATCAAAATCTTGTAGTAAGATCAATGACATACTATGGTGTAGTACAAGAAATACGGGACGTTGATTATACCATGTTTACTATTCCACTGTTCAAATGTAAGTGAGTTGACAATAAGAATGGTGTCAAAATGGATGAATCAGGAATGACTCTTGTTGATTTTTAAAAGGTGGGTTATTGAGACGAGCCATTTATCATGGCACAACAAGCATCTTAAGTTTTCTATGGTAAAGATACTGCATCTGAACATTGGTTTCTCACTCTTCATGGAAAAAATATATTGATCCTAATGAAGAGAATTTGAGTGATCTTAATATTGTTGTCACCCACCCATTTAGAAGAACGATAAATGTTAATGAAATCCATCTAGTTGATGATGTGCATGCAATTCGAGAAGATCACGATGAAGGAATATACATATGACCAATCAATAACTTTATGTATGAATTTTATGTTCTTGTTAAATTTAGGTGTTTTGTTAAATAATGTTTTATATGTTATTTTATATATTGCTTATTAATGTTTTTTTTTATGTTTTCATTTCACAGATATATGGCTGAACATCATACTTCATCAAAGGATGAAGCACCTACTAAGAGACCCACCAGAGGAGCCACTAGGTTGAGACAACTCTTAACTAGAAGAGCTAAAGGTCAGAAAACACTAGTTGATATTAATGTCGACACTAGAATGCCTAAAAGTCGTTATGCGATGTCTTCAAAAGCTATTTAAGAATGTTGGCACAAGAGAGAATATCAATCCTTACTCCATCTTTTGATCATGTCACTGAAGTTGATCGGGACATGATATGGCAGAAATGTGGCGACGCTTAAACACAAATGTTTGCTATCGATTGCTGAGAAATTTTATGGTTTTAAGATCAAGTTGACGTCTATGTATGTGTTTGGAGCTAAAAGAATGAAATTCATTGCTAAAATACACATGGATTGATGAAGACACTTGACGTCAGTTTCTTGAGCTTCGAACATCTAATGAATGGCAGGTATGTTTATTTGAAATCATAAATTGCTCAATTGATAATTCTGTACAATTTGAACTAATTCATAAAGTGTGTTTTATATGTTAGAGGAAAAGAGAAAAAAGGCTCAAAGTATAAAGTGCTCAAAATAAAAACTCGCACATATTGTCTCGTGGTGGGTATAGAAAACTTGAAGAGAAGATAATGTCAGAAAAGAAAAAATCTAGGCCCCCACCTTTTGAGGGTGAAGATATTGAGTCTCCTTCACCACCATCACGTCATCAAAAGTGGAAGTTAGCGCGTCTACGCACATCAACCAACTACACTTTTTGAATCTGCACGAGAAATCTTTGAGAAAATTGTAAGATACAATTCTTATCTAAATAACTCGTTCTTGTTTTATATTGTATTATTTTTTATAACTTTTTTTGTTACATTATAGGATTCGTTGGTTTAGCAGAGCTCCCAAGGAGGATTCACTCCAGAAGGTCGTCATGACATATTTGGTGTTGTAGTTGGACGGGTTAAGCACCCTAGACGTGTGCATGGTGTTGGATCAAGAGTCGACATATGTCAATTTTTTGGTTCTTCCTCTCGTCAGTCTTCGTGCAGTCATGGTGCTGATTATGAAGAAAGAATGATGGAAAGAATCACTAGGAGGGTGAGAGAAGAACTTATGCGCCAATTTGAGCATTATGGCATTCGTTCACCAGTGGATCCTCCACCAAAGCTAGACCCATTTATGCCTCCCACTGATAAATTTGTTTTCTATAAGTTATGAATTGAATAAATGATATTTAATAAAATAATTGAATAACCTTAATAAATCGTTGACTCTAACAGGTAGAAGCGAAAAGGGGAGTTGTTCAACTCCACCTAGGGATGACATGGATGACACTCATCCATGTCAGCTATATATTTGGGATGGTACAGAGAAGACACTAGTGGCTCGTGGAAAAGTATTTGAGGCAGCCACAATTCTTCATGGGATGGAGTTATCAGAGGATGAGGTTAAGGTCACGGTAGAAGAGGTTCTTGTGTCGTTTGCTTTAGTTCTTGTGCCAACAGATGAGGTATATACTATGGCTCAAGCACTCCAATGTTTCCTCGCCTAGCCTAGAGATTTGGTTGTTTCCGACCCCCAAGTACAGACTCTTAATATATATATGGTTTCTGACACATGTTTATTAGATTCAAATTTAAATAATATTCCATTTTAACTGAAATTGCATTGATAAAGGAAAATCCTCAACAAAAGAAGATTCCTCTCTCTCTAGAAGATCCTCTTGGTGCGTTACTCCAACTTGCTGAAATCATAATGATAAGCCGATGTAGGTTCTTTGGGATTCTAACATTCCCAAGATGTCTTGGAGCTTGCACGGGGACTAGAGGAACCGAATAATACCATTATTCAGTTATGGATGATGTAAGTCTTTTGTCATTATATATAGTTATTTGTTATATTTATCTATTTACTTATATCAAATCAAGTTTATGTTTAAGTATTTGTCTAGTGTCACTGAAACTATGGGGTTGAATGATTTCACTAACACAAAAATGTGATATAACGTCACCTGTATAATGTCTGCCTAAATAACGAGACTTTTTTAACGTCCGCCTGCTCCAGGTCAGAAAAACCCTAACATCATTTAAAAAAAACGAGGGCCCCCCGCATGTCAGACGTCCCTTAACGTTGGACTTCACCACCACCGACGTTACTTAACGTCGGACCCCCACACCACTAACGTTAAGTTTTGCTTATCTCAGCGCGAAATGCAGAAAACCTACGTTGTTCACTGTTTCCGCAAGCATTTCTCGCCAACGACTCCATTTCCGACCTCCTCTAGGTGAGTTTCGAACGTTTTTCACCATCAAACTTGTTGGGATTTGATTATGGATTGATTTTACGCATTTTGAATTGATTATTTTGCTTTTTCATCCCCATTTGCAGCCTTTTGAGATTCGTCCCATTTGCTCTTCGTCCCACTTGCTCTTCGTCCCACTTGCTCTTCGTCCCCATTTGGCCAACAGTGTACGGAGACCCTAGACTCCCTCTCAAAGTTCGTCTTTTAATTAGAAGAGGTTAGTTTTTCATTGTATGTATATAATTCCTTGTATTTTTTTATAATTGTCATTATAGTTTTAGTCTCAGACCATTTTTTTGTTAATTTTTTTGGCCTATTTCTTTTTTTATTTAAAATTTTATAATAATATTTGTAAAATTACGAAATAAAATTATATTTATTATTAGATATATGCATGTTTAAATAATTCTAATTGCATTTGATTTTTGAATATTATTGTTGCAGTGTTATTTTATATATGTAGATTTATTATACTTATAGTATACATTTGAGTTGCAATTAAAGATGAATGGATAGAGGTAATTATATATATCTTTCACATATTATAAATCATATCAAACTTTAAAGAATGATATTCATACATAATGAAATTGTATTACTTTGTCAGCGGTTCAAGAATCCATCAACTCTACCAGAAGACATTATCCACACACTAAGACAAGAGTGGGCAGCATATCTATTGGAAAGATGGAGTTGATACCATAGGAATTAGAACTCCTTTCAAAAACTTTGTTGTACAAAAATATCATGTTGAAACTTTTAGTTTGGTGTTATTTATATTAGTTTAGAATATATGTTAAAACTTAAGTGTTATTAGATATAACTATAACTCCATAATTGTGCTGAAGTTATTATGAAACTGTTCAGGAAATTTTCTGATTTTCAGGTGTAGGAATGTTGTAAAAACAACCAAATTTAAAAAAAAAAAAAACAAAGCAATTTGACGTCTGGTGGTGCTTTGACAGACATTATTTAACGTTTGAGCTTATCATGGTCGACGTTATTTAACGTCTGTTATAAACCACCAAACGTCAAACTTCTTTGTTTTTTTGGCTCCATTTAGCGCAAAACTTGACGTTTGTTGCTTTTGGCCCCAACGTTGAATAACGTCGGACCCCTATTGCCTTGACGTTAAGTAACGTCTGCTCTGGTTTCTGATGTTATTTTGACGTTACCCAGTACGACGTCGGTGTTTGGGTAGACGTCAAAGGTCAGAAATATCAAACGTTAAAAGGCTTTTTTATATTAGTGTTTATATAGGTTTGTAGACCCCCAACTCACTCATGAAGGCAACAAGTTTGATGACACCTAAGCATATGTAACCAAATGCTTTCAATGCGGAAAATAAATTTATTTTGTCCCTTATGTTGCTGGGTAAGTCATTTTTTTAACTTATGAATATAATCTATCATTTTAATGCATAGCAATGAATTTATTTTCTTCCCAAGCGTCATTGACAGTTACTTGTGGTTTCGCTAAAGGGAGAACGTTGTTGTGTGGTTTTGCTCTTTGCACTGCCCTCCCCCAACCATCTTAGACAAGTGATAGATTGGTAAGAACCTAAATGTTAATCTTATGAATATTACATGTTATATAAAAGTATCCTAACTTATTCCCTTTATCATAGTTTAATTGTTGGACATAACATGTTGTTAGGAAGATCAACGGCTAAGGCAAAATGTCTTGCATGGTGTTCCCTCCAGGTTTGATATTTCTATCCATATATTTATAATTGTTTGATTTGATTTTCTTCCTTAATTAATTGTAGTTTTGTTGATATAATGTAGTGTAACAGACAAACCGGCTCATATGAGTGTGGTTACTATATAATGCAATGGATTACAACTATTGTGCGTGCTCATATTACAACTAATTGGGAAACGATAATATATATTTGAATTAAAACGAATACTTTACAATATTGTTTTTCTATACACTAACTTAAGTTAATGTCTTATTTTGCAGACATTCAAGAGCCCTGCCCCATTCAGATGTACAATAGTATTGATTAGGATAGTATTTGAATTGTGGATATTTTTAATTTTCTTTTAATTGTATTTGGATTATGAATGTTTCATAAAATATTTTGTTTTGTTTGTGCTGGTTTCTGAAAAAAAATATATGCAGATTTAAATGTGGAAATAATCATAAAACAATAAACATATTTAAAAAAAAATTGTGCATTAGGCATCTGTTCTTACCATAAGCAAGGCAAAAAAGGGGTATATGGCCTCGGTTCAGACTACAATCGAGGTCAAAAGGTCTTCAAAATTTCCATTTAATTTAATTTTTTTGACTATATGGCTTCGGTTCGACCACAACCGGGGCAAAAAAGCTCCACATATGGCCTCAGGTTTTCTAGAACCGAGGCAGAAAGAGAGTGTTTTGGCTTCGGTTAACAATCGAGACCAAAAGTTACCCTTTTTGCTTCACCCCAATATGCCTCGATTCTGGAATCGAGGAAGAATAGTAAAAATAATCGAGACCAAAAACCCTTATTGCACTAGTGATGTATCCCGATCGACGAGAGGAACAGGTGAGCAATAGTAGCATCGAACGGATAGCTGAAGCAAATATTAGAAGACTGGACAAATTATTTAAATAGACGTTAAACTCCTATACCCGAAACATGTAAGATTTATTCTAAAAAAAATCTTAATTTGATCAACATTGATTAAAGTCACATTATTCAACTTTAAGATAAGCTTGTGAGCAGCACAATCTGATGTGCCCTAATAGATGCAAACTTTATTTTCAAATATTAATTTAAAAGAAGAGTTCTGGAACTCGTGCAGTCTCCGTATCCTTATTTTCCACGTTTAACCTACTTTGCTTATGGTCACTATACTGAAACAACTTTGAACCACATAAAATAGATAAAAAACTGTTTACTCAAACTATACAAAATCTTGTGCGTGTCTATAAATACATGTTTCCTACATTATTCCTTCACTCAAACAGAAGATAAGTCTTAGAGAGCCTCCCAAAAAATGAAGTTTACTACCTTGTTCTCTCTGTTTCTACTTTGTGCCTTCACCTCGAACCTTCCTTCAACCACCGCTGATGTGGTAGACACTGACGGTAAACTTGTTGAAAATGGTGGGATATACTTTTTAAGGCCAGTTATAATAACTGGAAACGGGGGTGGGGTAGAATTTGCAGCAACCGGAAACGAAACTTGTCCTTTGTCCGTTATCCAAAATCCCGATCCTTTCTCTAATGGCCAACCGGTACAAATTTCATCACCGTTCAGAATCCGTTATATATACGAGGGTCTTATCTTAAACTTTGGTTTCGCTGTTGTGCCCCCGTGTGCTCCCACTCCGTCTTTCTGGATTCCTGTGAAGGGTGAGGAAGAGGAACTCTCTGTTAAACTTAATGGGTACGGCAACGCAGTACGCGGTTGGTTTAAGATTAAGAGTGTTCCTTATGACATTGGGGGCTACAACCTCTTGTTCTGTCCCCTCGATAGTAGTTCATGTGGCTACGTTGGGATTCAGTTTGATGCTGCTAGAAACAGGCATTTGGTCGTCACCCAGAATGCCGACAGTGCCTTATGGGTTCGCTTTCAGAGAGTTTCGCCTTCATCATCTGCAACTGATCTACATGAACCATCACTGCTCCTAAAAAGTCATGTGTAGTTTCTCCTACTGAGTGAGAAACATAATCTATGCGCTAAATAAATAGTTACTTTGTTGTAATAAATCGTCGCATGCCTCAACATAATAACATTGGACACTATTAAAAAAATAGCCTGTTCATTTTAATAATAATAATATATATATATATATATATATATATATATATATATATATATGAATTTTAATATTAATATTAAGCAACTAAATAAGATAAAAATATATAAAAAATTAATATTTTAAGTTCTCAACGTTAAACATGAACGTACATATATTAAATATAATTTTGATCTTTAGTGAAATTAGATTCATTTTACAATTTTGGGTTAATTTATTTATTATTTTTAAAAATAGGTGACTTTAATCTTTTAAAGAAAATTGTTCAAATTTATTTTAACTAATACTAAAATAAAAGTATAATAAAAATATATCAAACATAGTAAATAACTCAAATATTATTATAAAATAAATTTTAAAAAATTAATTATAAAAAAATCTATATATTTTTAAAATTATAAAATTAAATTAAATCAAAATTTTAAAAATAAAATAATTCAAATTTTTACTAAAAATTAAAAAACTAAAAATATATTTAATCCTATATATTAATATATAATAAATAAAAATAAAATTTATTAGTATAACAAAAAGTTACAACATATCAAGTTCTTTTACGTTGAATTTTAATTTTTTAACCAACACATATTTAAACAAAATAACAAAATCTTTAAATTAATCAAAACCTATAATTCAAAAATAAACTTCAGACCGAAACCTAAAATAGTTGTGAAATAAATTCAATGGAAAATTAAAATAAAACTAAAAGATTGCTATAATAAATAATTTAAATTGGTAAAATATATTTCAAAGGACAATTAAAATAAAATTTTGACAAATAAATTTTTAACAAAATTATTAAATAGAGTAAATTTTTTTTAAATTACAAAAATAAAATTGTAAAATTTTAGAATTATTTTTACCAAAAAATAATTATTTGTCATGGTTTATCGAACCAAATGTGAAAGGATCATTTCCCTCTCTTTTTATAAATATTAGCAACAACTTTACCTCATTCACGTGATTCCATCTTGAGAGAAGCTTATCACCAGTAATGCCGTACAAAATTAGAAGAAAACTTCTGGAGCCTTGCCGTGTCCATAAAATGCTATATTCCAGATTTAACTTATTTTGCGCGTGGTCTCTTTGCTAAAATACGTTGAATCACACATAAAATAGACAAAAAAAAAAAAACACTGTTCACTCAAAGTATATAATATCTTACGAGTTATCAATTTAAATTTTGGTCGAAGAAAATAGCTGGTGAAAAAAAAATAAAGTTAAATTATACATTAATTTGATTTTTGTATTTGTCAAGTAGTATCAAATTGGTTTTTCAGTTTTTTTTTTTGTCTCAATTTGATTATTATTTTTTAAAAATGATTCAATTTGATCATTACCATTAGTTTTGACAAACAGAAGTTAAAGTCAACATCACATGTCAATTTGTGGTTTTTTTAAATTTTTTTATTTTTTTAACTCTGTTTGGTCAAATTAACGACAATGACTAAATTGAATCATTTTTAATAAAACAATGACCAAATTTAGACAAAGAAAAACTAGAGGACCAATTTGATACTACTTGACAAATATCAGGACCAAACAGAGTAATTTAGCCAAAAAATAACAACTTTATTGTTATTGTGGAGTTTCTTTTGAAAATTATAGTGGAGCCTATGGTGGAGTCAGTAGTGAATCCTACAATTGTTCCTTTAATGAAGCTTGTGGTGGACTCTATAGTGAATAATGTTGGGGAGCCCGTGTTGGATATTGTTGCTTGGTCACAGCCTCAGCCAAATCATGATTATGTTTGTGTTATGCACTAATATTTTATTGTTAAGGATCTAGATGTTAGTAATGGTGGTGGTGTGTTGGTGAATTCTGATTTCTTAACTGATATGTCTTCTTTGGAGCAAGTTATTCTTATTATCTATAGTTTGTAAGGTTTACAATATTTATATTTATCTCATTGTAATTTTGAAGTAGTTCCTAATTTTTTTTATGTCTAAGGAAGCTTGTTCTGTGGAGATATTCTAATTATTAAGAGAATTATTAGGCATTCAAACTACAAGAAAGCCTAGTGAGGGTAGGTCTGTTAGTAATGAAATGGTGTGGTTTAAGCCAAGAAAGGGGGAGGGGGGTGTTAAATTGGCTATATAAATATTTTTGAAAGCTTAAAACCCATTTTTTTTGAATCAATTAGACCACAAAAATCAAATGCAAAAGTTACAAAACACTACACTTGCAACCGATTAAAAATAAAAACAGTAGGTTAATCTATTCATACTCTATGAATCAACATATTAAAATTTGAAAACAATTAGCTTAAATACTGGGAAATTGTGCAGAATGAAGATTTAGCGAATCTCACTTAAACAACATGCTTTCATACACAAGATTTGTTCCAAACAATATTTCTAACAGAATTACATTACTAGATTACACAGAAACACATGCCAACACAACAAAGATTAATTGACATTTTAAAAAGAGATGAATTATTGTTTTTCACACTAAAAAACTCAAACTTGTACCTCAACTCTTTGAAAGACAACTTATATAGTTTAGTCAGTGAATTCAACAGGTTGATTTGTTTGTACAATTTGTTGATTTCACTTAACTTAAATGAAATCAGTCGATTGAAAAACAATTCAACTGATTGAATATATTCATACCATAAATTATATACAACAAGTCTTTTAACTTATTAAAACCCATTTTTAATAGATTGAAAAGGACACAAAGGCTAATAAGACATCTAACCTATGTCATATAGCCTATGATTAAATTAAAGTAATGCACATATCATTTTGTAAAAGTAACATTTTCATTAATGAACCAAACATAGAGACTATTAAATCATTTGATAGTGGATATAAACACAGCAGAACCCAAACAGAAACGAAAAAGACAAATTGAACCTAAGACTAATATAATCATTCAATTGAAATTGAAAAACAACAAATTAAAATACTAGAAGCAAACAGGCAAACACACAAATGCAGGACAAACATGCAATGCATGACCTATGAACCATGCCCTTCACTTATCCATATGGTTGTGTCTATTGTAGAGATTGGAGAGGAGGTCATGAACATTGTGGATCTGATCATCCAAGTCTTGAAACCTTATTGTGTAGTACATATGGTATGCATTTTGTGACATGTTCAACTCTTAAAGGTTGTTGAGAACCATCCTCTCAAACTAGGAATATGTAGGTCCAATGTTCTTTGGAGGATGATAGATCTCAATGACCATGGGTTGCGAATCAGAGGCATCATCTTCACCTTGGTTTCCTCCACTTGTTCCAGTCTCATCATGATCATTGGCTCCAACTTCAATGTTTACGATTGTTGCTTCTCCTTCAACCAGTCATGTGTTGCCAACCTCTGTGAATTCCATTTTGTGCATATTGAGTGTGGACACATGGTTCAACAAGCCACTGAAGTCTTCAAGTTCTCCTTCCATATCAACACAAAAATGTTCAATGAACTTGGACATGAAAATCATATATAGAAACTTGAAATCAGTGAGCCTTTTGGCCTTCATCATGTGGCCATGGATGGTATATGTGGAGTCAATAACCACACCATTTTGGATGCAATACATCATCACGAAGTCACCACCAATACATGTGGCCATGGCTTTCAGAGACTTTCGCGTTCATCTTCTGCAACTGATCTACATGAACAATCGCTGCCCCTAAAAGGTCATGTGTAGTTTCTCCTACTGAGTGAGAAACATAATCTATGCGCTAAATAAATGGTTACCTGTTGTAATAAATCGTCGCATGCCTCAATATAATAACATTCGACACTATTAAAAAAATAGTCTGTTCATTTTAATAATATATATATATATATATATATATATATATATATATATATATTAATATTATGTAACTAAATAAGATAAAAATATATAAAAAATTAATATTTTAAGTTCTCAACGTTAAATATGAACGTGCATATATTAAATATGATTTTGATCTTTAGTGAAATTAGATTCATTTTACAATTTTTGGTTAATTTATTTTTTATTTTTAAAAATATGTGACTTTAATCTTTTAAACAAATTTCATCAAATTTATTTTAACTAATATTAAAATAAAAATATATCAAACATAATAAATAATTCAAATATTATTATAAAAAAATTAACAAAATTTAATTAAAAAAATTAAATCTATATATTTTAAAAATTAGAAAATTAAATTAAATGAAAATTTTAAAAATAAAATAATTCAATTTTTTTACTAAAATTTAAAAAACTAGAAGTATATACTATAAGAAAATGTTTCATTAGTAATCAATTTTAGTGACCAAAAGTTATTAGTCACTATAGTGACCAATTTAGATATTAATTTAAAAAATAAAAAAATATTGATTATTAAAATAGTCACTGTTATAAATAAAAAATTATAATTAGTCACTAAATTAGTCATTAATTAATTAAAGACCAATTTAGAAACTAAGTCATTTCGGTAGCCAAAACCTAATAAGCTAATTTTTAGTGACTAATTCCCTTTTGTAGCTAACTTTAAAGACCAATTTAGTGACCAATTATAATTTTTTATTCATAATAGTGATAGTTTTAGTAAGCAATAATTTTTTACTTTGTGAATTGGTGTCTAAATTAATCATTATAGTGACTAACAATATATGGTCACCAAAATTAGTTATTAATAAAGTATTTTTCTTGTAGTGGTATATTTAATTCTATATATTAATATATAATAAATAAAAGAAAATTTATTAGTATAAAAAAAATTATAACATCAATTTCTATTACGTTGAATTTCAATTTTTTAACCAAAACATATTTAAAAAATAAAATCTTTAAATTAATCAAAACCTATACTTCAAAAGTAAACTTCAGAGAGAAACCTAAAATAGTTGTGAAATAAATTCAAAGGACAATTAAAATAAAATTAAAAGATTGCTATAATAAATAATTTTGAATAGGTAAAATTTATTTTAAAATAATCTTGTTCTTTTCGAACTATTTTTTTTTCTTATAAATCTTGTCAACAACTTTAGCTCATTCACGTGATTCGATTTTGAGAGAAGCTTATCACCAGTAATGTCGTACAAAATTATAAGAAACAAGGAAATGCAGACGTGATTTTCAAATCTCGATTTAAAAGATATGGACCCTTGCCGTGTCCATAAATGGTATCTTCCACATTTAACTTATTTTGCGCATGATCTTTTTGCTAAAATACGTTGAATCACACATAAAATAGACAAAAAAAAAAACTGTTCACTCAGATATAATATCTTACAAGTTATCAATTTAAATTTTGGTGGAAGAAAATAGTTGGGAAAAAAATAAGGTTAAATTACTCTCTTGATCTTTGTATTTGTCAAGTAGTGTCAAATTGGTCTTTCAGTTTTTTTTGTCTTAATTTATTCTTTATTTTCTTTAAACGAATTCAATTTGGTCATTGTCGTTAGTTTGACCAAACAGGTGTTAAAGTCAACTTCACATGTCAATTTGTGATTTTTTGAATTTTTTTAACATCATTTGGTCAAATTAACGAAAATGACCAAATTGAATTATTTTTAAGAAAATAAGGATTAAATTGAGACAAATAGTAGGACCAAAAGAGTAATTTAACAAAAAAATAACAACTTTATTGTCCTATTATGGAGTTTGTTTTGAAGGTTATAATGGAGTCTGATGTGACCCCAACAAGCCCAAGCTCAAGTGCATCAACAAGCCCAAACCCACATCAAGGCCCAATCACTAGAAGCATGATGAGAAAGATTCACATGGGCCTCTCACAAGATGATCAAGTCAATCATGGGCTTTTCACATTATTCACATGGGCTAAAGAAATATCTAAAATATGAGATGATGCATGAAGGAAGTAGTATAGATTTAAATTGGGCCATTGTTTAGGCCTTATTTTTCTAGAATAATAAGTCAAACAATGTGTAGTTAAATTGATAAAATTGGGCTTGACTAAGCCCAATAGGAGATTTGGCCATGAGCTCCCAAAGGTCAAAGGTGGACTAAGTGGAAGTCAATGTTCCTTCCTACACCTCATGGATCATGCATCCCATGGAGCCAAGTCCACACTCCACCCATGTGCCTCCTTCATCCAAGGGCTAAGAGAGTGTCTTCTTTTCCAAGTCTTCATCCAAAGGCTAGGAAGATGCCTCCTTCTCCAAGCCACCATCCAAGGGTGATGATTAAAGCTTCTCCTCCAAGCTTGATCTAAGGGCCAAGAATTAGTCTAGCTTTTAGGCTCACATATAAAAGCCAAAAGTAGACCATTTGTACATTTTAACTCTTGAAATTTCTAATAGAATGTTTGTGTTGAGATCACTCTACTCTTCTATTATTTTGAGGGCACACATGGCTAACCTTCTCCTTCATCTCCTCTAGCCACCTTCCATACCATAGCTCCACTTCTACTCTTCATCTTCACCAAAAACCTCCATTGCCTAGATCTCTTCTTGCTCTTATCTTCATTTCCACTGCATTTCATCTTCTTTTTGGTGTCTTCCATGGATCTCCTTCCTCTCCTACACCAAGGACGTCCATCAATTGGTATCTAGAGCCATCCAAGCCTTTGGTGCATCATCCTCTTGGTTTGCGTAAGGTTCTTGGTCCATACTTGTCTCTTGTTTTCAATTTCCGTTTTGTCTCTCTTCTCCACTGTTTTGTTCACTTTTGCTGCTATTTTTTTTCATGTTCTTGTGCTCTCCACCGTTTGACATTGAGGCTACATGAATCTCCATTGATTCATCTTGTAGTACTCCTTGCTTCATTGGTGCAAATCTGTTTTAGGTTCCATTTTCGTTTTCAAGCACTTGTTCTTTTCTTCCTTGCTATTTTTCTTCATTTTAATCGGTGCATCTTTCAATTTTCAGTTCCTTATGTTGTGTTTTGTCTTAAATCATGTTTTAGCACTTTAATTCATCTTAACTTTCGTTCATATGGCTGAAATCTGCACTTGCTTGATGAGAACCAAGTCCTACATCACACAAAATGAGCTATGAACTTCAAGTGATGCTTGTGGATGTGTAAGGCAATGGTCTCACTGTTTTTCGTCCATTTCACCGATTGGATTGTGCTTTTGAGTGTTTAAGATGTTCTTCTATGATTCATACTTGATTTTAGATCATAATCAAGTTCATTCATCTTGAATTTTCATAGAACATCTTACAATTTCCGTGAGCAATTCTGCTCCAGTTTGTTTTTCCAGTTTTCACTACACGCACACCTACTCTTTGAGATTTTTCATGACTCACTGCCTGGTCCAAATTTTAATCTGAATTTTTCCTCATTTAGCTAACATCTAGACGAAAAATACAAAAAAAGAATCATTCAAAAATGTTGAGTACAAAAAAAAAGAAAAATCGGCGAAGTTGAGGCAAATTTTCACGTTTTCTGGCATAGTGGTCTCGGGAATTTTATGTTTTACTGCTGTTTTGTGCGATTTGTGGTGCTTTTAAGTGCTCTTTGTTATTCTAATTGATTCCTTGATTGTGTACTCTATATTGGCTTGAGTTTGCCTTCAATAGAAGTGGAATTTATTCCCTCAATTTGGCACAAAATTGCAATGAGTACAGTGGATGTTTCTGAGCACTTTTTCTTCTTTGTTTTCAGTTTGTTTTTCATCTATTCTAGTGCATTTCTAGGTTCCTTTTTGTGGTGCTTGCTTTTCTTTCCAGCCTTTAATTTCTTGCTTGTCACTTCTTGAATCTCCTTCTAGTCATGTTTCATTTCAATTCTCTTTTGGTTTAACATTTCTAATTAGCTTTTCTTGCTTTCTCCTTTGTTTGGGTTCATATACTTGACTCTTGGTTATTGGTTGTGATTGATGATGCTATGAAGTTTAGAATGGTTTCTATGATTTGGTGGATATTGAAGTAGAATTTTAGCTTGTGTGCTTATCCTTTTTCTCACCTATTGAGAGTTTTGGACCTATTCATTTGAAAGTGTTGTGCTAACTCCATTGCTTGGTATAGTTTTCTTGATGTTTTGTTTTTTTGGTGCAGGTTTGGTGGCTGTTTTGGCCTTAAAACCAAGGCTATAGTTGTTGTTTTGCACTTCATTTTAGTGGCATAAGGTGCTTCAAGTGCCTTACTAGGTGGTGGTCTTTGTTCAAATCAAAAGGAGCCTACAAGCCAAGCTCTTGGCTCTTGATTTTGTGCAAATTGGCAGCACTTTGGCAGCACATTTGGAGTTGCATTGTTTTGTATTTTTTTGGCTTTATTTCTTTGTACTTTGTACTTCTTTTTGGCACATTTTATTGGGTACCATTTTGAAGCCTCATTGATTGTGAAATTGCATCTTTTGAGCATCAAAATTTGAGATATTAAGTGGCTTGAGGTTGCTTCATTTTGAGTACCAAATTAGTGAACCAAATTTGCTTTCAAGTTCTCAATTATATCCATGGCCTACTTAGGTGTCTTGGGGAACAAAAGGTGTTCAATCCCATCTCCTAAGTAGAACCTTTTTCATATTATAGTGCAATGTTTTAGTAAGTGAGTGTGTTGAAAGTTCTAAGTGCTTTCTCACCTTGCCATTTAGGGGTCCGTTTTTAGTGTTAGTCTTTTCTTTTCTTTGAGTCTTGTTTGTGTTTGTTTGTGCTTAGTGTCTCAAGTGATTCTACTTACTTAACCTTAGACAATTGTGTGATCTTTGAAACCTTTTGCAAGTACATCTTGGCACAGATTGGCCTTGGTCTTAAGAAGTCTTTTGGACTCACCTCGCCTAACCTGGAGGTCTACTTGTGCTTGGTTTTTTCTTTCACCATTTTGTTAAAGTTCTAAGTTCTTTCAATCACCATGAGCACTAGAAGGGCTACTCGTGCTAGTACCCAACATCAACAACAAGTTGATGAAAGCAACCTCCACACAAATGGTGATGAGGAGGTTGAGGTTGATCCTAGAGTCCTAAATAATATCTCTCAAGAGGTTAGGGACCTTAAAATTCAAATGGCTTCCATGCAAGCCAATCTTCAATTAATTGCCAATCAACTTACCCCTCCCAACCATAATACTTGTGCCTCTCCTAGGCCTTCTCATGCCCCTTCAAGGCATGAGTATGATTTTGAAGAGGAGGAAGATGAGCGCATTAGCCTTAGACAATCACCCCATGTAAGAAGGCAAAGGCGCATACCTCCTCACCCAAAGGAAGTCAAAATTGATTTGCTCATTTTTATGGAAAGGATAATGTTGAGGTTTTTCTTTATTGGGTTGCCAAAGTAGAACAATTGTTTGAGAGTCATGTTGAGGAGGAAGAGAGGCGTGTGTCTCTAGCTACTCTTAGCTTTAAAAGGCATGCTCTTAATTGGTGGACTTCCTTAGTCCTCCAAAGAAGGAGAAAAGGGCTACATGATATTGAGTATTGGAATGATCTTAAGGAAGCCCTTCATGCGCGCCATGTTCCCTCCTACTACAAAAGGGAGCTCTTGGACAAGCTCCAAAGGCTCCGACAAAGATCTATGTCTATAGAAGAGTATAGATAAAAGATGCAACTCTACATCATGAGAGCCGGAATTGAAGAAGAAGAGGAACTTACCATTGTTAGGTTCTTAAGTGGACTGATGAAGGATTATCTTGTTCCTTTTTAAGATGATTGAATATGGTGTGAGTTGATTAAGAAAGCTAAGTGAAATCTTCACTGGACATTAAGATAGCAAGGTATCTAGATGTGAAGGTTCCTTTCACAAAGCTCAAGAGAAGAAGATGATGGATTGATTCAAAACAAAAAGGAAATGGAAAGCACATAAACCATACAAAACAAGAAACAATTAAAGAAAGAAGAAAACATAAAATGAAAAGGAAAGAAATGGTAAAACTGTGAGAAACACACCACTACAAGGCTAGGCTAGAAGCCATGGCAACCTTGAAGATGAGTGGATGTGTGCCGCCACTTGCTATGCAAGATAAGGTTTAAAAGTATTCACTCCCTAGGGAGGAAACTCTCACAAATGGTTGAGACACAAGAATGTTTTTACTTCAAAATGTTCAACCCTTTTACATGTCTAGGAGCACCCCTTATATAGGAGAGTTTAGGGGCCTCTAAGCAAATAAAAGATACCTAAGGATGTCTCTACAAAAACCTAACCCTAGCTTCTAGAAATTAGGTCAAATAAGGTTACAAAAATGAAAGACAAAAGAGCTAACTATGGTGTGTGCAAGGCTAATTTCGATCTAGCACAAAAGGAGACAAAAAATGTGTCTCATATGTCTCCAAAAAGTGGCCATGGTGTGCTAAAAACAAAGGAGACCAAAGGTACATAGGTACACTTGCTTCATGCCTTTTACTTTATGCTTTATGCCTTTACTTTACTCTCTCCTCCACATCATTTATGCTCCCCAATCACCATGCGCCACCTAGCATTGCTTTCTTACTCCTAATTAACCTACAAAGCAAATAAACATATATTAGCATGTTGGCTTAAGTCAAGTCAATTGTAGTCAACAAGTCAAACCTAGTCAAAGGTCAACAAGTCAACTAAAGTTGAATCAACTAAGTCAACTTTGGGAATCAAAAATAACAAACACAAATGAAAGGGATGAAGGATTAGTGAACTTCCTTTCTAAACATGCTTAGTCTTCTTAAGCATGTGCCTCCATCATTGGTTGGGGTCAATCCTTCATCATCCTCCCCTCCTTGGAGAGAATTTGACCACAAATTCTTTAAGCCTTTGTAGATGGAGCTTGACTTGATTTGGGTGAGGATTTGCACCTCCCTTTTATGAGCTCTTGTTCCATCCTTTCTAAGGTTATTACCCCTAGCTTTGGTTAGGCCATCTTTATTTTCTAGACTACTCTTCCTCTCTTGCTTGTGCTTTGGGCCTTCCTTTTTGGCTTGGGAAGAGAAGGAAGGGTGATGCATATCTTGCTTTGGAAGAATTTTTTTGTAGGCAAGTAACACCTTGGTGAAAGCTTGTCCCTTTTGTTTTTCTTCTTTATCTTTTCTTATTATATTTCTATCCTTATTAACTTCTTGAGGTGATAGAGGTAGTAAATTTGTCTTTTTCCCATTTATGAAGAACATGTATTGGTTGGTATGGCCATCATGTAAAGTTTGTTTATCAAATTGCCATGGCCTACCTAGTAAGATATGTGTGACTTCCATGGGAACAACATCACATAGCAACTCATCTTTGTAGCTTCCTATAGAGAAGTTAATTAGGACTTGTTTATTGACATCTATTTCTCCCTCTTTACTTATCCAAGCAAGCTTGTAGGACTTAGCATGAGGAATGGTCTCTAAGCTAAGCTTTTCCACCAACCTTGTGCTAGCTACATTGGTACTACTTCCACCATCAATAATTAGAGAGCAAACCCATTTGTTAATTTTGAATCTAGATTGAAAAATGTTTTCTCTTTAAGTTGGCTCAAGCTCACTTTGATCTTGACCTATCATGCGCCTTAATAACATAGGGTCTTTCTCAAAAATTTTAGTTTTACTAGAGGAAAAACATTCTTTTGAAAGAGAATGGGGAGATGAGTGTTCACTTTCAACATCATTACTCTTCTTTAAGATCATGGTCCTTTTGGTTGGGCAATTTAAAGCAATGTGATTATAACCCAAACATTTAAAACATTTAATGGAACTTGATCTTGAAGAAGTGGAATGGTGAATGTGATCACTTGGAGACTTACTTTTACTTGGTGGTTCTTGATGAGAGTTAGAAGGGAACTTATCATGTTTCTTTTTATCCTTTCCCTTCCATGAGTGACTAAAGTAGTGGTTGGGTGAGTAACTCTTTTTTGCCCTTCTTTTTCTTTTCAATTGAATTTCAATCCCAAGGGCAAGTGTGAAAACATTTTCAAGAGTGGAGTACTCATACAACTCTACTTGGTCTTTTATGTCTCTCTTAAGACCACTCACAAATCTTTTTATTTTCTCTTTGTTAGTTTCTTTTATTTCAACCCTATGCATTTGAGGCTCGAATTCTTTAAAGTATTCACTCACACTCATAGGACCTTGGTGAAGCCTTTGGAGCTTCATAACAAGTTCCTTCCTATAGGAGGGAGGAACAAATCTAGCGTGCATAAGAGTTTTAATGTCCATCCAAGAAGCTGCGGGTGGCCCTTGGTCATAATTCTTACAAACTTTATGCCACCAAGTATTGGCATACTCCAAAAATCCTAAAACTACTAGATCAACTTGTGCTTGATCCTTTACATGATTTTCAATGAAAATTTGATCAACTTTAGCTTCCCAATCAAGGAAGATTTTGGGATCACTTCCACCATAGAACTTAGGAATCTTTGAAGTTTGTTTCTCTTGTGATGGGTTGCGCCTAGAATGTCCTCTTTTCCTAGGATCTCTTTCTTTCTCCCTAGCTTCAAGCCTTTGAATGTGCTCTTGGATTCTTAGGTCACTTTGCTCCTTGTCTTTTCTCAATTGTTCAAAGGCCTCCTTCCTAGACAACTCCAAATCCCAAAGCAATCTCATCAATGTATTGTTTTTGTTTGGTGTAGGTGCATTTGATGAACTTGCCATGATTCCTACAACAAAAACACTCAAATCCGAGACAAAATAAATGGATTAGAGGTTAGAAAACATGAAAACCGAGACCAAATCCAACCCAAATTGTAACCCAAGTGTTTAAATCACTCTCCCAAAGTAACAAGGCAAGGCTAGCACTCAAAATCCACCAAAGGAGTGAAGCAAACACTTTTAAAAACTTGTTCAAAACCTTTCAAATGCAAGACAAGTGATTCGGCCACAACATCCCAAGAGTTTCAAGAAAAGAAAACTACTAAGACACAACAAAGAACACCTAGTGACAAGCAAGAAAAGCACAAAACAAGAAAGTTTAACTTCTAAGGAAATTTTGTTTTAAAGACAAAACTTGAACAAGACTAAAGCAATGAAAAACACTTTTAAAGACTCTATGGAAAGCACTTGAACAAGCCAAGATTATACCTCAAATTATGCATACACCAAGAAAGATCATAACTAAGTTAAAGCATGGAACTAATTTGCCAATATCACCCAAAATCCAGGTATAAAATTTGGTAGCATAACACCTAGTAACAATGGCCAAATGGATTCACCAAGCAACACATTAGCTCTTGGCCAAACTATTTTTGGTCATGAAAATAATTTTTCTTTTCAAAACTAGGTACTTAAGATGATAAGAAGGATATTTTAGGGTGTCTTGAACACTTAGTTACTTAAAAATTAGGTCAAAATCAATCTCAAGGAGCATGCTACAACAAAAGGCATAGATCTCATGCAATAGCTCAAATACTTAGAAACAACAATAAGAAAACTCAAAGAAGCATATGACATATGACTCAAGCAAAAGTTAGACACATTTAAAAACTCAACATGACATACACAAAGACACAAACATGTAGCTATCATGCATTTAAACTCATGGATTTGAGGCTCAAAGACTAAGCATCCAAAGACATGTTATCCAACCACATTTAGGAGCTTAAAGAGGTGCAAAAACCGTAGCCAAACTGCCCCAACAAAACCTGAAAACGCTTATTCACGTATTCTTGGCAGAACTGACCTTTGCTCATTAATTTCATCATAAATTTCTCCATAGAACTCCAAATGCGTTGGTTCTTTTTTTTTTGGAAACTAGACTCAAAGAGCTTTCGTTTGACACCAAAAACGTAATTTGTGGATCGCTGAGCTGGTGCATTTTAATGTTTTAAAATTGTCACGTTTTCTACCAACACTATTTTTGTGTGTCATGGAAGTGGATTTGAACCATACCAAGATAGCTACAGCAAGACAAGGTTAGCACACGAAAAACACCATATTCAAGATAACCTAGGCTCTAGATACCAAATGGTGAAGGATTATCTTGTTCCTTTTTAAGATGATTGAATATGGTGTGAGTTGATTAAGAAAGCTAAGTGAAATCCCCACTGGACATTAAGGTTTAAAAGGAGATGTGAAGGTTCCTTTCACAAAGCTCAAGAGAAGAAAATGATGGATTGATTCAAAACAAAAAGGAAATGGAAAGAACATAAACCATACAAAACCAAGAACAATTAAAGGAAGAAAAAAACATAAAATGACAAGGAAAGAAATGGTAAAAATGTGAGAAGCACGCCACTACAAGGCTAGGCTAGAAGCCATGGCAACCTTGAAGATGAGTGGATGTGTGCCGCCACTTGCTATGCAAGATAAGGCTTAAAAGTATTCACTCCCTAGGGAGGAAACTCTCACAAATGGTTGAGACACAAGAGTGTTTTTACTTCAAAATGTTCAACCCTTTTACATGTCTAGGAGCACCCCTTATATAGGAGAGTTTAGAGGCCTCTAAGCAAATAAAAGATACCTAAGGATGTCTCTACAAAAACCTAACCCTAGCTTCTAGAAATTAGGTCAAATAAGGTTACAAAAATGAAAGACAAAAGAGCTAACTATGGTGTGTGCAAGGCTAATTTCGATCTAGCACAAAAGGAGACAAAAAATGTGTCTCATATGTCTCCAAAAAGTGGCCATGGTGTGCTAAAAACAAAGGAGACCAAAGGTACATAGGTACACTTGCTTCATGCCTTTTACTTTATGCTTTATGCCTTTACTTTACTCTCTCCTCCACATCATTTATGCTCCCCAATCACCATGCGCCACCTAGCATTGCTTTCTTACTCCTAATTAACCTACAAAGCAAATAAACATATATTAGCATGTTGGCTTAAGTCAAGTCAATTGTAGTCAACAAGTCAAACCTAGTCAAAGGTCAACAAGTCAACTAAAATTGAATCAACTAAGTCAACTTCTGGAATCAAAAATAACAAACACAAATGAAAGGGATGAAGGATTCGTGAACTTCCTTTCTAAACATGCTTAGTCTTCTTAAGCATGTGCCTTCATCCTTGGTTGGGGTCAATCCTTCATCATGGACTCAATTACAACATAAGAGATAAAGTTGAGTTGCTTCCCTACCGCAATTTTAGTGATCTTGTTCAAATGAGCATCAAGGTGGAGCAACAACTTTTGAGTCGTCCTTCTCGCAAGGATTCTCCCTCTTTTTCTAAAAGTGATTTTCAAAAGAAAGATTTTTCAAAAGAAAAAGAGTCCACTCATAAGAGCCTTACAAAGGTAAGTGACAAGGGTGAATCCTCCACCAACAAAAGAGGTAGTGACATCAAATGTTTCAAGTGTCTAGGTAGAGGTCATATGGCTGCTCAATGCCCTACCAAACGCACCATTGTGCTTAAGGGCAAATACCTCTACACTAGCTAAGAGGAGTCATCTTCAAGTGACTCTGACACTTCTCATTCTAGTGATTCTCAAGAACATTCATATCCAAATGAAGGGAAACTTTTGATGATTAGGAGGCTTCTCAATAACCAACCTAGCATTCCTCTCAATGATCAAAGAGAAAATATTTTCCACACAAGATGTGAGGTTTTGAAAAACACTTATTCTTTTATCATTGATAGTGGGTCTTGTTGCAATTGTTGTAGCACAAGATTGGTTGAGAAGTTGAATTTGACTTTGTTACCCTATCCCAAACCTTACAAACTTCATTGGCTTAATGAAGATGGGGATCTCAAAGTTGAACATCAAGTAAAAGTCAAGTTCTCCATTGGGAAATTTAAAGATAAAGTTTTATGTGATGTAATCCCAATGGAAGCTTGCCATATTCTCTTGGGGAGGCCTTGGCAATTTGATCATAAAACCTTACACAATGGCCAAACCAATGAGATCACCCTCCAACATCATTCAAAAACTTTTGTGTTGCATCCCCTCACTCCTAGCCAAGTTGCTAGTGATCAAGTTCAAATGCGAGCTAGGAGAGAGGAAGAGAGTTCCAAGAACTCTAATGCTTCTAAATATTCTAAGGACAAGACAAAGGTAGAGGAAGTTTCTTCTTCTAAGGATGTTGCTCATGAAGTCCTTTTAACTCATAAAACTCTTTTGCACACTCTTCATAATGAGCAACCTCCCTTCCTCTTACTTTGTCAAGCAATCCTTACTTGTCTTGAACATCCTTCTCTTAAGGATCTACCTCCTTCCATTCGTGCTCTCCCTCATGTTCTCCAACCTTTTAGAGGGATTGAGCACCAAATTGATTTTGTCCCAGGGGCAAGTCTTCCTAATAGACCCGCCTATAGGACAAACCCAATTGAGACCAAGGAGATAGAAACTCAAGTGAATGAGTTGCTAGAAAAGGGATGGGTTCAAAAAATTTTAAGTCCTTGTGTTGTGCCTGTGTTGTTGGTGCCCAAGAAAGATGGAAAGTGGCGTATGTGCTGTGATTGTAGGGCTATCAACAACATCACCATAAAATATAGGCACCCAATCCCAAGACTAGATGATATGTTGGATGAATTACATGGAGCACAAGCATTTTCAAAAATAGACCTCAAAAATGGTTATCACCAAATTCGTATTCAAAAAGGTGATGAGTGGAAAACTACTTTCAAAACAAAATTTGGTCTATATGAATGGTTAGTCATGCCCTTTAGTCTACCCAATGCTCCTAGTACATTCATGCGCCTAATGATTCATGTCTTGCGAGATTGTATAGGCAAGTTTGTTGTTGTCTATTTTGATGATATCTTGGTGTATAGTACAAGTTCTAAGCTTCATGTGGGTCATCTTAGAGTTGTGTTATCTCTTCTCTGAGACCACCAACTCTATGCTAACATTGACAAGTGCACTTTTTGTGTAGAAAGTGTTATCTTTTTGGGATTTATGGTCAATAAGAGTGGGGTGCATATTGACCCTGCAAAAATCAAGGCCATCCAAGAATGGCCTATGCCAAAGAATGTTGGGGACATTAGAAGTTTTCATGGATTAACAAGTTTTTATAGAAGATTTGTCCCCAACTTCTCCACCATTGCTTCTCCCCTCAATGAACTTGTTAAGAAAGACATATCTTTTGAGTGGGGTGAAAGACAACAAAAGGCTTTTGATGATATCAAGACTAGGCTCACCCAAGCTCCCATTCTTGCTCTTCCAAACTTTGAGAAAACTTTTGAGCTAGAATGTGATGCTTCTGGGCTGGGAATAGGTGCGGTTTTGTTACAAGAAGGTCATCCAATTGCCTATTTTAGTGAAAAACTAAATGGTCCTTCTCGTAACTTTCCCACCTATGACAAAGAGCTATATGCTCTTGTGCGAGCTCTTCATACTTGGGAACATTATCTTGTGACAAAAGAGTTTATTATCCATAGTGATCATGAAACTCTCAAGTATTTGAAGAGCCAACATAAATTGAATAAAAGGCATGCAAAGTGGGTTGAGTACTTGGAACAATTCCCTTATGTTATCAAGTACAAGAAAGGGAAAGCTAATGTGGTGGCTGATGCACTATCAAGGAGATATACTCTCTTAGCCAAGCTTGGGTCCCAAATTCTTGGATTTGACAACATATGTGAATTGTATATTCATGATCCCTTCTTTGCTAACATTTATCATGATTGTCTCCTTAAGTCCCAAAGCGACTTTTATCTCTCAAATGGATATCTTTTCAAAGAAGGTCGCCTATGTATTCCTCTAGGTTCTCAAAGAACACTTTTGATCAAAGAAATGCATGAGAAGGGACTTATGGGTCACTTTGGGGTTGCCAAAACTTTGGCCATGCTTAAAGAGAAATTCTTTTGGCCCCATATGAAAAGGGAAATACAAAACTATTGCGCTAGTTGTTTGAATTGTTTGCATGCTAAGTCTAGCGCAATGCCTGTAGGGATGTATACTCCTTTGCCTATTGCTTCCACCATTTGGGAGGATATAAGTATGGATTTTGTCCTAGGGCTTCCAAGGACTTCTAGGGGTGTTGACTCTATATTTGTGGTAGTGGATCGTTTTTCTAAAATGACACATTTTATACCATGCCACAAAGTAGATGACGCTAGCAACATAGTAAGGTTGTTCTTTAGAGAAGTGGTTCGCCTCCATGGTTTACCCAAAACAATTGTGTCTGATAGGGATGTTAAATTCCTAAGCCATTTTTGGAGGACCTTATGGTCTAGGCTAGGAACAAAACTTTCTTTCTCTACCTCTTGTCACCCACAAACTGATGGACAAACCGAGGAAGTCAATAGATCCCTTTCCACATTGCTTAGGGTTTTGCTTAAGGGGAATCATAAATCTTGGGATGAGTATCTTCCCCACATTGAATTTGCTTACAATAGAGTGGTCCATAGCACCACCAAACTCTCACCCTTTGAGATAGTTTATGGTTTTAACCCTCTCACACCATTGGACTTATTACCTCTTCCAACTTCTTTTGATTTTGTTCATAAAGAAGGAGTTTCTAAGTCCAAGTTCATAAAACATTTTCATGAGAAAGTTAAACACCAAATTCAAGCTCAAGTTGAAAAGATTGCTCATTCTAAAAACAAGGGCAAGAGAGTTCGGTCTTTTAATGAAGGAGATTTAGTTTGGTTGCACTTAAGGAAGGAAAGATTTCCTAATATAAGAAAATCCAAACTTAGTCCCCGAGGTGATGGTCCATTCCAAATCATCAAGAAGATCAATAATAATGCTTATCAATTGGATCTTCCTCCGGAATATGGTGTGCGTCCTACTTTCAACATTACTGATTTGGTTCCTTTTGTAGGTATTTTTGATGAAGAGGATGACCACCAAGATTTGAGGGCAAATCCTCCTCAAGGGGGAGGGGATGATGTGACCCTAACAAGCCCAAGCTCAAGTGCATCAACAAGCCCAAGCCCACATCAAGGCCCAATCACTAGAAGCATGATGAGAAAGATTCACATGGGCCTCTCACAGGATGATCAAGTCAATCATGGGCTTTTTACATTATTCACATGGGCTAAAGAAATCTCTAAAATATGAGATGATGCATGAAGGAAGTAGTATAGATTTAAATTTGGGCCATTGTTTAGGCCTTGTTTTTCTAGAATAGTAAGTCAAACAATGTGTAGTTAAATTGATAAAATTGGGCTTGACTAAGCCCAATAGGAGATTTGGCCATGAGCTACCAAAGGTCAAAGGTGGACTAAGTGGAAGTCAACATTCCTTCCTACATCTCATGGATCATGTATCCCATGGAGCCAAGTCCACATTCCACCCATGTGCCTCTTTCATCCGAGGGCTAAGAGAATGTCTTCTTTTCCAAGTCTTCATCCAAAGTCTAGGAAGATGCCTCCTTCTCCAAGCCACCATCCAAGGGTGATGATTAAAGCTTCTCCTTCAAGCTTTATCTAAGGGCCAAGAATTAGTCTAGCTTTTAGGCTCACATATAAAAGCCAAATGTAGACCATTTGTACATTTTAACTCTTGAAATTTCTAATAGAATGTTTGTGTTGAGATCACTCCACTCTTCTATTATTTTGAGAGCACACATGGCTAACCTTCTCCTTCATCTCCTCTAGCCACCTTCCATACCATAGCTCTACTTCTACTCTTCATCTTCACCAAAAACCTCCATTGACTAGAACTCTTCTTGCTCTTATCTTCATTTCCGTTGCATTTCATCCTCTTTTTGGTGTCTTCCATGGATCTCCTTCCTCTCCTACACCAAGGACGTCTATCAGAGTCTATGGTGGAGTCAATAGTGAAACCTACAATTGTTCCTTTAATGGATCTTATGGAAGATCTTGTGGTGGACTTTATAGTGAATTATGTTAGGGAGCCTGTGTTGGATATTGTTGCTTGGTCACAGCTTGAGCCTAAATTCAAGCTAAGGTAAAAAAGACATATTATTTTTGTGTTGTGCATGAATATTTTATTGTTAAGGATCTAGATGTTTGTAATGGTGGCAGTGTGCTGGTGAATTTTGATTTCTTAACTAATATGTCTTTTTTGGAGGATATTATTCCTATTATCGATAATTTGGAAGGTTTACAATATTTATATTCATCTCATTGTAATTTTCAAGCTATCCCTAAATTTTTTACGACTAAGGAAGCTTGTTTTGTGGAGAATTGAAAATATTCTCTAAATGGACTAATATGCTTGATGAGAAGAAATATTCTAATTATGAAGAGAATTACCAACTAGTTCAAATTACAAGAAAGCCTAGTCAGAGTAGGTTTGTTAGTAATGAAATGGTAGTTTAAGCCAAGAAGGGGGGGGTTAAAATTACTATATTAATATTTTTGAAAGCTTAAACCCCTTTTCTTTGAATCAATTGGAGCACAAAATTCAAATGAAAAAGTTGTAGGACAATATACTTGCAACTGATTAAAAATAAAAATAGTAGGTTAATCTATTCATACTCTATGAATCAACAAATTAAAATTTGAAAACAATTAGCTAAAGTATTGGGAAATTATGCAGAATGAAGATTTAGCCTATCTCACTCAAACAACATGATTTCTTACACAAGATTTGTTCCAAACAATATTTCTAATAGGATTACACTACCAGATTATACAGAAACACATGCCAACACAACAAATATTGATTTGTTTGATTTTCTTGAGATTTTAAGGTGAGCGAGATGAGGGAAAGAGAATTCGACAGTTGTTTTTATACTGATTCACTCAATTATAGAGCTAAATCTTGTTTACCGGGGCAACTTGAGCCTAGTTTCCACTATTATCAAAATTTTTACAAACCACAACCCAAGATTACAGTTTTTAATAATAGAAACAATAGGACTTTTTACTCAAACAAAAATCTCAACCACATTATTGTAAGAAACACACTTATAGGCATGAAACCACACCAAGAACACAACATGAGACACAAGAACTACAAAACCTGAAGGTGGATGTCCTAGCCAACCAAGATCTTTAATCTACCACTTGTAGTTGTGTGATTAAGAAAGAGAGGGTTTTCTATAGATGAATGACTGTTTTTCGCAATTAAAAACTCAAAATTATACCTTAACTCTCTAAAAGACAACTTAAATAGTTTGGTCTTAAGTGAATTCAACAAGTTGATTTATTTGTACAATATGTTGATTTCACTTGACTTAAGTGAAACCAGTCGATTGAAAAACAATTCAACTAATTGAATACATTCATACCAGAAATTATATACAACAAGCCTTTTAACTTGTTAAAACCCATTTTTAATATATTGAAAGGGACACACTAAGGCTAACAAGACATCTAACCTATGTCATATAGCCTATAAATAAAGTACAACATGTAAACATCATATTCTACACTTTATTTCCATATTTAACACAATAGAACCATGATCATCAAATGGATCTTCATCAATCTTCATCCACCACATGTGATCTCATGCACTTTGCTTTATCGAATCTTTACACCAAGGTTGCTTGTGCTAACAATCTCCCCCTGATTTGATAAAGCCAACATCCTCAAGTTGAATTGATGAGCTAAGATCCATTGAGGGTTTTGTAACGGTGCGAAAATTGAGAGGGAGTTGAGAGGATTGTGGCAATTGGGAGCATAGTGAAGGGAAGGTTAGGCTGCCTAGTGATCAAGGAGGGATTCTTAACACTTTGCATTTTTCTAGGCAAAGGAAAATTCCAGGTTAGGGGAGCTAAACCCGAAATTCTGTGTTAATTGCATTGTCTTGCATGATTTGAATTTCGTGCTGCATAAGAGGGAATTTGGGGTTATGGGTTTTGGGGACTGTTTCACTGAAATTTGACCTAAATGTATGTATATAATAGGGTGGTGTTCTGTATATTCTGTGATTATGCAAAGTTGGGTTGTTGGGGCATATTTTTGTGTCCAATTATGCTCATATGCCTAATGAAATTGTGCTGAATCAATAGTATGAATTTGGAGTGTATTTTAGGTTCAATTGTTGTTGTTGTGTGTGTAAAACAGTGCCAAAGCCTGTAATTCTCGCTCCAGCGAGTCAGACTTGCCTAGGCGAGAGTTGCAGGGACTTAGTTTCAGGCACTGCTCGAGTATCTCGCTCAGGCGGGGTAATTTTGGTCTTGGGCGACAGGCCATCTCACTTAGGTGAGTGTGTCTCGCCAAGGCGAGAACTCGCGTGTGTTTTTGTGTGGCTTGGTTGCACATCTCGCGCAGGCAGGATTTATTGTTTTGAGTGAAGGCGTGTCTCGCTCAGGCGAGACTCTCTCGCCAAAGCGGGATTTCAAGTGTGGATTTGCTGTCTCATTGAACTCGTCTGCTAGACGAGGCAATTTAGTCTTGGGCGAGTGAGGGTCTTGCCCAAGCGAGGAGGAGCTCGCTTAAGCGAGACTTCGCGGGCTGCAGCTGTTCTAAGGGCTCGCTCAAGCTAGTGGGCCTAACTTCAGCGAGATAGGCTGCACTGTATGAACAAAGGCTTTTAGCCTACGCGAGCGAGGGTGTTGTTATGCGTTCAAGGCAAGTGTTACTGCTGTATTAATGGGATGAGATGGAATTTGTGAGGCGTGGTCTACAAGGCTTCTAGGATATATCATTGGTGAGCTTGTTGGTGTTGCTTTGGTTGTGGCCCAGGATAAGGGTTAAGCATGTGGCATTCTATGGGTTGTGGCCCGGAATGACTTCCCTTGAGTTGTGGCTCGGGATAGCGGATGAACACGAGGAACTCTTGAGTTGTGGCTCGGGTTGGCAAGTGTTGCCGGCGTGAGTGTGCTAGTTGTGGCAGTACGGATGAGTCCAGATGGATTGCCCTCCTCAATGATTTGCTGACGAGTTTGGTAGTCCTGGGACGTTATGGACTATGTTCGTATTTGGGAACTCCTCCCGGCGTTATGATGTGCGATCCATAGCATGGTTCCCGCACATGCTCTATCGGTTGTGGCCGATAGCTGTGGCAACAAGGCGCCTCGAGATACTTACTAGAAGATTTAGAACACTGCTAGCATGGTGGTGGCCATGTGGAAGAGTTGGAACGAGTCTCCTTGATGTGCACTAATACTACATGGTTGTGGCCATATGGAAGGAAGGGAACAAGTCTTCCTTGATGTGCATTGATATTACATGGTTGTGGCCATGCGGGATAAAAGGAGAGATTTTATTTTGATGTATTTTATTTTATATATATATATATATATATATATATATATATATATATATATATATATATGATTGATGTATATTTATGTGTTATCTTTTTAACTCACCCTATCTGCTTGTGTTTAGCGATGATCGTGTACGCAGTACACGTGAGTAGATGATATTGCAGGTGGAGTTGGTGAGGCTTAGGCTTAGAGCGTGGGCTAGATTGAGAGTTTTTGATGATTTGTGTTTTGAATAATAATCGGTAAACATTGTGGATATTTATTATATTTTGCATTTATAAATTATGGAATATTGGAATTTTTCATAGTTTAATAAAGTTCTAAATTTCCCGCATCTTTGGGGAATGAAGTTTTATTAATTGCGATTTAATTACTTTTCTTTAAATTTTATATTTTAATCCGTAATATCCGGTAGGGGTGTTACATTTGGTATCAGAGCAATGGTTTTCAAAAGATTTTTGGGGTCTGTGGCGAGTGAGCTTACCGTGTGTTGCTTGTGAGATCATTTTGTTTATTGTTTGTTAACTATTTTTGGTATAAGTCTTAATCAGACCTGTTTGAAGTGAACAGTGAATATGTGGCGTGCTCAGGCTGTGGCAAATAGGTGGAGGAGGAATAATTCCTGGGCTGATGAGATCGCGCAAGCGATACATCGGATGGTGGATGCGATGTAGCCCATTGTAACGCAACCTAGAGCCGTGGTAGCACCCACACGCCCTGTGACGATGGAGGACTTTATGAGGCATAAGCCCTCAAAATTCACGGGCAAATCCACTTCGGACGAAGCTGACACATGGCTCAAGGTGTGTGAGAAAATTTATAGAGTCATAGAGTGCATTGATGCACAAAAGTTGACTTTCATTACATTCTTACTGGTGGTGGACACTGAATACTAGTGGGCAGGCATGCAACAACTCATGCAGACTAAGGACGAGGAGGTTACATGGACTTCTTTTCGGACGAGATTCCTAGAGAAGTATTTTCCAGACAGTGCCAGGCACGAGAGAGAGGCGGAACCTGACTATTCAGGCATACACATACAGATTGGAGTACCTAGCGAGATTCTATTCGCCCACCATCACCAAGGAGTGGAGATGCAGAAAATATGAGGGCGGGTTGAAACACGAGTTGCGCCATTTCATTGTACCTCTCTGGATCAAGGAGTTTCCAGTCTTGGTGGAACAGGCCAAGGCCGTTGAGCAGCTGGAGATAGGGCCCAGAAGAGGGGCATTTCGCACGTCACTGCCCTAACAAGAAACCAGTTGAGAGTATGCCAACGAAGAAGCTCGTTGGGGAGCGACCTAGAGCCCAGTCAGGTAACTTAGTGCAGACTACTTATTTATTGTTTAATCACGAGGTTATTGTGTTGTATGAATCAAGAGCTACCCATTCATTCGTATCCAATGAATGTGTTAGGAGGCTCGGTCTAGTGATGCGAGAGCTGGCGTGCGAGTTGATAGTTGCGACACCAGCGTCTAGAGAGGTAGCCACCACGTCTGTTTGTGTGGGATGCCCTATGGAGGTGGCAGGCCGCAAATTCAAGGTCAATCTCATCTGCTTACCAATGGAAGGGTTGAACGTGATACTGGTATGGATTGGTTGGCCAGTAACCACGTGGTGATCGATTGTAGGAAATGTAGAGTCGTATTCCCAGATGTAGAAGGACTGAAATTGATATCATCGAACTAGGCAGAGAAGGAGATTGAAGCTGGAACTACTTTCTTTATGATAGTAGCTCAGCCGGAGAAGAAGAGTATTATGAAGAAGATTAGTATGATTCTAATGGTAGATGAATACGCAGATGTCTTCCCTGATGAAATTCTAGAATTGCCATCGAGCAGGGATGTGGATTTCACTATTGATCTCATTCTTGGAGCTGGCCCAGTATCTATGGCACCGTATCGGATGGCGCCAACTGAGTTGGCAGAGTTGAAGAAGCAGATTGAGGATCCGCTTGAGAAGAAGTTTATCCGATCATGTACATCACCATGGGGAGCACCGGTATTGCTTGTGAAAAAAGAAGGATGGCAATTTCAGGTTGTGTGTTGACTACTGACAACTGAATAAGTTAACAATCAAGAATAAGTACCCACTGCCGAGGATTGACGACCTGTTGGATCAGTTGAGGGGAGTTGCGGTGTTCTCTAAAATTGACGTGATGTCTGGTTGTCATCAGATCTTAGTCAAACCAGAGGATGTGCAGAAGACAACATTCAGGTCTCGCTACAGACACTATGAGTATGTGATGATGCCGTTTGGGGTGACAAATGCTCCTGCTATATTCATGGACTACATGAACAGGATATTTCGACCATACTTGGATCAGATTGTGGTCATGTTTATTGATGACATCTTGATAGTTGGGATGAACACGCAGAGCATCAAAGAGTGGTGCTAGGGATTTTCAAAGAGCATAAGCTTTATAGGAAGTTATCGAAGTGCGAGTTTTGGCTAGATGAGGTACAGTTCTTGGGCCATGTAATCTCAGCCCAAGGAATAGCAGTGGACCCATCGAAGATTGAAACAGTGGTGAAGTGGGAGAGACCACAGACAATAACTGAGGTGAGAAGCTTCTTGGGCCTGATAGGTTATTACAGGCGCTTTGTGGAAGGGTTCTCCAAGATGGTGAGTCCATTGACTCAACTTACTAGCAGGGACCAACCTTTCTCTTGGACAGACGAGTGTGAAGTCTATTTTGAGGATATGAAGAGGAGATTGACCACTGCACCTATACTAGCTATTCCTGACACAACCAAGATGTTTGAGGTGTACTGTGATGCTTCATACCAGGGCTTGGGTTGTGTGTTGATGCAGGAGAAACGACCTGTTGCTTATGCATCTCGTCAGCTGAAGGTGCACAAGAAGAACTACCCTACACATGATTTGGAGTTAGCTGCAGTAGTATTTGCCCTTAAGACTTGGAGGCACTACTTGTATGGGTCAAAGTTCCAAGTGTTCAGTGATCATAAAAGTTTAAAGTACTTATTTGATCAGAAAAAGCTGAATATGAGACAGAGGCGTTGGATGGAGTATTTGAAAGACTATGATTTTGAGCTTCTATACCATCCAGGTAAAGCCAATGTTGTTGCTGACGCCTTGAGTAGGAAGAGAGTTCACATATCTACTATGATGGTGAAAGAGTTGGAGCTTATCGAGAAACTACGGGATATGAACTTAAGTCTACACACAGGTGCTGACCATATACGGTGCAGCATGTTGTAGATCACTAATGAGTTCTTAGATGAGGTTAGGGTGGAACAAGGTAAGGATCAGGAACTGCAGTAGATCATTAGTGAGTTAGGCACAAAGAAGAGGAAGGACTTCAGAATGGGCAGAGATGGTATCCTGCGATTCAGAGAGAGGGTGTGTGTACGCCACAGTTAGGTTTTGGAGGAAGATGCTCTTGGATGAATGGCATAAGAGTCCTCTTATCATACATCCAGGTATGACTAAGATGTACAAGGGCTTGAAAGCGACCTTCTGGTGGACGGGTATGAAGACTAATGTGGCTGATTATGTCGCTTCCTGTTTGATTTGCTAGAAGGCAAAGATTAACCATCAGAGGACGGGTGGCACATTGGAGCCTCTCGACATTCCTCAATGGAAATGGGACAGCATTTCCATAGATTTTGTCACGCACTTGCCGCGGTCTATGAGAGGACATGACTTGATTTGGGTTATTGTAGACAGACTAACGAAGTGTGCGCACTTCCTGCCGATTAATCAGAAGATGTATATGGACAAATTGGCAGATCTATATGTCCGAGAAGTGGTCAAACTACATGGGGTGCCTGTGAGTATTGTGTCGGACAGAGACCCAAGGCTCACATCAAGATTCTGGCAGGATGATGTTCAGGTGCGAGAGGACTTGACTATGGGAGCTGGGCCTGTGCGAATGTTGGATTCCCAAGTCTAGCAACTCAAAGGGAAGGAGATTTGGATTGTGAAGGTTCTCTGGAACGAGGCAACCCAGGAGATGACTTGGGAGATGGAGGATCTCATGAGGAAGTCTTATCCTCACCTGTTTGCTGGTAAGTTCTCTTTTTCGAGGACAAAAACTTTCAAGGTGGGGGAATGTAAGATTCGTAAAATTTAATTAATTAAATAAATAAATAAATAATAAATGCGGGTAGGTAGAGTATTTATGACATTAAATACTAATGGGTATGACATGGAGAAGTACTAGCTCAAGTGGTTGGGAGTACTTTGATTATGTGAGAGGACTTGGGTTGAAGTCCTATGTGTGCCAAATTGTGTGTTATTTAATTATTATAGTTTTAATAATATGTTGGAGCATGTTTCGTATGATATGATACTTGAATTGTGTGAGTTAGCAAGAAACATGAGTTGGCCAGTATGGTTTAGTATTAAATTGGCTTTGGCATGGTCATGGGTTCAAACCTTGGTGGCGCAAACTTAATTATCTTTTTGCTAAAAAAACTGGTATGGCATTCATGAATATGAAAAGGTGGAGAGAACTCTAGAAGAAGGGGCAGCTAGGAGGGCTGAAAACAAATACTAAAGGCCTTAAATAACAATAAAACTTACCATTTAAAAAAAACTTAATTTTCGTTTTATGCATTAAACCCTTTTAAGGCATCTTTAAAAGGCAATTTTTGAGAGAGAAAAGGGGTTTTGGGAAGCTGTTTTTGAGGGTTTTGCAAGGGTGCGAAAATTTAGAGGGAGTCGAGAGGATTGTGGCAATTGAGAGCATAGTGAAGGGAAGGTTAGGCTGCCTAGAGATCAAAGAGGGATTCCCAACACTCTACATTTTTCTAGGCAAAGGAAAATTCTAAGTTAGGGGAGCTGAACCCGAAATTTTGTATTAATTGCATTGTCTTGCATGATTTTGATGAAGCTATGCTCTAAATTTTGTGCTGCATAAGAGGGAATTTAGGGTTGTGGGTTTTGGGTACTGTTTCATTGAAATTTGACCTAAATGTATATATATAATGGGTTGTTGTTCTGTATATTCTATGATTATGCAAAGTTGGGTTGTTGGGGTATATTTTCGTGTCCAATTATGCTCATATGCCTAATGAAATTGTGCTAAATGAATGGTATGAATTTAGAGTGTATTTTAGGTTCAATTGTTGTTGTTGTGTGCGTAAAACAATGCCAAAGTCTGCAATTCTCGCTTAAGCGAGTCAGACTCGCCTTGGCGAGAGTTGTAGGGACTCAGTTTCAAGCTCTGCTCAAGCATCTCACTTAGGCGGGGTACTTTTGGTCTTGGGCGACAAGCCATCTCGCTTAGGCGAGTATGTCTCGCCCAAGCGAGATCTCGCGTGTGTTTTTGTGTGGCTTGGTTGCACATCTCGCGTAGACGAGATTTATTGTTTTGAGCGAAGGCGCGTCTCACTCAGGCGAGAGTCTCTCGCCTAAGCGGGATTTCGGGTGTGGTTCCGCTGTCTCGTTGAATTCGTCGCCTAGATGAGGCACTTTAATTCTGGGCCAGTGAGGGTCTCGCCCAAGCGAGAATTCGTGGGCTGTAGTTGTTCTAGAGGCTCGCTCAAGCTAGTGGGCCTAGCTTAAGCGAGATAGGCTGGATTGTATGAACAAAGGCTTTTAGCCTACGCGAGCGAGGGTGCTGTTGTGCGTTCAGGGCAAGTGTTACTGTTGTATTAATAGGATGAGATGGAATTTGTGCGGCGTGGTCTACAAGGCTTCTAAGATATCTCAATGGTGGGCTTGCTGGTGTTCCTTGGGTTGTGGCCCGGAATGTATCCTTGGGTTGTGGCCCAGGATAGGGGTTAAGCACGTGGCATTCTATGGGTTGTGGCCCAGAATGACTTCTCTTGAGTTGTGGGTCAGGATAGCGGATGAACACGAGGAATTCTTGAATTGTGGCTCAAGTTGGCGAGTGTTGTCGGTGTGAGTGTGTTGGTTGTGGCCAGTACGGATGGGTCCAGATGGATTGCCCTCCTTAGTGATTTGCTTACCAGTTTGGTAGTCTTGGGACGTTACGGGCTATGTTCGTATTTGGAAACTCCACCTGGTGTTACGGTGTGCGATCCGTAGCATGGTTCTCGCACGTGCTCTATCGGTTGTGGCCGATAGGTGTGGGAGCAAGGCGCCTCGAGATACTCACTAGAAGATGTAGAACACTGCTAGCATGGTTGTGGCCATGTGGAAGAGCTAGAACGAGTCTCCTTGATGTGCACCGATACTACATGGTTGTGGCCATATGGAAGGAAGGGAACGAGTATTCCTTGATGTGCATTGATATTACATGGTTGTGGCCATGTGATAGAGAAGAAGGAGTGATGGACGTCCTTGGTGTAGGAGAGGAAGGAGATCCATCGAAGACACAAAAAAGAAGATGAAATGCAGCGGAAATGAAGATAAGAGCAAGAAGAGCTCTAGGCAATGAAGATTTTTGGTGAAGATGAAGAGTAGAAGTGGAGTTACGGTATGGAAGGTGGCTAGAGGAGATGAAGGAGAAGGTTAGCCATGTGTGCTCTCAAAATAATAGAAGAGTGGAGTGATCTCAACACAAACATTTTATTAGAAATTTCAAGAGTTAAAATGTACAAATGGTCTACTTTTGACTTTTATATGTGAGCCTAAAAGCTAGACTAATTACTGGCCCTTAGATCAAGCTTGGAGGAGAAGCTTTAATCATCACCCTTGGATGGTGGCTTGGAGAAGGAGGCATCTTCCTGGCCTTTGGATGAAGACTTGGAAAAGAAGACACTCTCTTAGCCCTTGGATGAAGGAGGCACATGGGTGGAGTGTGGACTTGGCTCCATGGGATGCATGATCCATGAGGTGTAGGAAGGAACATTGACTTCCACTTAGTCCACCTTTGACCTTTGGTAGCTCATGGCCAAATCTCCTATTGGACTTAGTCAATCCCAAATTTATCAATTTAACTACACATTGTTTGACTTATTATTCTAGAAAAACAAGGCCTAAACAATGGCCCAAATTTAAATCTATACTACTTCCTTCATGCATCATCTCATATTTTAGAGATTTTTTTAGCCCATGTGAATGATGTAAAAAGCCCATGATTGACTTGATCATCCTGTGAGAGGCCCATGTGAATCTTTCTTATCATGCTTCTAGTGATTGGGCCTTGATGTGGGCTTGGGCTTGTTGATGCACTTGAGCTTGGGCTTGTTAGGGTCACATCATCCCCTCCTCCTTGAGGAGGATTTGCCCTCAAATCTTGGTGGTCATCCTCTTCATCAAAAATACCTACAAAAGGAACCAAATCAGTAATGTTGAAAGTAGGATGCACACCATATTCCGGAGGAAGATGCAATTGATAAGCATTATTATTGATCTTCTTGATGATTTGGAATGGACCATCACCTCGGGGACTAAGTTTGGATTTTCTTATATTAGGAAATCTTTCCTTCCTTAAGTGCAACCAAACTAAATCTCCTTCATTAAAAGACCGAACTTTCTTGCCCTTGTTTTTAGAATGAGCAATCTTTTCAACTTGAGCTTGAATTTGGTGTTTAACCTTCTCATGAAAATCTTTTATGAACTTGGACTTAGAAACTCTTTCTTTATGAACAAAAATAAAAGAAGTTGGAAGAGGTAATAAGTCCAATGGTGTGAGAGGGTTAAAACCATAAACTATCTCATAGGGTGAGAGTTTGGTGGTGCTATGGACCACTCTATTGTAAGAAAATTCAATGTGGGGAAGATACTCATCCTAAGATTTATGATTCCCCTTAAGCAAAACCCTAAGCAAAGTGGAAAGGGATCTATTGACTACCTCGGTTTGCCCATCAGTTTGTGGGTGACAAGAGGTAGAGAAAGAAAGTTTTGTTCCTAGCCTAGACCACAAGATCCTCCAAAAATGGCTTAGGAATTTAACATCCCTATCAGACACAATTGCTTTGGGTAAACCATGGAGGCGAACCACTTCTCTAAAGAATAACCTTGCTATGTTGCTAGCATCATCTACTTTGTGGCATGGTATAAAATGTGCCATTTTAGAAAAATGGTCCACTACCACAAATATAGAGTCAACACCCCTAGAAGTCCTTGGAAGCCCTAGGACAAAATCCATACTTATATCCTCCCAAATGGTGGAAGCAACAGGCAAAGGAGTATACATCCTTTTATTCAATTTGTGTTGGCTCTTCAAATACTTGAGAGTTTCATGATCACTATGGATAATAAACTCTTTTGTCACAAGATAATGTTCCCAAGTATGAAGAGCTCGCACAAGAGCATATAGCTCTTTGTCATAGGTGGGATAGTTACGAGAAGGACCATTTAGTTTTTCACTAAAATAGGCAATTGGATGACCTTCTTGTAACAAAACCGCACCTATTCCCACCCCAGAAGCATCACATTCTAGCTCAAAAGTTTTCTCAAAGTTTGGAAGAGCAAGAATGGGAGCTTGGGTGAGTCTAGTCTTGATATCATCAAAAGCCTTTTGTTGTCTTTCACCCCACTCAAAAGATATGTCTTTCTTAACAAGTTCATTGAGGGGTGAAGCAATGGTGGAGAAGTTGGGGACAAATCTTCTATAAAAACTTGTTAATCCATGAAAACTTCTAATGTCCCCAACATTCTTTGGCATAGGCCATTCTTGGATGGCCTTTATTTTTGCAGGGTCAACATGCACCCCACTCTTATTGACCACAAATCCCAAAAGGATAACACTCTCTACACAGAAAGTGCACTTGTCAATGTTAGCATAGAGTTGGTGGTCTCAGAGAAGAGATAACACAACTCTAAGATGACCCACATGAAGCTTAGAGCTTGTACTATACACCAAGATGTCATCAAAATAGACAACAACAAACTTGCCTATACAATCTCGCAAGACATGATTCTTTAGGCGCATGAAAGTACTTGGAGCATTGGTTAGACTAAAGGGCATGACTAACCATTCATATAGACCAAATTTTGTTTTGAAAGCAGTTTTCCACTCATCACCTTTTTGAATACGAATTTGGTGATAACCATGTAATTCATCCAACATATCATCTAGTCTTGGGATTGGGTGTCTATATTTTATGGTGATGTTGTTGATAGCCCTACAATCACAGCACATACGCCACTTTCCATCTTTCTTGGGCACCAACAACACAGGCACAACACAAGGACTTAAACTTTTTTGAACCCATCCCTTGTCTAGCAAATCATTCACTTGAGTTTCTATCTCCTTGGTCTCAATTGGGTTTGTCCTATAGGTGGGTCTATTAGGAAGACTTTCCCCTGGGACAAAATCAATTTGGTGCTCAATCCCTCTAAAAGGTGGGAGACCATGAGGGCCATCCTTTGGAAAAATATCTTGAAATTCATGAAGGAGAGCACGAATGGAAGGAGGTAGATCCTTAAGAGAAGGATGTTCAAGACAAGTAAGGATTGCTTGACAAAGTAAGAGGAAGGGAGGTTGCTCATTATGAAGAGTGTGCAAAAGAGTTTTATGAGTTAAAAGAACTTCATGAGCAACATCCTTAGAAGAAGAAACTTCCTCTACCTTTGTCTTGTCCTTAGAATCTTTAGAAGCATTAGAGTTCTTGGAACTCTCTTCCTCTCTCCTAGCTCGCATTTGAACTTGATCACTAGCAACTTGGCTAGGAGTGAGGGGATGCAACACAAAAGTTTTTGAAAGATATTGGAGGGTGATCTCATTGGTGTGGCCATTGTGTAAGGTTTTATGATCAAATTGCCAAGGCCTCCCCAAGAGAATATGGCAAGCTTCCATTGGGATTACATCACATAAAACTTTATCTTTAAATTTCCCAATGGAGAACTTGACTTTTACTTAATGTTCAACTTTGAGATCCCCATCTTCATTAAGCCAATGAAGTTTGTAAGGTTTGGGATAGGGTAACAAAGTCAAATTCAACTTCTCAACCAATCTTGTGCTACAACAATTGCAACAAGACCCACTATCAATGATCAAAGAACAAGTGTTTTTCAAAACCTCACATCTTGTGTGGAAAATATTTTCTCTTTGATCATTGAGAGGAATGCTAGGTTGGTTATTGAAAAGCCTCCTAATCATCAAAAGTTTCCCTTCATTTGGATATGAATGTTCTTGAGAATGACTAGAATGAGAAGTGTCGGAGTCACTTGAAGATGACTCCTCTTGGCTAGTGTAGAGGTCTTTGCCCTTAAGCACAATGGTGCGTTTGGTAGGGCATTGAGCGACCACATGACCTCTACCTAGACACTTGAAACATTTGATGTCACTACCTCTTTTGTTGGTGGAGGATTCACCCTTGTCACTTACCTTTGTAAGGCTCTTATGAGTGGACTCTTTTTCTTTTGAAAAATCTTTCTTTTGAAAATCACTTTTAGAAAAATAGGGAGAATCCTTGGGAGAAGGACGTCTCAAAAGTTGTTGCTCCACCTTGATGCTCATTTGAACAAGATCATTAAAATTGCGGTAGGGGAGCAACTCAACTTTATCTCTTATGTTGTAATTAAGTCCACTTAAGAACCTAGCAATGGTAAGTTCCTCTTCTTCTTTAATTCCGGCTCTCATGATGTAGGGCTCCATCTTTTGTCTATACTTTTCTATAAACATAGATCTTTGTTGGAGCCTATGGAGCTTGTCCAAGAGCTCCCTTTTGTAGTAGGAGGGAACATGGCGGGCATGAAGGGCTTCCTTAAGATCATTCCAATACTCAATATCATGTAGCCCTTTTCTCCTTCTTTGGAGGACTAAGGAAGTCCACTAATTAAGAGCATGCCCTTGAAAGCTAAGAGTAGCTAGAGACACACGCCTCTTTTCCTCCACAACATGACTCTCAAACAATTGTTCTACTTTGGCAACCCAATCAAGAAAAACCTCAACATTATCCTTTCCATAGAAATGAGGCAAATCAATTTTGACTTCCTTTGGGTGAGGAGGTATGTGCCTTTGCCTTCTTACACGAGGCGGTTGTCTAAGGTTAATGCACTCATCTTCCTCCTCTTCAAAATCATACTCATACCTTGAAGGGGCACGAGAAGGCCTAGGAGAGGCACGTATATTATGGTTAGGAGGGGTAAGTTGATTGGCAATTAATTGAAGATTGGCTTGCATGGAAGCCATTTGAATTTTAAGGTCCCTAACCTCTTGAGAGAGATTATTTAGGACTCTAGGATCAACCTCAACTTCCTCATCACCACTTGTGTGGAGGTTGTTTTCATCAACTTGTTGTTGATGTTGGGTACTAGCACGAGTAGCCCTTCTAGTGCTCATGGTGATTGAAAGAACTTAGAACTTTAACAAAATGGTGAAAGAAGAAACCAAACACAAGTAGACCTCCAGGTTAGGCAAGGTGAGTCTAAAAGACTTCTTAAGTACCAAGGTCAATCCTTGCCAAGATCTACTTGCAAAAGGTTTCAAAGATCACACAATTGTCTAAGGTTAAGTAAGTAGAATCACATGAGACACTAAGCACAAACAAACACAAACAAGACTCAAAGAAAAGAAAAGACCAACACTAAAAATGGACCCCTAAATGGCAAAAATTTTAGAGACTTTGGTCTCACAAATTAAAACCACTAAGCGTCTAATCTATGCGGCCTAAAAGCAAGGTGAGAAAGCACTTAGAACTTTCAACACACTCACTTACTAAAACGTTGCACTATAATATGAAAAAGGTTCTACTTAGGAGATGGGATTGAACACCTTTGGTTCCCCAAGACACCTAAGTAGGCCATGGATACCATTGAGAACTTGAAAGCAATTTTGGTTCACTAATTTGGTACTCAAAATGAAGCAACCTCAAGCCACTTAATATCTCAAATTTTGATGCTCAAAAGATGCAATTTCACAATCAAGGAGGCTTCAAAATGGTACCAAATAAGATATGCCAAAAACAAGTACAAAGTACAAAGAAATAAAGCCAAAAAAATAAGAAACAATGCAACTCCAAATGTGCTGCCAAAGTGCTGCCAATTTGCACAAAATCAAGAGCCAAGAGCTTGGCTTGTAGGCTCCTTTTGATTTGAACAAAGACCACCACCAAGTAAGGCACTTGTAAGCACCTTAAGCCCCCAAAATGAAGTGCAAAATAGCAACTATAGCCTTGGTTTTAAGGCCAAAACAGCCACCAAACCTGCACCAAAAAAACAAAACAGCAAGAAAACTATACCAAGCAATGAAGTTAGCACACACACTCTGAAATGAATAGGTCCAAAACTCTCAATAGGTGAGAAAAAGGATAAGCACACAAGCTAAAATTATACTTCAATATCCACCACCTAAGATGCTACCAAATCATAGAAACCATTCTAAACTTCATAGCATCATCAATCACAACCAATAACCAAGAGTCAAGTATATGAACCCAAACAAAGGAGAAAGCAAGAAAAGCTAATTAGAAATGTTAAACCAAAAGAGAATTGAAATGAAACATGACTAGAAAGAGATTCAAGAAGTGACAAGCAAGAATTAAAGGTTGGAAAGAAAGGCAAGCACCACAAAAAGGAACCTAGAAATGCACTAGAATAGATGAAAAAAAAACTGAAAACAGAGAAGAAAAGTGCTCAGAAACAACCACTGTACTCATTGCAATTTTGTGCCAAATTGAGGGAATAAATTCCACTTCTATTGAAGGCAAACTCGAGCCAATATAGAGTACACAATCAAGGAATCAATTAGAATAACAAAGAGCACTTAAAAGCACCACAAATCGCACAAAACAGCAGTAAACCATAAAATTCCCGAGACCACTATGCCAGAAAACGTGAAAATTTTCCTCAACTTCGCTGATTTTTCATTTTTTTTACTCAACATTTTTGAATAATTTTTTTTTTGTATTTTTCGTTTGGATATTAGCTAAATGAGGAAAAATTCAGATTAAAATTTGGACCAGGTAGTGACTTATGAAAAATCTCAAACAGTAGGTGTGCGTGTAGTGAAAACTGGAAAAATAGACTGGAGCAGAATTGCTCACGGAAATTGTAAGATGTTCTATGAAAATTCAAGATGAATGAACTTGATTATGATCTAAAATCAAGTATGAATCATAGAAGAACATCTTAAACACTCAAAAGCACAATCCAATCAGTGAAATGGACAAAAAATAGTGAGACCATTGCCTTATACATCCACAAGCATCACTTGAAGTTCATAGCTCATTTTGTGTGATGTAGGACTTGGTTCTCATCAAGCAAGTGCAGAATTCAGCCATATGAACGAAAGTTAAGATGTATGAAAGTGCTAAAACATGACTTAAGACAAAAAATAACATAAGGAACTGAAAATTAAAAGATGCACCGATTAAAATGAAGAAAAACAGCAAGGAAGAAAAGAACAAGTACTAGAAAACGAAAATAGAACCTAAAACAGATTTGCACCAATGAAGAAAGGAGTACTACAAGATGAATCAATGGAGATTCATGTAGCCTCAATGTCAAATGGTAGAGAGCACAAAAACATGAAAAAAACAGCAACAAAATTGAAGAAAATAGTGGAGAAGAGAGACAAAATGGAAATTGAAACAAGATACAAGTATGGACCAAGAACCTTACCCAAACCAAGAGGATGGATGCACCAAAGGCTTGGATGGCTCTGATACCAATTGATGGACGTCCTTGGTGTACGAGAGGAAGGAGATCCATGGAAGACACAAAAAAGAAGATGAAATGCAGCTGAAATGAAGATAAGAGCAAGAAGAGCTCTAGGCAATGGAGGTTTTTGGTGAAGATGGAGAGTAGAAGTGGACCTATAGTATGGAAGGTGGCTAGAGGAGATGAAGGAGAAGGTTAGCCATGTGTGCTCTCAAAATAATAGAAGAGTGGAGTGATCTCAAAACAAACATTTTATTAGAAATTTCAAGAGTTAAAATGTACAAATGGTCTACTTTTGACTTTTATATGTGAGCCTAAAAGCTAGACTAATTACTGGCCCTTAGATCAATCTTGGAGGAGAAGCTTTAATCATCACCCTTGGATGGTGGCTTGGAGAAGGAGGCATCTTCCTGGCCTTTGGATGAAGACTTGGAAAAGAAGACACTCTCTTAGCCCTTGGATGAAGGAGGCACATGGGTGGAGTGTGGACTTGGCTCCATGGGATGCATGATCCATGAGGTGTAGGAAGGAACATTGACTTCCACTTAGTCCACCTTTGACCTTTGGTAGCTCATGGCCAAATCTCCTATTGGGCTTAGTCAAGCCCAATTTTATCAATTTAACTACACATTGTTTGACTTATTATTCTAGAAAAACAAGGCCTAAACAATGGCCCAATTTAAATCTATACTACTTCATTCATGCATCATCTCATATTTTAGAGATTTCTTTAGCCCATGTGAATAATGTAAAAAGCCCATGATTGACTTGATCATCTTGTGAGAGGCCCATGTGAATCTTTCTCATCATGCTTCTAGTGATTGGGCCTTGATGTGGGCTTGGGCTTGTTGATGCACTTGAGCTTGGGCTTGTTGGGGTCACATCAAGGAGGTTCCTTGGTGGTGAAATGATATCATACATGGTTGTGGCCATGCGGGATAAAAGGAGAGATTTTATTTTGATGTATTTTATTATATATATATATATATATGATTGATGTATATTTACGTGTTATCTTTTTAGCTCACCCTATCTGCTTGTGTTTGTCGATGATCATGTACGCGGTACACGTGAGCATATGATATTGCAAGTGGAGCTGGTGAGGCTTAGGCTCGGAGCGTGGGCTAGATTGGGAGTTTTTGATGATTTGTGTTTTGAATAATAATCTATAAACATTGTGGATATTTATTATATTTTACGTTTATAAATTATGGAATATTGGACTTTTTCATAGTTTAATAAAGTTCTAAATTTCCCGCATCTTTGGGAAAGGAAGTTTTATTAATTGCGATTTAATTACTTTTCTTTATATTTTATATTTAAATCCGTAATATCCGGTAGGGGTGTTACATCAATGAACTTGGAGATGAGAACTATATATGGTAGCTTGAAATCAGTGAGTCTTTTGGCCTTCATGATGTGGTCATGGATGGTGTATGTCTAGTCAATAACCACACCATTTTGGATGCAATAGATCACCACCAAGTCACATTCATTTAAGGTTTAATGATTGCTCCCCATATGCATGATAATTTTGGTCACCATCATGGCTAACAACCTTTACTCCACACGAAGTCTTCCCAGATGGAAATTGTCAGTTTGCTCACTTGGATTGCGCACACATTGGTTGAAAAATTGCACCTTGTTCAATTCATCCATTGTAGTAGTTTCTCCTTTTCGTACTTGCACACCCTTTTGCCTTAGCCCAACCACATCCTTCCATGTTTGCCCTGTAATCTCCATGTTAACACCTTTCATAGTTGATTTTAGGATGCCATTGTTGAACTTTAGGTTGACATTGAAGACCATAACCAAGTCCGGATAGATTTTCCCCAAAATTTCAAGGAAAGTCTTCAACTTTTGAGACTTGAGGTGTTTTTGTCGGGTCTCAAAGTTCTCTACCCTCAGCCATGATAGGCACAACACCTTAGGGATAATGATTTGCTTCTTAGTGATCTCAATCAAGAATGTTTGGATCCTATATTCATGCCTTTCGAACCAAGCTTAAATTCTTCCATGATTCAAGTCAATAGGAGATGATGAAGTAGGTGGAATGGAGTTCTCCCTATTAGATGGGGCATTCCTTTGTCTATGAGGCATGCTGAATTTGGGTTTGGCTCTTACTAGCATATATGAGTGCCAATGCATGATGCTTATACATGTATTTATAGAATTAGCGTGTTTATTATTAAAATCAATCAATTAATTTGCACATATATTTTGAATTTAATGTAGTACAGGGAATCAAAGTCAATTAAATGCACTGGAATCAATACCTGATCATAAAGCATGGTGTTTCCTAGGCGTTCTATGTGCTATCCACTCAAAAAAGTTCACAACATATGCATGCACATTGGAAATCACGTAATAAAAGTGCTTTATGGTCAATGCAACATGAAAATTTGGTTTTAGCTAATGCATTAGTTGTTATTTATTACTACTACAGTCCAACTCAATTTGACTGAGTCAATAAATTGAAATCAATTTGAGTAGATCCACATCAGCATACGTGAAATCAACACACAAAAATATAGAGTTAGTCGATTAAAAATCCATTAGGTCACACAATTTGAGTGTAGTGATAGTTTTAAGTGAAATCTGTGTCGTTTTTGCAAATTTAACAAACTAAAAATTTCAGATCACACAAAATTCATGATATGATAATTTAAGTGAAATTTATGTGTTATTTTGTGAAAATTAACAGATTATAAACATGCCAGATCACACATTATGCAAATTTTGGCAGTTTAAGTGAAATCTATGTGTTATTTTTGCAAATTCAACAAACTGAAATCGTGTCAGTTCACATTTTATGTAGAATTAATCACTTTAAATGCAACAGACACATGATCCAATAAAATTAAAAAGCCAAACAATCATCAACACACATTTTTCATGTCTAGAACACCTAATTCAGTTCTAAGCTTGTTAAATCTATCACGTGCAAAAGGTTTTGTGAATAAGTCAACCAATTGGTTTTCAGTTTTCACCTTTTTGAACGTCATCTCGTATGAAATGATGCATGATTTCAATGTGTTTGGTTTTAGAATGTTAAATTGGATTCTTAGTTAGGTTGATAACACTAGTATTATCACAATACAAGGGTATCATCTCTAGCTTTAACCCATAATCCGTTAGTTGATGCTATAGCCAAATTATTTGAGCACATCCATGTCCAACTGCTATGTATTCAGCTTCAGGAGCAGAGAATGCCACACATGCTTGCTTTTTGCTATTCAATGAAATTAAGCTTGAGCCAAGTATGTGACATGTACCACTTGTGCTTTTCCTATCCAATTTGCACCTTGCACAATCATAATCCGAAAAACCGCTAAGAGTTATGTTAGAATCATTTGGATACCATAATCCAACATTAGTTGTCCCTTTCATATACTTGAGAATGCTCTTTGCATCTTTAAATTATGACTCCTTTGGATTGGATTGAAACCTTGCACACAAGTATACACTAAATTGAATGTTTGGCCTACTAGTTGTTAGATAGAGCAAAGAACCAATCAACCCTCTATATTTGGTTGAATCAACTTGCTACCCTTCTTCATCTGCATCCAAAAGGAAATTTATGGCAATTGGAGTGACAGCCTCTTTGCAATCCTCCATATTGAACTTTTTTAGCAGGTCAAAACAATATTTTAACTGGCTTAAAAATGTCCCTCGCTTGAGTTGCTTTACTTGCAGCCCTAGGAAATAGGTTAGCTCACCCATCATAGACATTTCGAATTCACCTTGAATAGTTGTAACAAACTCTTCATGGAGTTATTATTTGAGTCAAAGATTATATCATCAACATACACTTAAGCAAGTATAACATCATTTGCATGTTTTCTAATAAAGAGTGTTTTATCAACAACACCTCTAGCATAGCCTTTTGATAAAATAAAACTGCTTAGCCTTTCATACCACTATCAAGAATAAGTAAATTTTTCATTTGAAATTGACACTTATCATTGTATGAAATGGTGTTATTTTTGTACAAAACAAACCTCCTTACTTTAAGATACAAAATGAGATATTAAGAAATACAGTTTTATGATTTATAATGATATTTTGCTATTTTGCAATAAAATTAAAGAAAAATATCAAGTATGCAGATGAGCCACAATACTGGAACTGAGCCATGGAAGTAGAAAATAAAGGAGAACATATTTCGACTTTTGAGCTGAGCACAAGAAATGGAGCTGAGCCTCGTGAGGAAACCCTCTTTGCAAGGAAACATGGAGCCCAAATCCATGAGGTTGAGCAGCCAAGAAAACTCTTCCAAGAAGGAAAAGTCACATGTTAAACACCAGAACAAAGACCTAAGCTAAGAAGGAAATCCACTTGTGAAGTAACCCCTATGGCTGAGCACCAAAAGTTGGGCTGAGCACTACTCAAAAATTTCTATAAATAAAGAGCTTAGGTTCTCATTTCAGGCATGGAATGGATATAAAAAATGTAGCAGTAAGATAGAATAGGGTCTCTGAGGCATGAGGGAGGTACTCTTAGTGTAAATCTTATGTGTATATGTTGTTGGAATTGCATTGTAATATTCTATGAGTAGCTAAACTCCCTCATGTCAAAGTTTGATGTAATCAATTCTGATTCTATTCACTTCTACTCGTTGGGTATTTATCTTTGCTTTCATTCAATTATTTGTGGTTTGATTTATTCTTAATGATGATTAGATCACTCATCTATTTAACTAGTTTGGATTGAGTTGGAAAACAATCTCAAACTATGGTCCAATCAAATCATCATACATGTATTGAATGCTCTATGGCATACTAGAGTGGATGCTGGAGGAGAGAGTGTTGCACATTAAAGAAAGGACTCATTCTACCAGGAGTTGAAGAATCACACTAGGTTTGGAATCCTTAGGTTCTAGTGTATTAGGGATGAACCTAGATCTACATAGAAAGAGTACTTCAAGGACATTGAATGATTTGCAAAGTAAGTAAATAAGATGGTAGTGGTGTAGTAGAAAAAGATGAGATGAAACCAATTCATAGCCCCTAGTTCATTCAATCTATCTACTAACCACTATCTATTATTACTTGCACTCTCTATCACAAACATAAAACCTAAAAATCAAACTACCAATATACTTGCTAAATCCCTGTGGATACGACACTTGTTGATACTACTACGTACGAATACACTTGCTGGAAAATGGTTGTTGTGAAACAATCATCAATGATCTTCAAAGCCAGGGGGTTGTGATACATACACTTCTTCATTTAAGAAACCATTCAAGAATGAACTTTTCACATCCATTTGAAAAAAATTGAAATTACACATGCAAGCATTTGCCAATAATAATCTCACAGCTTCTAGCCTAGCTATAGGTGCATATGTTCCATCAAAATCAATACCTTCCTCTTGATTATACCCTTTAGCAACTAGCCTAGCTTTGTTTCTAACTATGCTACCATCTTCATCCATTTTATTTCTAAACACCCATTTAGTACCAATCACATTCATTTCATTAGTTCTAAGAACTAGAGACCATACTTCATTTCTAGTTAATTGATTTAGTTCATCTTTCATAGCAACAACCCAATTCCTATCACCTAAAGCATTATTCACATTCTTAGGTTCAATTTGAGACACAAACGCAACATGTTCACAATAAGTAAACTTGCGTCTAGGGGATACTCCCTGATTGATATCATCAATGATGTTATCCTTTGATAATCCTTTAGGTTCAATCCACTCCTTGGGGAAATTGCTATCTGTAGTTTTTTTAGTCGACAATTTGCTTTACCATGAGCATATCTTCATGATTTGCATTCTTAGACCTTTGAACTTGCAACATTGGGTTAGTTTCATCAAATACCACATGCATAGACTCTTCAACAATGATTAGCCTTTTATTATATACCCTATATGCACGACTATTTGTAGCATAACCAAGAAATATGCCTTCATCCACTATAGAAGCAAACTTGCCAAGTTGCTCTTTGACATTATTTAAAATGAAACATTTACAACCAAATACTTTTAGATGATTTAAAGCAGACCTTCTACCTTTGAAAAGCTAATAACGAGTTTTCTTTAAAATTGGCATAATCAACACATAATTTAAAACATAGCAAGCTATGTTGACTACATCAGCCCAAAATTCTTTGGTAATGAAGTCACATTTAACATGGTTCTACCTAGTTCCTCAAGTGATCTATTCTTTCTTTCAACTACTCCATTTTGTTGTGGAGTTCTAGGAGTTGAAAAATTATGTTTGATTTTGAAACTCTTCACCATGATCACTTTTCCAAAACCTTTGCAAGCTTCTTATAATGTCCATGTGAATCTAGAATAGTCATCAACAATAACCAATCCATAGAAGTTTCCACCAAGACTCATGGTTCTTGAAGGACCAAATAGATCCATGTGATGGAATTTCAAGGGCCTTTCAGTTGATACACAGTTTTTAGGTATGAAAGAAACTGTGTTTTTCTTTCCCTTTTGGCATGCTTCACATACCCTATACTTCGAAAACTTGAGTTTTGACAAATCTTGAACCAATTGTTTTCTATTCAGTTGATTCAAATGTTGCATATGAATGTGACAATGCCTTTTATGCCATAACCATGTATCGTCATCTTTTGTAAGAAGGCATTATATGCTATTTGATGCATGATGTAGATTAAATAAGTAAATATTATTGACTCTTTTACCAACCAACATTATGCTACCACAGGCATCAAATATGAGAGAATGACTAGGTTTAAACACTACTTTACAACCCTTGTCAGAAAGTTGGCTAATACTTATTAAGTTGTGCTTTAAACCTTCAACTAGAAGCACATTTTTTATGTTGAATGAGGATCTATTGCTTATGACTCAATTTTCAAGTATCCTTCCTTTGTTGTTATCACCATAAGTCACAAAACCTCATCCTTTAGCTCCAACATTGCAAACTTGGAGTTGTCACCTGTCATATGCCTCGACCAACCATTATCTAGGTACCATAGGTCTTTCTTTTCTTATTTTGTGACAGTAAAAGATATTAATATTACATGGTACCTTTTGATAGGTTGGGTTACACCTTTCTAGATCCTTTTGGGATCCATTTCATAAGCCCTCTTGGATCATCATATTTCCTTACATACCAATTCTTATACACATGACCTTTCTTCACACAATAGTTGTAGGAGATGAATTGCATATCATTTGGCATACTATTGGAAAATAAACTAGAGAACTTCTTGGCTTTCTTTTCGAAAGTAGGATTATAACTAAGTCCAACCTTCAAAAAAAGAACAATTTTGAGAGGAAAGAACAACTTCTAGGTTTAGTTTCCCTCTTATGAACTTTGCATAGGTTTTCAAAAAGTATTTCACTTGAATTTCAAAATAGTGCAATTTTCACAAGGTTTTATAGCAAGCTTATTTTCAAAACAGTTGGTTGAATTACTATAAATCATGTCCAAGTTTTCGAAATCAGTTTTTAAATCAATTATTTCATATTCTAGCTCATTAACTTAATTTTCTAGCCATTTGTTTAATCCTTTTAATCGATTGTTTATGATAACAATTGTGTTAGCTTCATTATGCATCTTTTCAAAGTCATGCAACAATTTATTATAGTCATTCTTATCTTTTGATGACATGGAACTCACTTGGCTTGATGAAGATGACTCATATGCAGCCGAGAGGCATAAGTTTGCTTCTTCACTTCCATCTTATGATGAGCTATTTGTTGAATCATCATTGTCTATGTAGGCACGTCTTTCCTTGGCCTTTTTCTCCTCTTTGTTAATGTTAGGACATTCAATCTTGATATCCTTGCTTTCCATAATTATAAGTATTACTTGAATCACTTTGTTTGGAATTGTACCTCCTTTGATTAACTTTGTTGCCCTTCCTCTTGAGATACTTTCCAAACCTCATGACTAGTAGATTCAAGTTCTCATTATCACTTGATTCAGCCATCTCCTCCTTGGGTTCATCACTCCTTTTTTAGCTAGTCTTCAAGGCAATGGTTTTCACCTTTTTCTCACTTGACTCTTTCTCATTTATCTTTTGCATCTCATTGCCAAACAGTGCAGCTATGGTGATGATGGATAAATCCTTTGATTCTGTGATGGCAGTCACCTTAGGTTGCCAACTTCTATCAAGGCACTTTAGCACTTTGATGTCAAATTATTTGCCCAAACCTATGAGATGGTTGACAATGTGAGTGAACCACTTTTGTACTTCTGCAATGGACTCTCCTTGTTGCATCTTGAACAACTTATACTATTGTATCAAGGCATGCTTCCTTGCTCTTTTGTCATCATTTGTTCCCTCATGTGTGACTTCAAGTACATCCTACATATCCTTTGCACTTTTGCCTAGGGAGAACCTAAAGAACTCATCAATGTTCAATGATGATGTGAGGATGTTCTTTGTAGTGTAATCATATTAAGCTCTTCTCCTTTCCTTCATTGTCCATTCAGTCCACGGCTTGTCCACCTAGTTATTTTCAACAACATGCTTAGGAGTGTAAGGTCCATTCACAAGTGCATCCCAAATACATTGGTCAATCGGTTCAATAAAAAATATCATTCTAATTTTCCAAAATTGATAGTTAATACCACTAAACATATATGACCTATGAATAGAAGTGTAACATCCCAGTCGGATATTACTTAATTAAATTAATTAAAGACTATAATTAATAAAAACTTCCACCTTTATTAAGTATTTTCCCCAAAACGCGGGAAAAATGAAAATTTTAATTGCATCATAATGCAAATATTCGCAATTACTTTATTATAAAACCAACCAAAGTTCAACATAATTATAAATAACATCAAAATCCTTTAAATGAAAATCGTTTCAAAAGCTCCCAAGTAGACCCTGCACTCCGCCTCTAAGCATCACTTGGCTCACCTACATCATCATCTACTCCCGGATAACAAGTTATCTGATCATCGCCACACACAAACAGATAGGGTGAGCTATGCACAATAGACAATTAAATATGAATAAACCCACCCAAAATAAATTCCATACTATTTATCTTTAAATATCTCATACCCCGCAGACTCATACCCTTTATGAGTTGTATGCAATTTCATCTTGGCCTCGGAACTTGTTGTGCTTCCACGAACCTCCTCGCTCGTGGTCCATCCTACGAGTCTATCCCGCTCATAGTCCTGCCCTACAGACTCCCCGTCCGTAGTCCAACCATCTGAACCTTCACTCGCTTGGACCATGACACATATGCAATCACCATACTATGGACTCCCTCACCCAAAGTAACCTCTAGTGGACGCATCCACCCTCGCCCATCATGCGGTCCCACAATGTCATGAACTCCCTCGCTCATGACTCACTACCAAGCACATCTTGGACCCCCTATGGACTTAGTCCTTCAATCCCAACATCACAACCATAAAATTCCCAGCCACAGACGTATCCGTCTGGCACTGCCAAAGTGCCGCCGAGCAAAGAATCCACGCATATCGCCTGACGCCACTCCTCGTGTCGTCGGGCACCACATCACTGTTTTGCCAAAACTATCACATTGCGTGGCTTCCTCCTGGCAGGTCTATTCTGTCTCGCCAATTGCCACACTAGTAAAAGTTACCTTTACTAGTTGATCTAGCAAAACTAATTTCAGTTCCTACACAATAGAGATACTATTTAATCATCAAATTTATCGTTCATAATTCACATCCAATAATCATAGCAAGACTCGGAATGCACTATCACACACCATATGTAATAATCATATACATCTATATTTTCACATGTATTTACACAACCCATCAACAACAAGTGTTATACTCGACAATTCTGCACTAAATAATGCATAAACAACACATTTTTAAACTAGCAACAACATCATGTTAAACAACCACAACAACAAAACAATAAATTCCACGTGTGATCAGTGGATTTTCCACAACCTATGGATTTAGCTCTAGAAAACAAAAATGCGAACCAGCAAGCTTCACAAATGACTTGTAGATTCTTCCACAACTTATGGATTTAACTTCGAATACACAAGAGTCAAAACAACGAGTTCCACAAGTGACTAGTGGATTTTCCCACAACGTGTAGATTTGGCTTTGAATGCACAAGAGTCAAAACAGCGAGTTCCACAAGTGACTTGTGTATTTTACCACAACCTATTGATTTAGCTTCGAAAATGATAAAGGAAAACCAAGAACTAGAATTCACCCAAGCATTGACACAACTGATGGATTCTTAATAAACTCATAAAATCTTACTACGCTTGAATCCAAATTAACAATACCCTTAGGAACCATACTCATTCCACTAACTTTATCCAAGACCCCAATTTTAACCAATTCATAGTACTCCAACTCAAGTCATAATTTCATCATCATAAGGAAACATCTCCAATTGCTATTACACCATGGATTTTCCCAAATGCTCAAGAACAATAACAAAACAATTTTTATTCCGTACAACATTTCACCTTTACTTTTCTAAATGATAAGTTCAGTTTATCAAATACTTTAAACAAAATTTCTAATCAACTTACCACCAACATGTTGAACGTTACAACAATTTCGCAGCCACAACCAAAAACCCATTATCCAATAATGATTACTTCAACCATAATTAACACTCCAAAGGAAAACAAGTTATATTTACAACCATTGCTCTAACCTCAAATGAATTCACATGGTAACAAGATGATGATCGAAATCCCTAATTTCCCCATTTATTCATCCAAACCAAAATTTAAAGTAATTAGATTAAACATCTTAACCTCACCATCAAAGTGACTTTTTTTATCTATCTCATCTCATATTCACCACACAAAAAAATTTACAATAATCGTAGATACAAAAAAAATATATTTTCTTATCAATAAACTTAATCACAAACAACACTACCACCATCAATTCAACCATTAAAGAAATTTCTTATCATCTTCATCCATAAGAACGAAATTACCCCATCATAATTCTATATTTTCAAATGCAACCAACTCTCCATACATAATCACAAACATAACAAGAACAAGACTTAAGACCTCCTTACACCAAAACATAACCCAAATATGCATTTCACAATTCCTTAATTCCATAAATAAATTTACAATCATTTCTCTACACACAATCATGTAATATCAAGAAAATGGTTTAGCATCCCCCACACCAAAAACCCAACATTCTTTTACCACAAAGATAAACACTTCTTATCTCATATACAAGACCTTCATAATATAAACAAATAACCATAGATACAAGGTGTAACTCTCCTAACACCAAAACTTAATCCCAATTTTACAATTCACCATTCCATTAATCCATTGACATTAATCTCATAAACAATCAATCATAGACAGAAGGTGTAGCTCCTCTAACTTGGATTTCCTACTCCGAGTGATCTTTTAAAGACTTTTTTTGCTCCCAAGAAAACACCACAATGGCTTCTCAATAGCCTTCTCTACACCTTTACGCTGCCACACAATGTCCCTTTCTTTCTCAACTTAATTTCCTCCTTCTACCTCTCTTTCCCCACTCTTAAAAATTCATTAAGAGAATAAAACAAAAATTTTAATGACAAGGTTAATAGTCTTCAATTACCATTAACCTGATGGTTTTTCCACCCTTCTGGCTTCTCACATTGACGGCTATAGTTTCTTGAGTATCTCCCATTGATCCACATGATCGCAAAAAGAAATCCCATTGATCCACATGATCCACACTCAAAAAGAAATTATTTTTTCACCAAGAAAGGTTTGAACCCACATCTGCATAATAACTAACAAATGTACAACCAACAAGCCAATTTGTGTTTCTTACTATTTTGAGTACCTACACACTTATCAATATACTTCACATGTTCATGCATAAATGCAAAATAATTAATTAAATAAATTATAATACTAATGGCATACAACCAAGTACTTTAAACCACTTGAGCTAGCATTATTACTTGTCTTCTCTCTCCGCATTAATTAACTTACAGATTTCGGCCCTCGTATTTATTAAATAAATATTTATTTATTTATTTAATTTTTTCGGGTCTTACAAGAAGCACCTTCTGCAAAAGGAAGCTTCTTTCAAGTCATTTCAAAAAAAATTAAGATCAAACTTGAATAACTATCAAGAACCTTGCTCTAGATACTAATCGTTAGTAACGAAATGGTAGTTTAAGCCAAGAAGGGGGGAGGTTGAATTGGCTATATAAAGATTTTCGAAAGCTTAAAATCCATTTTCTTTGAATCAATTAGACCACAAAATTCGAATGCAAAAGTTGCAGGATATGACAATTTCAACAGATCAAAAATAAAAGTATCAGGTTAATCTATTCATACTCTATGAATCAATAGATTAAAATTTGAAAACAATAATCTAAAATACTAGGAAAATAATGTAGAATGTAAATTTAGCAAATCTCACTCAAACAACATGCTTTCTTACACAAGATTCATTCAAAACAGTATTTCTAATAGGATTACCCTACATGATTACACAGAAACACATGCCAATACAACAAAGATTGATTTGCTTGATTTTCTTAAAATTTTAAAGTTTAGCAAGATAAGGGAAACATAATTGGACATTGTTTTTATACTAGTTCACTCAATCACAAAGCTACATCCAGTTTACTTGGGCAACCTAGGCCTAGTTTTCACTATTATCAAAAGTTTCAGAAACCACAAACCAAGATTACACTTTTTGTTAAGAAGGAAGAAAAGGGTTTGAAATTAATCTCCCTTGTGTATAAACCACACATAGGGTAATCTATAGAGAGAGATACATTTAAAAAGAGTAACTGAAAATAAATAGAATAAATAGGAGATATTGTTTGATATTGTGATTAACAATATCTAACAATATCTTAATAATGTCAAACAATATCTAACACTTTTGAACAATTCAAACATCAAGACTTTTTACTCACACAAAAATCTCAAGCACGATATTGTAAAAAACACACTTATAGGCTTAGAATCTCACTAGGAACATAACAAGAGGCACAAGAACTGCAAAACCTAAAGGTGACTCTCCCTAGCTAACCAAACTTGAGTTCTTTAAGCTTCAATCGAGCCAAAATGACTCCAAGATCAACCAACTTGCATCTGTGTGATTCAGAAAGATAAAGTTTTGCATAGATGAATGAATGTTTTTCGGGCTAAAAAGCTAGACATTGTACCTCAACGCTCTAAAAGACAACTTATATAGTTTGGTCTTAAGTGAATTCAACAGGTTGATTTGTCTATACAATCTGTTGATTTTACTTGACTTAAGTGAAATCAGTCGATTGAGAAACAATTCAACTGATTGAATATATTTATACCAAAAATTATATAACAAGCCTTTTAACATGTTAAAACCCATTTTTAATATATTGAAAAGGACACACTAAGGCTAACAAGACATCTAACATATATCTTTTGGTGTTTGTCTCTATACTTTCATGTATACAAATAGATGGTTCCTAGACTCTTTTCGCCCAAACTGAAGATGATATTATTGAAAAGTTAATATCTTAAGTTGGTGCTTGTCTCTATACTCCCATGTATATAAATAAATGTTTCCTACATTCTTTGTTCACCTAAACGAAAGATAAGTCTTTGTTTCCTATTTCAAAGACTTTCATCAATATCATTTGCAACTAGGATGACATCGGGTCGGGTTAGAGACAAATATTGCTTACTTGCTATCCGATTCGCAACAGAAAATTTGATTTTTTACCTGTTTTGCTACCTACCGGATACTCATTGCAAAAATACTCGTATTTTAAAAATGGATTATTTTATAAAAGAATTTAAAATAAAATTAGAAAAAAACATAAAGTATAATATAATATAAATTAAATATAAATTAAAAATTAATTTAATATAATTTAATTATTTTTTACCTATGATACCCATTTAAAATATCACTTACTACCAAATAAATTTTATCCTCAAATACTATGAAAACAAATAATTTTATCATCCTATCTACAGTTCATATGAATGAACCACAACTCTTACTATAAAAACCCTAAAAAGTCATGTCGGTTTCTCCCAGCGAGTGAGAAACATAATCTATGCGCTAAATTAATGTTTCGTTGTAATAAATTGTCGCTTGGCTAAATATAATGAGATTGGACACTTAATAAAATAGCCCGTTGATTTTAATAGTATATATTAAAATATTAAGTAACTAAATAAGACAAATATAAATAAAATATTAATATTTTAAGCGGTCAACTGAATGCATTTAATCTAAAATAAAAATATCACCACACATATAACAATGATTAAAGTTTATATCTTTAGAGTACTGTATATATACTGGTTTCTATTAATTTAGTTTAAACAAATAAACTTCTTAACATTATTTGTGAATACATATTTACTGATTACGGTCAAATTTCAATATGCATTAAAGTTAAATTTTGAGGGTTAACAACGATTGATTTTTGTTCAGTTTTCGTTTTTTTTTTCAAAATAATAAAATGGGAAGCTTGTAAGAAATAAATGATCAAAAAGAATATAAAAAATAAAAAATGTTTGATATGATTTTGTTTTTGAATGTTTAAAGTATGTAATTAAAAAAATATAAATAGTAGATTCAAGCTATTAAAATTAAATAATATTAATTGGTTTGGATTTATGTAAACAATATTAATGAATATTTATTCAGAAATGCTATAAAATTTTAATAAAGTAGGCAAAAAGAAGAAAAAGAATTATGTTTCATGGTTAATTACGCTATGATTATATATTAATTAAAAATGTAATTTTGTTGTGAAATAAAAAAATAATAGTTAAAAATTTTATTTTGGATGAATAATTTTGTTCCTTCACATGATCAAATTGCATATTGTCTAATGAAGGCATTAATGAATTCTCATTATCAATTCTTAGGTGACAAACTTGGTGTGGTAGAAACACTCCTTCATTTGAGGGTAGTTAAAACCATTAAATAATTTTAGTATAAATATGTGCATATTTGTTTAAGATATTTATTCTAGTATTTATTAGTACTTTCCACTTTATTGTCTTTAATTACTCAGTAATGCTTTTATTTTCGAATGAACAGTTTGTATTAATTTCTATTAAAATTAATTGAATAAAATATCGCAATGTTGTTTTGTGCTAGATTACAAAGATTTCCTATTTTTTCAGTTTGGTATCTGGAGCATAACTACCCTGGGTAAATCTCTCTATCCAAAAGTATGACTACTCCTCCAAGCACCCAAGATCAAGCGAGCAATGTCCTTTATCTTCTTTGCAAATAAAAAATATACTCACTCAGTATAATACAATCAAACTAATTATCTTTTATGGGAAACTATGATCATGCCCATCATTAGAGGTCATGAACTAGATAGCCATGTTCTTGACAATAAACTTGCCTTCCATAATTCATGCCAAGAACCTTCCAAGCAACATAGTTAAAATACCAAACCAAGAATTTGAATAATGGGTCACCGAAAGAATTGTGGGATGCAACAAAAGAACTTTCGGGTTCATATACAAGAGCAAGGGTTATCTACGAAAAAGTTGAATTACAAAAAACTAGAAAAGGTGGAATGAAGATGGATCAATATCTGACAACTATGAAGTCTATTGTTGATAATCTTCCTGAAGCAGGTAACCCAATTTATCACTCTGAACTAACAGTTCAAATTTTGAGTGAGTTTGATACATAAAATACACCAATTGTCACTCTTCTAACTATTAAAGAGACCGTGTCCTAGATTGAATTACAAACACATTTATTACTGTTTGACACTAGATTCGAGCAACTTATTACATATCAAACAGAAGGTGTTAATCTTAGCCATGCTACTGCCCACTTTACCACTAGCAAATATCACAACAAGCCAAACAATAATGGCAGAGGGCAAAATCATTCATATTACAACAACAAACTTACAAAAATAGAGGTAGCACAAGTAGATTTCGAGGAAGTGGTGGAAGGAATAGTGGAAATAAACTTATGTATCAACTTTTTGATAAAAGAGGTCAGACAACATCAATCTGTTGGAACAAATTCGATCATAGTTTCACGCCAAATTCATCCAACAACCAAGTCTCAAGTGCATTAATGGCTACTCCAGAGGTGGTTGAAAATCCTTCATGGTATGTAGACATTGGAGCTAGCCATCATGTTTCCAATAGTCAACAAAATCTGGCACACAAGCAAGACTGTAATGATATGAAGTCTCTTGTTGTTGCAAATGGAAGCAAAATTGACATCAGTCATGTAGGCAATGCAAAGTTAAAATTGGTGACTAATAACAAAGTAAGTATTTTTTTTTTACTCTTATGGTTATTTTGTGAAGAACAAGCAAACAAGTGATGCTTAGATGGAAGCTTGAAGATGGTTTATCTAATTAATAGGTTACCTACTCCTGTTCTTCATTGAATTTCACTAATGCAAAAACTTTTTGACAAAATTTCAGATTACTCTCTTCTAAGAACCTTTGAATGTAGTTGCTTTCTTTATCCTAGACCATACTAGAGTAATAAATTCCAATTCCACGCCACTAAATGTGTGTTTTTTTGGATACATCGAACTCTTTAAAGGTTATAAATCTCTTAATTATATTGGGAAATTTTACATTTCAAGGCATGTAATCTTTAGTAAAAGAATTTTTGTTTTCTAATATTTTTCTCAATATTAAAATTGTGTCTATTAGCATAAATGAATTTGGTGCATGAAGATTTGATGAAGATATTGCATAGGGACGTGATGTAGTTACGATCAATTGATTAAGATATGAAGACTTGATGAAGATATGAAGATATTGCGGCAAGCGGCTTTCTTTTACAAGGATGTTGATGTTGGTGATGTTAGATTTGATGTGAATAAGGACGTGGTTGACGGCATGCTCGTGGATGAAGTGGAAACGAGTTCTCAGGGGGATGAAGGGAAGTTGGCAAAGGCGGAGAAAGCATATGCCAATCCTGATGATGGTGTGGATGCGAAGGATGCCGAATAGGGGGCGGCTTAGGATTGAAGTTCGAATATTTTCAATTTGATTGTGATTCTAAGTCTGTATTAATCCGTACATTGTTTACTATTTTGCCAATCCCTATATTATCTACTTTACTGTTAATGTGATGGTTTTTCTTGGTATGTTTGTTGTTGTGTGATGCCGATAGGATGTTTGACGTAGGCCATTTTTGGTTATAGTCCGTTTTAATTTGGGAAGTAGTTTAAGGCTTTTGGAGTGCGATTGTTTTAATGTTTGTAAGTTAAAGGTATTCGACCTAGGCCGTTTATTTGTGGTAAGGGTGGGGAACTTAAGCGAATTAAAAACATGTTAAGGGTGTTCGACCATGGCCGCTTACTTGTGGTAAGGGTGTGGAACTTAAGCGAATTGAAAACAAGTTAAGGGTATTCGACCCAGGCCGCTTACTTGTGGTAAGGGGGGAACTTAAGCGAATTGAAAACAAGTTAAGGGTGTTTGACCCAGGTCGCTTACTTGTGGTAAGGGTGGGGAACTTAAGCGAATTGAAAACAAGTTTAGGGTGTTTGACCCAAGTCGCTTAATTGTGGTAAGGGTGGGGAACTTAAGCGAATTGAAAACAAGTTAAGGGTGTTCGACCCAATCCGCTTACTGGTGGTAAAGATGGGGAACTTAAGCGAATTGAAAACAAGTTAAGGGTGTTCGACCCAATCCGCTTACTGGTGGTAAAGATGGGGAACTTAAGCGAATTGAAAACAAGTTAAGGGTGGATGAAGAGATGAACATGTAATCAAGAACTCTTTGCTTTATTCATAATTTTTGGGGTGCCTCGTTAAAAACTCCCTGGCCAAAATCCTCCTTAGGGAAAAATGCTAGGTGAGGAAAAAAAGTACACCCAGGGTTACAAGTATTCGGTACAGTAAGTATTATAGCTGAAGTAAAATTTGAGATGAGACACCCCCGGCATCCTCGCGTATTCGGTATGGGTCGTCCTAATTAGCAGAGAATTTGGCATCGTTCTTTCTCACGCTGTTGGCCATTCTCCAAACTAGATCTCCTGTGGCAAATGATCACGGGCATAAATTCGCGTTATTCTTTCTAGCCGCTCTCGGTGTAGCTGCTAAGTTGCGTATTTGAGCTTTCTCTCTTAATTCAGATAGGAGGTTGAGGTGGGTGTACATTTTTTGATTGTTTTGCTTCAGATTGTATAGTCCTCGACCCAGAGATGGTTCACCAATTTCTACCGGTATCATAGCCTCTATACCGTATACTAGACTGAAAGTGGATTCGTTTGTTGCTAATTGGCGGGTACACCTGTATGCCCACAGTACTTCCACTAATTCTTCTGGCCATCGTCCTTTAGTGCTATCTAACCGTTTGCGCAACTCTACTAGTATGACTTTGTTGGCTGCCTCGGCCTGCCCATTGGTTTGCGAATGCTCGACAGAGCTGGTTACATGTTTGATGTCGAGGCCAACGAGAACTTAGCGAGCTCTTTGTCTATGAATTGCCAGCCATTGTTAGTTATGATCGTATGTGGGACGCCATATCGACATATGATATCTTTCCAGACGAACTGCTGGACTTGTTGGGTCGTAATGGTGGCTAGTGGTTTGGCTTCTCTCCACTTGGTGAAGTAGTCGATGGCTACTATGATGAATTTTACTTGGCCTTTTCTTGAGGAAAATGGGCCGAGGATGTCCATTCCCCATTTTGCAAAAAGCCATGGGGAAAGTATGGCGTGGAGCTGTTCTTGCTTCTGGTGGATGAGGTTACCATGCTTTTGGCAGGGTATGCACTTTTTGACAAAGGTGTGGAAATCTACCTCCATGGTGGGTAAAAAGTAACCGGTGCGAAGGATTCTAGTGGTCATGGTTCGTGCGCCAGAATGATATCCGCATATGCCTTCATGTAATTCTTTTATGATGTATTAGGCTTGTTCGACTGTGACACATTTGAGGAGTCGTTGGTCGTATCCTTGCTTGTATAAGTCATCACCTATCATTGTATACCTGACGGCTTTAGCAAGCCAACTCTTGTTGGCATCAGGTGGGGGGTTACCGGTTCGAAGGTACTAGATGTAGGGAGTTGTCCAATTGTCGGCTTGGTTTTGGGTTAGGTTAAGGCAAGTGTTTGTTGTGAAAGGTGCGGATAGTGTTTGTTGTAAGAGGGATCTGTGTCGACTCTTTAGCTTAGTGTTGGCTAGTTTAGATAATATGTCGGCCCTGACATTTTTGGATCTGGGATGTGTTGGATGCATACTCGTTCAAAAGCATATTGGATGACGTTTCGGACTAGGTGGTAATATTGTAGGAGGGTAGTGTCTTTGATTTGGAATTCGTCATTTAGATGGCCTACTGTGAATTTAGAATTGCTTTTGCATGTAAGCATTTTGACGTCGACTTCGCAGGCGAGGGATAAGCCGGCGAGGATGGCTTTGTATTTAGCTTGGTTGTTGGATGTTCTGAAGGTGAAATGGAGGGATTTTTCGATGAGGATGTCATTGGGGCCTTCCAGGACGATATCAACTCTTGCCCCCTTTGGGTTTGAAGAACCATCAATGTAAAGTGTCCACTGGTCTTCTTCGGGGGTGCGTTTCAAGTCGTTGACGAAGTTGAGGAGGCATTGAGCTTTGATGGGGTCGTGGGGTTCGTAGCACATGTTCAACTCGGACAATTCTACGGCCCATGACGACATGCGTCCGACAAGGTCTGACTTTTGGAGTATCTTCTGGATAGGGTAATCAGTTTTGACAATGATGTTGTGGTTTTGGATATAGGGGCATAAGCGTCGTGCTGCGTGGACCAGGGATAGGGCTAATTTTTCCACCATTTAGTATCTGGTTTCGGGATCCTGCAAGGTTCGACTGACGAAGTATACAAGATGTTAAGTGTCATCGACCTCCTAAATTAGCGCGACGCTTACGGTGTGATCCGTGGCGGTGATGTAGACAAGGAGGGGTTGATGAGTGTTCAGCTTATGGAGGATGGGTGGTGATGTTAGGGTGTTTTTGAGGTTCTGAAAAACTTGCTCACATTCGTCGTTCCATGAAAACTTCATAAATTTATTGAGTAGTTGAATGATGGGTTGGGTTTGCTCAGCTAGTTTGGGAAGGAAACATGATATGGCGGTTACACGATCGATGAGGCGTTGTACCTCTTTGACATTGTTGGGACTTCGCATCTCAATTATGGCATTACATTTTTCAGGGTTAACTTCTATGTCGCGTTGTGTCAGCATGAAACTGAGGAACTTGCCACGATCGACGTCGAAGACACATTTTTCGGGGTTGAGGCGGATGTTGTATTGTCGTAACACAGAAAACATTGCGGATAAGTCTTGAGCTTGTTGGTGATGACTTGGGGATTTGACAACCATGTCGTCGACGTATACTTCGACACATTTGCCCATTATATGGTTGAAGACTTTATCCATCAGTCGTTAGTAAGTTGCTCCTGCGTTTTTGAGACCGAAAGGCATAACTTTATAAAAGAAGTTAGTGTCGTCTGTGATGAAGGCGATCTTGTTCATGTCAGCTGTGGCCATTGGTATCTGATTGTATCCGAAATATGCATCTAGGAAACTGAGGACCTTGTTGCCGGCAGCACCGTCAACTAGCCGGTCAATGTTGGGTAAAGGGGTAGGCGTCCCTGGGGCAGGCCTTATTGAGATCTGTGTAATCAACACACATTTGCCATTTACCGTTAGCTTTTTTTACTAGAACAACATTGGAGAGCCAGGTGGTGTAGTGGGCTTCTTTGATGAAACTTGCGTTGAGTAACTTGTCGGCTTCGACCTTGGCTGTTAGTCGACGTTCTTCACCAAGCTTCTGTTTCTTCTGAGAAACATATCTGGCTTCTTTGTATATGGAAAGTTTGTGGACTGCAACTTGTGGGTCAACGCCGGGTAAGTCAGCGACAGACCAGGCAAAGAGCTCGGTGTTATTGATGAGGGTAGGTGTGAGTATTTCACGCTGGTCGTGTTAAAGATCGGTGCCCATTTTGAGGGTGCGTTCATTAGGGAGCTTTAGGGGTAAAGTTTCATCAATAGGCTCGAGGCGTGCATCCCGGCCTACTCTAGTTGAGGAGGTGGATCCTCCACTAGCGTAGCCGCCAGAGATGATGTTAATAGTGTCGCGTAGTGGGGGTCGGTCGGAGCAACATCAGTGCGGGCAGGTTGGGGGTCACGGGTAGTGAGTTTATTAGGACGTTTGTCATGGCGAGAATCGCGGGGAGGATGTCGATGATCAGATCGTGGAGGGTGGTCGTCTTTTTGGATGAAGCAGCGAAAATGGTCAGCACGAACCAATTCTTCAATCTTGTCTTGGAGTGCTTTGCAAACGTCTGTGGTATGGCCATTGTTATGGTGATAGTGGCAGTATTTGGTCATGTCGACGTTGGGAGGATTGGACGTCGTGCGAGGTGGTAAGATTAGGTCGGCTTGAAGAGCTTCATCAAGGAGGCGGGATCTAGAAACATTTAAGGGTGCGTATCTGGTGAAGCGAGGTTGGCGAGATTCCCTGGGTCTATGATTAGGTCGTGAAGGTGGTTTAGGAGGGGTGGCCGCGGAGGGTGTGTAGTCGTTGCAGAATTTTGTGTGGAGAGTTTGCATCTCTTCCATGCGGATGTATTCTGCGGCACGGCGCTTCAGTTCATGCATGAAAGCGGGTGGGTGTAGGTAGATGTTATTGGCGAAGGGGCCGGGTTAGAGAATGAGTGTCATACATTGAAGTATCATCTCTTAGTTAAGCTGTTGTGTGCGGAAGGCAACCTTATTGAAGTGGTCTATGAAGGTTCGCATTGTCTCGTCTTGTTCTTGTCTGACGCCGAGAAGAGAAATGGTTGTGGTTTGATGTGGGCGGCTGTCGACGAAGTGAGTAGTGAAGATGTGGGAGAGGGTGTTGAAGCAGTCGATTGAGTATGGAGGTAGAGTGGTAACCCATTTGAGGGCGGGGCCTTTCAGGGTGATTGGAAAGGCTTTGCAAAAAATAGCATCCTGAGAAGTGTAGAGGGCGACAAGGGTGATGTATGCTTTGAGGTGCTCGTCTGGATCTGTCTCACCCATGTAACGGTCCAGTGTGAAAGGCTCCCACTGGGCAAAGAGAGGGGTGTTGGCGATGAAATCAATAAAAGGGTGACAACACTTGGGTTGTGGGGATGGTAGCGGGTGAGGTAGAATGGGATGGTGGATGAGGGTAGGAAAGGTTGATGTGAAGTTGTGAGGTGGGATGTGGGCGGTGGGGAGGGTAGCAACAGGGGTAGGTGTTGCAGGGTGTCTTGGGAGGGTGGGATGGAAGTGTGTGTGATGGGTTGAGATGACGGGAATCTGTTGAGTGGTGGTGAAAGTGTGTTGAGTAGGATTGTACTCACTTTCTTCTTCACTAGGTTGGAAAGCTGGGGACTTGGCGGCTTCGGATGTTTCCTTGGCTTTTCCCTTTTGGGTGGGATCGGCCTCAATCTTCCTCCTTAGATGTGAGTTTTCCTGTCTGAGTGCCTCCATTTCATCAGCACTGTGCTTTTTCAAATCAGCTAGCTCTTGTTGCATCTTGGCCATGCGTATTTATAGATTATTAATTATGTCTGGCCACGTCATGGGCTAGGCTTTTGATTGGGCCGTAGCTGGGCTTGGGCCAAGTCTAGGTCCCACGGTCTGGTTGGTGAGGGCCCTATGATTCTGGTTGGTAGTGTTTAGTTTTATCAAGTTCTTATTCCATTTGCTCAAGTTGGCGGCTTAGGCCGCTTACTAGTGATTGTTCCACATACATTATCATAGTTTGAGTCATTAAGGGGCTATGTAGGCGGATGTCATGGTTGTAGTCAGGCTAGGTCGCCTAGGTGTAGTATAGTACCCATGTTAGATTTGAGCCTTGATTCCTTCATTATATGATGCACTCATGTATTGCATTGTTTCTTTTTTAGCTGATTAATTTGATTTACATTTTGGATATGATATAGGCCATTCTTGATTTCAACCACTTAGCCAAAACATAAACCACCTTGTACACATCCCCTTAAACCTGATTGTTTAGCCTTTTGATCAATTTTTGTTGATTGGATCTTCATAATAGCCTTGGATTGAAAACTCATAAAGAAAAAAAATTGTCCTAGAGTTGCGAGACACTTAGGCAATGCTAAACGAGAGTGTAAAGCAAAAGTTTAGAGGTTTTTGTCGATCCATCAAAACAATAAACACAAATCAAACCACAAAATATTTTCCCAACTACATCATCATTTAATTCTTTGAGAAATTACAGTAAATCATCTTAAATTCATCATTTTCCTAAGTTTATGCTTCTTACTACCTGATTTTGTAATTATAACCTAAAAGTGACGATTTACTTAGAAAATATGATTAATTAAAGTATCATATGTATCAAATTTATGTGGCAATTAATATATTCTATATACTTATCATTATACTAGTTCACTGAAAACAAGTTGGCTAATGATGAAAAAGTGGTAAGAAATATATCTAGATTAGCTGTAGAAGACTACAATCAACAGGAAGAAATCGCTTTGTTGAAAGTTTGGCTACATCTACAGCTAACAAGATATTAATTATTAGCCTTTGGTGCATTAAGAATATATAACTATGCTAAATGGATAAAAGTGTCTTTCTAAATATCTTTTGTTGTGGAGGAAGATTTTTTTGAACAACGTCTAGGTTTTAAAGATGCTTGTTTAAACTAAAAAAGGTTCAATATGGAATCAAACTACCGTGGTGAGTAGGGATGCCAAAAATATCCGTACCCACAGGTATCCGCGGATAAAACCTACAATGGGTAGGAAATGAATATTAGAAATGGATACCCGCTACCCGCGGGTACGGGTATTTTTGATACCCGCATGTTAATGGGGCGGGTATGGATATCATAGTATCCGTACCCGTGGATACCCGTACCCGCTAAACTTTAATTCACAAAAATACCCTTATATATATATGTATATATATATATATATATATATATATATATATTAGTAAAAAACATTCTGATCTAATATTTTCTAAGCTGCACATCTTATCTTCTTTTATTTTCATTCTTCCAGCTTTAAGTATTGGTATGTTGTCTTCTTCCAAGTACACCCCTTGACATTCTTCTCTTTCCCTTCTTTGAAATTGGGCATATACATCAAAGCCTATATAGACAGTGATGTTTATGGTATGCTTGTTGTCAAATGATGAAGTCAAAATAAGAATTCTTGGCACGTGGTAGTTAGGGTTTATTATTTGATTATTTTTCAAGAATCAATCGAAGAAAGTGGACTTGTTGATCAAAACACTAATTAAAGAATTTCCATTGTGTTGAACGTCATTTTATATTGATTTTTATAATTATTTGGACGTGTATGAACTTGAGTTTGTTTGAACTTTATCTAAAATTTATGACAGTGATATATTTTATTTTATTTTATTTGAATTTATGATTAAATATTTATTTTTTAAATAATTTTATAAATACCCGTGGGTACCCGTGGATACCCGTAGATATAAAAAACATAGACGGGTAACCGCATAACGGATACCCGATGGATGTGGGTACGGGTACGGGGCAAATATTTATCCAACGGGTAGGGTACGGGGGAACTACTACCCGTACCTTACCCGCCCCTTTGACATCCCTATAGAAAAAATTCATTCTTATCCCCATACCAAATCCAAGGGATATCAAACTTTTGTCACATCCTCATCCCCATCGGTAACAACTATAATCTCATACCCATACTCGTACCTGTTTTCTTACTACTTTAATATTAATTTTAATTAATTTTTATAAAATAATAAAAAAATTACGGTAAAGGAAACATAATATTATCAAATATTCAATATTAGGAGGATGATTGTTTCTTCGATATCAATACTTTGAAATAAATTATAATTGTTTACATTTTAGATTAGAATACCAAATAAAATTTGAAAAGAACCAAAACATTTATTAATTTTGCAAACATTAATAAAACCTTATTGATAAAATTAAAAAATATTTTTAAGAAAAATATAAAAGGAAAAAAAATATTCAAATTAAAATATATTTTAAATTTTTTTTTTTACTTTCAATTTTTTTTATTCTAATGAATCTCTTTTTTATACACTAATAAAAATTATAATGCATCATTTGATAAAAATGACGCAAAGAACAAATAATTATCATCATAATAAAATTTTAACATAGATCTTGTATCTTTTAAACTCTAATATATGTTGAATGGTGATAAAAAAAATTCATGGCAATTACATTAAATTTTTTTATTGTAGTAAATAAAAGTTATTTATAGAACTATAGTAAAAAAATTACAGTATAATTGATAATGAGTTAGAAAATATAAAATAATTAGATAAAATGTATCGAAATAGTATTCTACATAATGAAAATAAATGTAAGGCCCCCTTTCTTTTTCTGCTTCCTTTTAAGGGTTGCCCTACAGTAATGGGCCTAAAGGCCAGCCCATAGGATAAAAGCCTTTCATGTTGCCCGAATCCCACACCTACTTTCACTCTTTCAGAAATCAGCCGTCACCCTTCTACTCCGTGAGAGAGAGCTCTGCTAGGGTTTGGAGTCGTCATAGCATTTGCAAGCTCAGCCTCGTTCTTCCGTTCCACGTAAGTTCTTCCTAACTCAGACCCCATGTTCTTTTGTGTCCCGTATGTTCTCAGTTAGAGTTCCCTAATGAACTCGTGTTCGGAACCTGCCACTGTTTTCAGCTCGCAAAACTATCCCGTGAGCTATTGATCTTCACTGTTCGAGTGTCAAAGCTGTAGAAAAACCAGGTACGGGAAGTTAGGGTTCGAGTTATATTGTTTGTGGACTGTTTTCTTCAGATTGGTTGTTGTTGGATGAATGAATCATTGTTTTGGATGTGTGGAGTTCTTGGCATGATTCGTTGGTTTGGAATAATGCATCTGTTGCAGGTGAACCAGAGCGAGAACTATTAATCTCGCCCAGGCGAGTCGGGCTCGCCTAAGCGAGTCTGACGAAGGCTCGCCCACCTCTTTTTCGCGATAAGTCGCCCAAGTGACTTGCTCGACATTTTGAGCGAGCGAACCACTCGCCCAGGCGAGAGGGATCTCGCCTAAGCGAGATCCCGCAGTGGTTCCTGTTTCCTTGTTTCGAGCCCTCGCTTGAGCGGAGGGGGACTCGTCTGAGCGAGACTGTCTCGCCTGAGCGAGGCACTTCTGCTTGAGCGAGGGGCTGGGCGAAACAACGTGTGGTTTGGTTGATTGTTGCCTTGGGATGTGTGGTAGTTGCTTGGGTATGCTTGTATGTCGAGATGTATGTGCATATATATATGATGGATTTCTATGTATGCGTGACCTGATTCATGAATGATGAATGATGGATGTTGTGGGAGCTTGGCATGTGAGATGCATGAGCGTTTTTAGAACTAAAGGAACATGGTATTGACATGAGATGAGACCCTTGACTCATGGGATGGTGATGATCATCGGTATGGATTCAAAATGTGATGCGTCTGAGGAATAAATCTTAGGGATTGGTATGGAATTGTAAACATGATTTTGATGTTCTCCTACTACTGTTTTATGAACGTTGATCCGTGTCAGCGTGTAATTCCTTGGGGGTCTCTAGGTGAGACCTCCGGGGCTACGCTTCAGTGGTCGGGACGTAATTCCATGGCCCCTATTAGTGGGTGTCCATGGTGGTGCCCCATCTGTATAACTAGGTAAGGATTCAAGGTAAGGACTGCATCCTGACAGTCTAAGGGGCCAGTTAGTCTCACTTAGAGCGGACTGACTTCTGTGGTGAGAGTAGTAGGAGGCCTGAAATTCATTAAGGGCTAACCTTGTGGTGAGGGAGATTTGATTCATTGTAACACTTGTAACACATAGCTCGGAGATGAGCAGCTTAGGGTCGAGCAGGGGTATCCACCACAAGTGCAAGCATCCGCTGAATCCGACTAAGTTATACGTATCTGGATGAGTCGAGTCGAGTCGTAGTGTATTGAATGAAGAGTCATAACATGTTTGGTTGTTATATGGATATGAGATTATGAACATATATTTGACTGTATGATGGATATGTTGTTGGCTCTAGCTTACCCATTTTGTTGCATGGTTGTGTTGTATGTGGCTGTTCTTTCTTGCGATGATCATCAACTTGGTTGATGGGAGCAGATGGGCGAGGTTCTCGTGGTCAACAAGGGAATGGCGATTCCGCTACTCAGCCATCTGGGCTGGATCTTATACTTATTTCCTTCATGCTTTCTTTAGGGCTGTGGTCCCTGTATTCGTGGTTATTAGATTGTAAACTTTTAGTTAAACCATTATCCTGCTTTTGTTGGCATCGTGATGTACCTAGTTTTGTAGGGGTGATGTTGAGAACCCCAGGACTGCGTTGTTATACTATCTTATGTGTGGTGTCTCCTTTAATTGTGTTTATAAATTAAATGGGACGTTACAATAAACAACAAATAAAAATATCAAAAAATTAACAAATGTGTATCTCATAAATAATTAGAGAGACTATTGAAAGAAATGGCACAAAGAAAAACAAATGTATAATTAATAGTATGATAAGATGAAAAATACCTTAGAGATCTAAAAAACCTTTTCAAATTTCAATATATATACTCAATGATTGAGAAATAACAAAAATTATTTTAGCGAAATAAAAGAGTTCTTCAAATGAAACAAAAATTAATAATAATAAGTAAAGATTTTTTTTATATTACCTAATAAATGAAAGATTTATGCTATTAAACACTTAAATTGAGAATATTAAACATTCTCATGTGAAAAAGAAAAATATACAATAAATAAAAATATTAAAAAATAATAGGAATATTCAAATGTGAAACATAACAATTTTTAATTGACATACATAATTTTAACATAATTACATAAAGGTTATGATAAGATAAAAAATATATTGGAGATGTGAATGAGTTCATCACAAACTAAATAATTAGAAAAAATAAAAAATAGAAAGTACATGACGAACCAAATAATTAAAAGAAATAATATATATATATATATATATATATATATATATATATATATAAAAGGTTACTTAATTAATTGTAAATATTTTAATAATTTAAGTGAGAATGGAGATATGCACCAGTGCAGAAAGGGCTTTCTGCCCCGGTTATTTTTCGCATTTTGCCTCGGGTTTGGAACCGAGGCATATTGGGGCAAGGCCAAAAGGTGTACCTTTTGGCCTCGGTTATCACCCGAAGCCATAGACTCAGTTTTATGCCTCGGGTCAGTTAGGACCGAAGCCATAGGTGATAAATATTTTTTTTTTAAAATGGCTTCCCCACTGGCTCGGAGAGTGCGACGAAGATCACCGTCGGTGAGCGTTCCAATCAGACACCCAGCATTTGAAAGCGTAAAAACATGGTTGAAATCGAAGAAAGTTTACACTTTGATCGGTGCCCAGATGAGTTTAGCTGGAAAAGCAGAAGTATAACCATGCCCTGTACTCTTCCACCATGGCCACACTCTTCGACTCTCTCGTCCTCATTGGCCTCCCTTCCGCCGTCTCCTCTTCCGTCGCCGCTCGCCCCACCTCCGCCAAGCTCCCGCAATGCATCGGCCTCAGACTCTACGACTCGTGGCAGCCTCCGCTCCCAAAGTCGCCTCACACACCGTGCTCGTTGTACGCGAGGCTCAGGATACCGTCGTCGATGGTCAGTTTTCTTCTTCTTTCTGCGAGATCTTGTGGGCGACGAATCCGGACTTGGGAGTGGTCTATGTGTTCGAAGAAGAAGTTGAGGTGGCTCTGCGGAGAGAAAGAGAGAGTGGAATTACAAAGGCGCTGGCGCGGGGAGGAAGAAGGGTTCGAAAATTTCGAACCCTAAATAAACCCTATGGCTTCGGTTGTTAGAGGAACCGAAGCCATTGACCTCCTTTTGGCACCGGGTCTCCTTGAACCGAGGCCTATACCCTGACTTCCAGCCACTTTTTGGCTTTGGATCATATTGGACCGAGGCCTATACCCCTCTTTGGCACCGGTTTTGAGTGAACCGGGGCCTATACCCTCTTTGGCTTCGGGTATTTGGAGAACCGAGGCCTAAAAGTTGCCTCTAATTGCAAAAATGCCACCGTGCCATTATATGCTTCGGTTCCTGGCCAACCGAGGCATATAAGGCGAGGTAAAATGGGAATTCTGCACTAGTGATGGCATGGACGGTTATTATAGCAAGAATATGTACATCATCATTCACATCCCATACCCAATTGAAAAAGTTGGAAATTTCCTATACTTATACTCATACACATACTCATTCCCAGTCGAGAATTTTCCGTCAAAACGGGAACGGATGGAGACAATACCCACATAAACAAGTTTATTTGTCATCTAAGTTGTCATCTTACTTCTATGAATATAGATATGATATAGCCTCCCCTAAACAGTACTAGTGTTGTTTATCAAATCAATTTCACTACTATCCATGTTTTTAGTCAATCTCAAAGGTGAAATAAATTTAAAGTACAATTGAACTAAACTTAAAAACATACTTTTAACAAATTATTTAGATAGGAAAAATTTATTTTAAGAAAATCTTTGTCTGATTCGAATTATTCTTATCTAATTGTAAAATTATTCATCAAAAACTCTGATTCATTCCCATGATTAAACTTTGAGAGAAGCTTATCCCCAGCACAATCTGATGTGTGGACTAGAAATTAATTTTGAGATATCTTGAGATGGTCCCTGTTTTTATCCTAGGACGTCTTTAAATAGATATTAATTTCTTACATTGTTTGTTCACCCAAACTCAAGATAAGCCTTCGAGACCTTCCCAACCCAAGAAATGAAGTTTTCGACCTTGTTCTCTCTCTTTCTGCTTTGTGTCTTCACCTCGTACCTTCCTTCAGCCAACGCTGATCTGGTCGACACTGATGGTAATCCTCTTCGAAATGGTGGCAAATACTTTATAAGGCCAGTTATAATAACCGGAAATGGTGGTGGAGTACAATTCGCAGCAACCGGAAACGAAACTTGCCCTTTATCTGTTATCCAGCTTCCTAGTCCTTTCTCTAACGGCCTACCGGTACAAATTTCATCTCCAATCAAATTCCTTTTCATAAAAGAAAACTTTAATTTGGACATTGGGTTCACTTTTGTACCTCCGTGTGCTCCCACTCCATCTAAGTGGACTGTTGTGAGGGGTGAGGGAGATCGTCACCCTGTTAAACTTAATGGGTACGACAACACAGTAGCCGGTTGGTTTAAAATTAAGAGCGTTCCGGTTGAAATTGGAGGCTACAACCTCTTGTTCTGTCCTGAGAATGGTTATTGTGGCTATGTTGGAGTTGATATTGATTCTAGTAGAAACAGGGTTTTGGTGGTGGCTCAGGATGAGAACGCTGCCATGTGGATCCAGTTTCAGAGAGTTTACGGATCATCTGAAACTGCAATTACACAAGCAACTGCGTGAACTACCAATGCCCCTAAAAAGTCATGCGATGTGTAGTTAGTTTCTCTTAATGAGAGACAAGAATAATGGAAGCACTTTGTTGTAATAAACTGTTGCATGACTAAATAAACTTAAGTTAGTAAAGAGTATTTTTGTGAGTATGAGAGTATAAAATGAATATTAGATTAGTGTACTTCCTATGTTATCATGTAATTATAGGTCTTCTTGGACTTATCACATAACAAAATAATAACAAATACCGGGAAACAAAATATAATAAAAAATCATTGGATGGGTTTTGTTGGTACTATATCTTTATCTTTAGATATTACTTGAAATATCATCCATCCTCTATTTTGGGGAGGTTGCCATTTCATGAGGACCTCATATTTAGATCTTAAGGTTTATTGGGCTACTTTGGGCTTGGCAACAATAGTAATAATGATAATAGTATTAATTTGGGTCAGGTAAGTCTAATGAGATAGCATCGTTGGGATCAATTACTGTATTTAAGGTATTGTTCGCTTTGAATTCTGTAAATCTGTCACGATTTTATACTTAAAAGGCACTTCAGAGAGTTGAAGGAGAAAATTGTATTTAAATTGTTTTTGACCTCGACTCCTAAGCGATGTGGGCAGTGACGGAACTTGAATAAAAAATGTAAGGGTGCCAAATTAGTTTTGTTATATATAAGTTTTTTTTTAGTTAGAAAAAAAGTTCTTCATCTTTTTTTTTTCATTTCCTCTGCTTAAAACAAGTACACATAATAGTAGAATTCAAAAAAATATTACTATCATTCGTTATTATATCATGCTATTATATCATGATACCAAACCATGAATACCATTTTAGATAACCTCATCAATTTGATTTGGTGGTATTGTCACATTTGAGACCGTTTTTCCCGGATCGCATTCTAATGAATTTTTAAATTCATTGTATATAACTCTAAGAACTTTAAAGATTTGTTTTTTATTGTCTTGAATTCTTGGTTCTCATGAAATTTCTCAAGTTTAGTTAACGTAAATGCATTTATTTTCATCTTTATCACAAACCTTCCTCTTTAAAAAAAAGGAATCAATTTTTTTACTTTTTATCATAATCTTTTTAATATAAATTTATCACCTCTCGTCTATTTAGAAAAAATAAAATTTATATTCACAAATCACAATTATCACAATGCAAAACATAAAAAAACTCATACCACTTTAATTAAATAAGCAACATTGTATAAATTCAAAACTTTAAAAAAAATTTACCATAGCCAGCGAAAAACACAAAATCCCTAAATTTCATAATTAAGGATTATAATAATTTGGGAAAATTATTATTAGGGTTCATACAAATTTCATAAAAGAATCCATGAAATCATAATTAGGGTTTATATTAATTTGGGAGAAACATCCTAAAAAGAATCATAAATTTAACATACATAAATCATAATAAGATACTAACCTTGATATGTGAGAGATCATGCAAGAAAATATACTTCAATCTCAATCTATGTGTTTCCCAACCTCTATTTCCCAATCTATCTCTTTGTATTTATTTCTCTTCACACACTTTCATGATAATTTACATGGTAGAAAGATCTTATAGCCAGAAAAAAAAACCCTAATCTCTTTTATAAATCAATGTCTCCATTAATTTTTTTTATTTTATCTTTTACTATTATTTTCCATTATATAAACTTAATATAAATAATATATAAATATAATTTTAAAAATATATAAATATACATAAAAAAAATTCAAAAAAAAAAATTGGGGGAGCCATGGCTCCCCTGTCACCATGTAGTTCCGCCTCTGGAAGTGGGATTATTGGGTGTACCAAAACATAACGCCTCTAGTCAAGGTTTAAAAGGAATGCGAATTCATCACCAATAGAGGGCTAAGGGAAATCATTTTTCATTTCCCACAGACAACACCAATGTTCCTGTCCCAATTTCGATGAGATGTCATCACTACGATCAATTACTGTTTCTAGGGTATTGTTCGCTTTGGAGCCTATAACTCTATCATGATATTGTCCTTAAAAAGCACTTCAGAAGGTTAAAGGAGGAAGATGTATTTAAATTGTCCTTGATCTCAACTCATAAGTAAGGTGGGATATTGGATACACTTAAATGATATATATATATATATATATATATATATATATTGGAATTCATCCCTGTTTGAAACTTCAATATATTTTGGTCCCTAAACTTTAAAAATGAATGAATATATTCCTTTTAACCCAATTACGTTCAAATTTTTTAGGTGTCGAAGGCATTTCCCAACAGATATTGAACCGGGAATGTGTCAAACGGTGTAAGCAACTCTAATACTAACATAAAACATCTTCGACATGTCAAAAAAAGTTAACGTGATTGAGTTAAAAGGACTATATTCATTTATTTTTAAGGTTTATGGACCAAAATGTATCGAAGTTTCAAACAGGTATGAATTTCAATTTTTGGTCAAAGTTCAAAGACTAAAACTATACTTGACCATATATATATATATATATATATATATATATATATATATATATATATATATATATATATATATATATATTAATTTCTAATTTTTTTAATTTTCTTTTAACTTTTTTTTTAAATTTTTGTTTATAAATTTTTTATATATTTATAAATTTGTTTATATAAATAAAAAATTATTAATTTTTAATTATTTTAATTTTAAACAAAAAAAAAACAGGTTCGCTAGCAAGGCGAGTTCGCCTACCACACTAGCGAGCTAGGCGGCCAGGCTACAATGGGCTAGGCTGGCCAGGCTACTTAGTTTGTCATGCCTAATATATTCGCATCGGGTTGCATATCCCACAAGCCTTTATCTATAAATTGTCTTCCATTATCCATTACGATGGTGTGAGTGATCTTATATTGGCAAATGATGTTCCTCAACATGAGTTTTTGCACTTGCTGGGATGTTATGGTTCCGACGGCCTTTATCCATTTGGTAAAGTAGTCTATTGCTACCAATAGAAACTTAACTTGCCCTTTCCCAAGAGGCGCAGGGTGCAATGATGTTCACCCTCATAATGCAAATGGCCATGGTGAATTCATATTGTACAATTCTTTCAACTTTTGATGAAGAAGGTTGCAATGTTGTTAGCATGGAATGCATTTCTTTATAAAGGTGACACAATCTTCTCGTATCGTTGGCCAATAATACCTGACTTTTAACAGTTTCATGGCCATTGTCCTTGCTCTAGAATTGTATATGTATATCCCCTCATGAAACTCTTTCATTATGTATTGGCCTTGTTTAGGGTTGATACACTTAATAAGTGGTGTCAAATACCCTTTTCTAGACAAATAATCACCAACCATAAAAAACTTTGCAACTTTCCTGGCCCACCCCTTTTCTACTTCTTCTAAGGGTGATACCTTCTTTCTAGTACTTAATGAAAGGTACCATCCAAGAGATTTCCAGCTCATTAGCCAAGCATTGTTGATAAGATCACTAGTGCAGAATTGCATTTTTACCTCGCCTTATAGGCCTCGGTTGGCAAGGAACTGAAGCATATAACGGCGCGGTGGCATTTTTGCAATTTCAGACAACTTTTATGCCTCGGTTCAAGAAAAACCTAAAGCTAAAAGGGGTTATAGGCTTCGGTTAAAAAAAATCCTGTGCCAAAAGGTGCTTATATGCTTCGGTTGAACAGACCCGAAGCCAAAAACGTGGCTAGAAATTTCAAAAAGGCCACTAGCCGTTACGTCTTTGGCCTCAGGTGGCACTGAGCCGGGGTCAAATAAGGCTATATGCCTCGGTTATTAATTGAACCGAGGCCATATAGTTTAATTAGGGCACAAAAACGCGAACTCCTCTACTTCTTCCTCGTGCGCTGCTGCATCTTCTCCATCTCTCTTTGCGTCTCGCTAGTCTCCTGGATCCCCTCTCCCTTTCACCTCACGCATGAACAAAACAAACATCACCACCCATCTATGCCGCACCCATTCTAACCGATGATGAACCCTAACGACAACACCGGCCACCATAGCGACGCGAAAATAGGGCACCAGATCTGGAACGCAGCGACGCGATCCACCATGGTAGAACCTTTCACGAGATCGCCATCGCGCTCCACTAGAGGAACCATCGTCGAGATCTCCGCCGCTGCAGAAAGCCACCATCACCGCAACAGAGGTCGTGCGACTGCACCGTCACCAGACCTGATCGAACCTGAGGACCCAAATCGCGAGCCCCAATCGTTGCAGTTCGTCGCAACGGCGCCTGTCTTCTCGCCGTTCGCCGTAGCGGCGCCGATGATGGCTTGCAGTGGTGGTTCGTGTTATTCTTATGTAACCTTTCCCATTTCTGTTCAAGCTTTTGTTGTTGCTTTTTCATATTGAATTTCTTCGATCTAGTTTACTTAGTATTTTTCGTGCCAGAGTACTTATTGGTACTGACCTTTATCACTCATTGAAAAAAATACTTATGCGTTATTAAATTGAAAGTATTTCAAAAAAAAGTATATTTTAACTAGTGTTATTAATGTTAAATACTGTGGAAATTAAACCATTTTCTCGCAGGTACAAAAATTACCAGAGACATTTTTTTGCCTCGTGCTCATTTTTGTGAAATCAAAAGTTTCGAGAGGGCCAGGTTTTTTAGACGAGCTATTCTATCATATAACATTGAAAAATATATCTGATGAAGTAGAAGATGAGGAGGAAGAAAACGGTGGAAAATATGTCCCTAAGTCAGGAGATATATTTGCTTTAACAGATGTTAAACCTAGAAGAGAAGCGTGTTGTGCCGCAAAAAATTTAATTAAAAAGGGACCCTATGGCTTCGGGTAACAACCGAGGCCAAAAGGAGTACCTTTTGGCCTCACCCCAATATGCCTCGGTTCCAGACCCGAGACAAAATGAGAAAAATAACCGGGGCAAAAACCCCTTACTGCACTAGTGGATATCGACTTTGGAGTTCTCGGTCCTTGGGAAATGTTGCCACCTAACTTATTCAAAAGAGTGAAGGTGTGCCTTGACAAAGTGAAAGTAACGCAAAAGTAGTGAGTCATGCACCTAAAACTCCTCAGTGAGGTGTCTGATAGCCATCCTTGTTATATCTTGATTTATTAAAGTTAGCCTCGATCACTTTGTACGTAACCATGAACCCTAGGAATTTACCTCCATTGACCCTGAAGTTGCATTTATCTAGGTTCAACTTCATGTCATATAATCGAAAACACATCGGTTAAATCTTCATTATGTTGTTGGGGCAAATTTGACTTCAGGATCATATCATCCATGAATACCTTGACATTATGCCTTATTAGTTCCTTAAACATTAACTCATCAACCATTGGTAAGTAGCACATGTATTCTGTAAGCCATAAGGCATCACTTGGTAGAAATAGTTGCCATCATCCTCTATGAGCGTGATGTTTTCCTTGTCCCTAAGATCCACTAAACTCCCTTGATCCACCAATGCTTTTCGTACTGCAAAATTTTCAATTTCGAAAGTGATGACCATTAGATCGTCTTATTGTAGGTCTATCGCCTGAAACTCAACATCTATGAAAGTAATGGGAGACACCATTTTTTGATTAAGTAATATCATGGTATTCACAAACTGTACCACCCTCAAATGTTTCTTCCTTGCTATTGAGGAAGTCCCTCCTCGTGCAAAGCCTCCAACAATGGTTTTAATTGCACTTATGAGAGGTGGTCAATTCGATGGTGCTCCCCTCTTTGTTCTTCATGCTACATTGGGGTTGCTTCCCTTTGATCTTGGCCACTGTCTCGGTTCTGCACCTAAAACCTTTCATTCGTCGTTCTTTTGGATTCTACTAGTCGCCTTTGATCTTTTGTGAAACCCACATCCTCTTCTTTAAACAAATATATTCTGAGATGTCTTGCTTTTATTTGCTCTTCTATTTTGTTTCAAAGCTACACACTTCTCTATTTCATCCCTATAATTGCGGTGATACCAACAATGTCGAGACATGCCAACATTCGATGGGGTGGCCGACTTCCTTGGTGCTTGTATACGATCTACATTAAAATGGGGGTTGCCTTATCTCCTTTGGTCGAGGCAAGGATTTGTGATGCCTATCTCGGTCGTGCGTCTTTTTCTCAGTCGAGCTATTTTCCGCGCTAATTTTCCCCATAAACTCCATAAGCTCCTCTACTTGCATATATACTTTGTCGCCTTGTCTCTCAACTCGTCTAAGTCTATTGTTGGATTTTTGCACAAGCTATCTGTGAAAGGACCAAGTTGTAGCATTGTCACCATCTAATGTAACCCTACTTCAGAATTGTGATTCTTGATGTTTAATGCCACCTTCTCAAATCTTTCGATGAATGTTCTCAGTGACTCTCGCTTCTCCTACCATATATTAACTAGAGCAAGGGCGAAATGGTGTGGGCAACTAGTTGTGATATTTGTGCTGAAGTGGGCCACCAACGTAGCAAAGCAATCTATCGACAGAGGAGGAAGCCTTAAGAACACCCTCACGGCTGCCCCTTTCAAAGACATAAGGAAATGCGATAGAAGATGGTGTCGTTCCTCTAAATTTGTGGTCTCGTCATATTTGTCTATAGTCAATCCTTTTTTATTACCTGGTAGTGGCACTTTAGTGATATCAGTAAAAAATAATTCTCCATGCTCAAGGGACACTAACACAAAAGGTGCTTTTAACATCATCAAATTAACGTCTATGGGAGAGAATACAAACGTCAAAAATGATCGGTGGCATTTTTGTAAATAAAGGGTCAAATTTAATGTACGTCCAGCACTGCCCCAACGTCACTTAACGTTGATTTCTCCCTGCCCCGACGTCAATCTAGCATAACGTGGGTCTCCCACGCGCTTGATATCACTTAACGTCGGGTAAGCACAGAATTGATGACCTCTTTTTTATATGGCAGATCTGCAACACAAAACGACAATGTTCCTCTTCTCGATGACCTCTCCTCCGCATTTCGCCGACCAGCACGACCTCTACAAGTGAGTTTTCCACCATGAAACTTGTTGGGTTTTGATTTGTGCACTAATTTAACCATTTTGAACCGATTGGATTTCGTTTTGGTCTTCATTTCACATTAAGCAAGGTTTTCTTCCCTTTTTCACCGTGAAGCTTTGTTTGCCGACAGCCCACCCTCCTTCATCTGCATCCTTATTTTTGCTAAAAGAGGTTAGTTTTTCATTTTCCTCTAGTTCATGTATGCGTTTATTTTGTATACTTTTTTGGTTTATTTTTTTTATTAGAAAATTTATGATTTTTGATGTATTTTGTTGCATGTTAAAATAATTTTAATGTATTTTGTTGATTTTTTTTTTTTGCTTTTTTTTTATTTGAAATTTTATGATAGTTGATAAATTTAGTTTATAAATTTGGAATAAATTTGTAAATTTGTTGCATGTTAAAATAATTGTAATTTTTTTATTGTTTTTAATATTATTATTGCATTGTTATTTTATATGTGAAGATTTATTATAATTTTAGTCCAATATTTTAAGCGAACCTTACTTCCCATTTGAGATCTAATACACATGATTAAATTTTTAATAGTTTGTATTAAATCTTGAATTGTCCGATCAGACAGTTTGAAAAAAAAAATTAGTAATTGGCTATAACGTGTATATTGAGGTTTATGCATAAATTTGATAAAATTTCGATTAGGGCAATTTGTGTTGTTCTCTGGATGCATACTTGATTATGATCATGACTTATCTCTTTCATTTCAAGATTTTGTCAAATTTATAATGTTTGACTTCTTCGTATACATGTTAGGAAATTATGAAAAATATTTTTTTTTCGAATGGGTAGGGCCTTACCTTGTGAGAATTAGAAGTTTGAGATTAATGGAGTTTATTACGAAAATAGTATAAGTCGAAGCTGGATAAATGAGCATCACATTAGTGAAGATTATGAAAAGGGGGTTTCTGACTTTTTGCAATATGCTCAAGAACATGAAATCTTTGTTAATGGGACATATTTTTGTTCTTGTGTTCGTTATCTTAATCAAATACGTCACGACATGGGCACAATGTGTGATCATCCATTCATCTTTTATATAATGAGGAGTTATACACTTTGGACTTGGCATGAAGAAGTATTAGACAAGCCTACGATGTCATGAGGAACAAATTATGTAGGTGAAGAAGTATACAACTAGCTGAAAAACATTGATATTGTGTTCGGTAAACATCAAAAGAAGAAGACCACAGAGAAAAACATTTGGATGAAACGATCAATCTTCTTTAATCTTCCATATTGCTGAAAACTTGAGGTACGACATTGTAGAGATGTGATGCACGTTGAAAACATTGTATATGATAGCGTTGATGAGTCATAATTTTTCTCCATTCCCCTAACCTTTGTGTACCCATTTGATAGTTGTTTAGTGCTTAATTGTCTTCTGTTAGTTCATTTTCCTCAATTGGGCTTCATTGGGCCATTATTCTGAATTTTGAGTAATTTGGCATTAATTGGTCTAATTATTGTCTGTAATTATTTTTAGGTATTATGTGGAGCAAATTTTGGAGCTTGGATATTTATCTTAAGGTCAGAGAAGGTTGCCACGTGATTTCCACATCATTGTCACGTCTGCGCCATGTCAGTCAGTCCATCCACGTCATTGGGCCAACATTTTCAGCCCCTAGTGGCATTTTTGTAAATCTGAGTGACAGAATGACATTTTTGTAATTATGTGAATTTGTGTGTGACCACGTATAGGAAGGCTGAGTTTTCGTTTTCCAGCCACCACCATCTTCTCCACTCTCCATTTTTAGGTTTTTGAAGCTTTGAAGGTGACCCATAGAGGCACATGCTTATTTTTCACGTTTTCCACTCATTTTTTACATTTTATGAGTCATGGACAACACCATTGTTTGTACTCACGTTTTCTACACCTTGGGTAAAATTTATATTGAAGCATTTTTATTTTTGTTGGCTATTTTCATTCTTGCCCATTTCTCTCCTTGCACATTTTCGTTTAAGTTTTATGCACCAATTTATACTCATTTGAATGGTTGAATCATAAATTCTGTTGAACCCTAATTTGGATTCCATAGGGAACTAACTTTTTGCATTGATTCCTTGATAAAATTGAGATGAAACCATGAGATTGTTGGTCGTTTCTAGGTTTTGTTCGAATTTGATTCTGTTTCAGGCTGTGTTTTCATGATAAAATGCATTTTTGATGCATGCTTAATCTCAAATCCGTGTTTTGTGCACATTAATGGCTCGTATTCATGCTTAATGTTTAAGGGTTCTGTCACAACTTGCTTCAATCTGTGGGTGTTAATTGCCTGAAATTTGTTGTGTTTAATGACATAATGAATCTATGGTAATTTTCGCTTAGTTGATTACTTAGGGTTCATGAGAGCAAATAGGAATAGAACAATTAATTTGGTAATATGTGATTGGTGGACTTTGAATTGAATCAAGGAATCATTGCGTTTTTATACAACTGTTAAATTACTTTGTTTTGTGAATTAAATTTTGTGTGAATCCATCAAACCCCCCCTTTGGTGTTGTGTTTAATTCTGGAAATCAAACTGTGGATGAAAATATTGGTCGTTAGGAGACGACTTGGTTCAACTGTCACATACTACATTTATGTGTTTTAATTTGGTGGGGTACGACCTCTATCATCGGGACTTTACTAAACGTAAAAGGAAAGACCGAAGATGGAGTAAAAGCACGACAAGGTTGGACATGGGCATCCATTCTGAGTTACATCCACAATCAATTGGAAGACACACCTACCTGCCTCTAATCTGTCACACTCTTTCTTGAAAAGAAAAACAATTTTTTTGTCAATGTTTAAGAAGTGGGAAGGTTCCTCAAGGTTACTCTTCAAATATTAGTAGCCTTGTTTCTATACAAGATTTAAAGTTAGTTGGTTTAAAGTCCCATGATTGTCATGTGTTGATGCAACAACTATTACTAGTAGTTATTCGAGCCATCTTACCTCCTTTTGTTAGAGGTATTCTAACACGTTTCTGTATGTTCTTTAATGAACTATGAAAGAAACTTATTGACCCTCGAGTGATAAATTATTTGGAAAATGAGGCCATTAGACTATTGTGTCAATTGGAAATGTATTTTCCACCCTCATTTTTTGATATCATGGTTCATTTTATAGTTCATCTAGTGAGGGGAATTTGATTATGTGGGCCAGTTTTCTTGAGATGGATGTACCTAGTTAAGAGATACATGAAAATCTTAAAGGGATATGTCAAGAATTAGTATCGACTGAAAGCTTTAATTACAGAGCGGTACATTGCAGAAGAAGCCATTGAATTCTGCTCAAGTTATATGCCAAGTTGTGAACCAGTTGGAGTTCCTAAGAGTATACATGAAGGAAAATGTGAAGGCAAGGGTGTTCAAGGAGTGAATATTCAAAGTGTTAGTAGAAAAGAAGTTTATCAAGCCCATTTGTACATCTTAAACAACACTATAGAAGTGATTCCTTACATTTCACAACACATTGATGAAATGAAGTATGCACACCAACATATGAATGAAAAATGGGCACTTAATGAACATAATTAAACTTCCTTATCATGGTTTAAGAAAAAAATTTACATGATTCCAAATGTTTCTGAAACTCTATTGAGGCTAGCTCATGGACCGAACACCGACGTGATCGCATATGGCAGGTACTACATAAATAATTACTATTTCTATTCAAAGATGGAAGAAGAGAAAAGTGGAGTTCAAAATAGTCGGGTTATGGTTCAAGCTGAAGTTGTACATTTTTCTAGTTCTAAGGACAAAATTCCAATTACAGCATCCATGAGTTACTTCGGAATAATACAAGAAAAATGGGAAGTTGACTATCTAACTTTTAGAGTTACTTCGGAATAATACAAGAAATATGGGAAGTGTAAATGGGTTGATAGCAATTCCGGTGTGGGGACAAAAGACCTCGGTTTCACTTTGGTAGATCTTAACAAGATGAGATATACGGATGAACCATTTATTATGGCCAGTCAAGAAAGAAAATTTTTTATGTCAATGATCCAGCCAATCAGAAATGGTAATTGTATTAAAGGAAGAAGCATGCACAAAAATCATGATGAAGATTGTCTTGATCTACTTGAGACGGTGTCTTTCTCATTAGCAACCATTCAAGACAAGGTTGATGACATAACCGATGACATCCATGCTATTCGAAGTGTTCACAATGAAGGCATATGGGAGAAAACAATACCTTAATAGGTGTTTATTTATTAATATGTTCACATTTATAATTTTATATTTTTCGTGTAATATAGTATAGGTAATTTAGTATATTTTCCTTATTAACATTTTCTAACGATATGTTTTTCAAGTATGACGAGCTTTGGGTCAAGAAAGAGCGGACATGTTAGATCTGTGACTTAGTTGCCGAGTGTCATAAACTGGTAAACTAAGGTTGCTGGTCAAGATTGATCCCCGATCGGGAAATCCTAGTGGCCTAGGAGAAAAAGGTTACCATAACTATACAGGGATGTTGACGAAAACAAAAATCCCTATTGTGATTGCTTAGTGGGATGACGTCACAGAGGTTGACAAGAACCCCTATGGCAGGATGTTCTGGTATGTTTACTTATAGCAACTATATTGTTTATTATCTTACTTAACACATAACTTATTTGTTGTTTTGAACAACAAAATTTTGAGATTGCTCCGAACAATGAGTGAATTAGGAAGAAGGTGTTATCTCACATAGGCACCAGATGGAGGGACTTCAGGGCAAGGCTCACACGTCTATATGTGTTCAGAGACAGACAACATGATACTCCTTGTATGAAGTACTAAATCTTTAAGGAGCATTGGATGTATTTTTATGCATGTAAAGAGTCCGAGGATTGGCAGGTTTGTTTATGAAATTTGTTTATAGTGACATTAGTCACACATTTTTGAATTAAAATTATAAATAATGTTATGTGTGTGACAGGAAAAAAGGATAGTAGACCAAGAAAGACCAAGGCCTAATGATACACCGCACGTACTCTCTCGAGGTGGCTATTCATTATTAGAGAAAAAAAATGAAAAAGTCTTATGCACAAGCCTTAGGACTTGAGTCCCGTAACAAAGTACCTGTAATTCCTAGGTACAAGCTGTGGAAGGCTGCTCGAACTAAGTCCGATGGGCACACGACATCACTATCAGCTCAAATGATATCACAAGAATAGTAAGTACATCCCGTATTCGAGACCCATAGTTCATATGCTTCCCCTTTATGATTAAACTTGCTTATATGGTGCATGATGAGTTAGTTGAGCTAGAGACTCAAGGTTTGTTTGTTGGTCATGGTCGGAACGATATACTGACAACGACAATTGGAAAGCCAAAGCACTCAAGACGTGTTCGTGGTGTTGGAGGTTTTATTGGTCTTCGAGATTACTTTGGTCCTCCACAAAGAATTAATGCATCATTGAGTCAAGAGGCCATGAGGAAGATGGAGCAAGAAATGGAGGAAAAAATGAACCAACGCATGGGAATTATGGAGCAATGCTTCATAGAACAACTTCAACAACAACAACAAATACAAAGAACACTTGAAGAAAAATATTCTATCCATGCAGCAGTAGAATATGGAGATCCCAACTCAAGCTCTTACAGGACATCGTGTGAGCACAAAAGGCTCATGCTCTGTTGTAGATCATACTGACTACACAATTCAGTATGCGCTATTGGTTGATGGAGATCGTCCGCACGTAGTGGCCATTGGACGACAACTTCAAGGGGGGAGACTATCCATGGTGTTCCTCTACTGCCCCAGTACGCGCGTGTAACGATTGATGAGATTCAAGATCCCCATGCTCAAGTGCCTTTGCCAACTTCAGAAATCCAATTCGTTGGGAAGGCCTTAGGCACATTTATAGCTTAGCCTAAAGCATTGATGATGCCATACTTTGGCCCACAAAAGGTATTAGGGCATCATATTCTTAGTAGTTCAATCTTAGTATTTATAATCTTTTTGATTTTATACCTTTCAAAAATCTTTACTTCAGTCCACCCGTCCTAAAATGCGTCAACGTGTTATTCGTGAAAATGATGACATGGCAGAAGCAGAAGATGAACCTCTAGGGAAGCTGCTCACAAAATTACACAAATTAAAGAGAGGACCGGTAGTGCTAAAGTGGGAGTTAAAAGTATTTGGCCTTCATTGTCATGTCCTATTGTACATCAATTTGAATGATGAACTAGAGATTGTTGCGGGAGACAAGATGTTAAATATTTCAATTTTACAACTATGGTGCATGTAAGATTTTTTATTGTATTCCACATTTAAAACTTGGAATTGGTACTTTTAATTTATACCTAACTGTCTTATTGTAGGTAAATGGACAAAGTAATTGTGGAACAAGGTCGAGCTTCCATGTATGGATTCATTGAACCTCAGACCATCCAAGCTTCTAGAAACACACCTGATCACGTTAAAACGGTTTTGTAAACATGGATGGATGAGTCAAACAGAGAGATTTACAGTGTCGTACATTAATGGGTAGGTGTTATTACTTATAATATTTGATGAATTATTGTTGAGTATTCGACTAAGTATTTGTGATTGACGATAGGTCTCATTGACAATTATTCGTCATCATTTCAAATCAATGCACAGTTGTATGGTTTTGCTCATTCATTGGAAGATTAAAAATGCTTTGAAAAACATGTTACAAGAATAAGTGTTACTTTTTTTTTCATATCATGTATTTAGTTATATTAAAACTAACCTATATTTTATGTTTCCAAAATTTCATTAGAGTGTGGGTGAGGCCAGAGCACAACAGATTAAAGTATTATACCAAAAAGTTGTAACTCATTCATTTACCGAGTTATTAATTTTTGCATGTCAACTTATGAATTTGATATGTGATTATTTTCTTTGTCACCTTTAGTGTAACAAGCAACAAGATTCATGGGAATATGGGTATTATGACATGTCTTGTATAAGAACAATCATTCGAGTTGCAGTTAAAGATGATTGGATAAAGGTAATAATATATGTATATATCTTTAAGATATTATAAAACATATCAAACTTTAAACAATGATATTCATGCATAATGACTTTGTATTATCTTTTCAGCGCTTCAAGAATTCATCACCTTTATCCGATGACACTACCCATACACTAAGACAGGAGTGGGCAACATATTTATTTGGAACAATGGAGTTAGGCATTAGAATAACATTAGAATTTTATTTTCAAAACACCGTAGAACAATTTTCTTGATGAAATTTTACTTTTGTGGTAATTGTAAAAGTTTAGACAACTTTACAATTATTAGTTAGAATTGTAAATTCACCACGTTGCTGGAATATAATGTCAACTATTCGGGGACTTTTCTGTTTTTTAGGTGTGAGAATTTGTAAATATAGCAAAACTTAAAAAAATAGCTAAAATTGACGTTTGTCAATTTTAGCAATTTTCCCCCTCTAAATGGTGCGAGTTGAACGTTGGGTGGCATTCGAACTGACGTTAAGGGACATTGGTTACTCATATTTTTGACGTTAAGTAATGTATATTTTTCTTTCGGACGTTAATTTTAATGTCACCGAATATGACTTCGGTATTTTTACAGACGTCAAAATTCAAAAATAACAAACGTTATGAGGACTTTTTGTGTTAGTGGGAATTGATTCCCCTGTGGAATCAATTCCAACACCCTCAAGAATTGATTTTGCCTGCTTCACACAATGTTGGAATTGGTTGCAACATAACCCAAAACTGATTCCAATACTTCAACATGACTCATCTTGGTCACATGGAGCTGTAAAACATGATCCAGCATTCTAACCTTCCTCCAACCATTTTTTGCATCTTTCCTTCCCATTGTACCTTCACATGCATGGAACGTTCAATTATAGCAAAGGTGTTTCTGTAAAACAACTTTGGTTACCCTCAAATCTTCACAAGTACAGAGGGATGGGATTATGGAGTAATCTCGCCATTCATCGCTCGTAAATGCCTCTAAATACTGCAAAAGGAAAAAATATTGTTGGTGATAACCTCTATCGTGGGTAGTTTCAACAAGATGATGTTTCTATATAAAAAATTAGGAGAAAGTAACGTGAAATGAAATTTAATTTGTAGAGAATCACCGGTGCACCCGAGACATATACTGTCGAGGTAAAAAGACACTACTTTATGCATTGGTTGTCAACCCGAGGCATATTTGAATCGTTACTGCCTCGGTTTCCACCAACTGAGGCCTAATGATGCATAAAAAAAATTAAATACAATTTATGCCTCGGGTTTGGTCCAACCGAAGCAGAAAGTTAGATTTACAACCTCGGTTCTGGTTCAATCGAGGCATATTAGTTATTAAAAAAAATCATTATAAATATAGTTTATGCCTTGGGTCTGGTCCAACCAAAGTAGAAAGTTAGATTTACTGCATCAGTTTTGGTTCAACCGAGGCATATTAGTTATTAAAAAAATAATAAAATTCATTATAACCTTCTACCTCGGTTTTGGTTACAACCGAGGCATAAAGTTGTCATTTCTTTTTTAATTATGGTCTTGTTTTATTCATAATCACCACATTTAACTTGCAAATTTTCAACCAGAAAACCAAAACCAACCAAAAACAAAAACCAAATGCTATTCAAATAGAAAATGTGGCAAAATACTTAAATACTATTCATATTAATGTAGCATTCATCACAATCTCATATGCTACCATAAACAAATATACTAAGTACTATTGTACATTTGTATGATGTACTTTGCACAAGCTATCCTTAAATATTTGATGGACTTGGTGGGGATTGATGTAGTGGTACTGAATCTTTGCACACAAGAGAATAATTTAAATTAGTATATAAAATAATACAAAATTGAAGATAATTTGATATAGTGAAACTATTATCGTTTCCCAACCACTTGTGATACAGACATGTGCAACGATTGATATCCATTACATTACATAGTAACCACACTCATATGAGTCAGTTTGTAAATTACACTACAATGAATGCACAATTATAAGTAATTGAGAAAGAAAAGAAATTGAATAACTATAATACTATAGACCAAAATAGCAAACCTGGAGGCCCAACCATGCTAGCCTTTTTGTCATAGCAGTTGATTTCCCTAACAACATGCTATGTCCAGCAATTGAACTATGAAAAAGGTAAGGTGTTAACGTACAATTATATAAGAAAGAAAGTTCATAAAAAATAAGTTCTTACCAATCTATAACTTGTTTGAGATGGTTAGGGGGAGGCCTGTGCAAGGAACAAAGCCACACAACAATTTTGTCCTTCATGGAAATCACGTTCACATTCCTCACAACACTCTTCTCTCTTTTTTTTCACAGTAGCCACACACTAAACCACCCACTAATGTGACACACTCTTCTCTCTTTTTCCACAACACCCTTGCATGATGCATGCATCACTAAAACACATTCTCATCTCACTACACCCACGACCCAACACTCACACCTCACTAAAACAATCACTCATAGGACCTAAACCCAACACACACACTCACTTCTCACAGTACCCACACCTGCATAATTCACTAAACCCCACTTACACCATGCATGCACCCACACACTCAAAATCTCACTCACACTAATGCCCATCACAACACACACACACACTTAAGGTCACCACTCTTGCATCACACCTTAAAAACTAACGCCCCTCACTTGCATCTTATGCACCTCATGCACACACTAACCCACTACACCCTTACAACCTCATAACCACTAACTACACGCTAACCCATTCACCTAACTCTACGCTAACCCATGCCAGCCTAACTAATTCCTAACCTTTTCATTCAACCCAATTATGTCGCAGCGGAACAACGATGATGGTTGGTCGAAGAAGAAGAAGATGCAGTGGCGCTGGAAACCTCCTCGACGGTGCAGTGGCGGTGCAGGCGGAATGAAGGGCTGGCGCGTAGTGGAAGAATGGATCAGGTGTGTGGGACGCTCGGAGAAGAAGAAGAAGTGTAGAACATTTGCTACTGCGGTGTGAAAAGATTTGGGTTTTTCTAACCCTACGAAATGATACTACCTTGGTTATTTCGAAACTTAGGCATATTGGGTTGCTCATATGCCTCGGTTGGCAGGAGGATCGATGCATAAGTCATATACTGCCTCGGTTATAAAAGAATTGAGGCATATTCCTCTAATAAAATAAAAAAAATTAAAAAACTGCAACTTAATTACATCGGGTAAAAAGCACCTGAAGTATAAAAGTTATTAGGCCTCGGTTCAGCGATACTCGAGGCATAAAAGCATGTAAAAAATTTCAAATTCTGGGAAAGTGGGAATTGTCAAAATTTTTTAAGCTATATGGCTCGGTTAGAATAGCATCCGAGACATAAAAGTTGACTTTAATTACAAAAATGCCACCGCATGTTTATATGCAGCGGATGCGCAAGAACTGAGACGTATACTGTGATGTAAAAACTCTTAAATGCACTAGTGAATTTAACTTACACACAAAATTTCTAAGTTGTATTCAAAAGGAAAAAATATTGTTGGTAGGTAATAACCCCTGTCGTTGGTAGTTTGAAACAAAACAATTTTTTTCTAAAATTTGTAATATAGAAGACATCATATACTTATAAGGAAACTATAAAGTGAAATGAATTTAAGTTTATTGAGAATTTAACTTACATACAAAATTCATTAATATAATTGGAATTTAATTAAAAGTTTCTGAGGGTAGTATGAAAAATGGAAATAGAAAATAATGAGTTATGCGATAAAGAATATGATATAATATAAGAGCTAAATGGCAAGAAGCTCGAAATAGAGATTTAGAAATTTTTTGTTATATAACTGTTAACATTATAAACGGCAAACCATAATTCATCATGTGAACAAATAAAGGAGTTCATTTGTTGTCTACTGCATAATATTGTGAACAATATTGATACTATAGCCTATCACTACGGTAACGTGATTGGTGTTGTTTATATGTTATCTCTCAAGCCACATATTTTTGAGTGAGCTGGCTAGAAGTTGCAGTTCATAGTGGTTCTCAAATTTATTTAACGTGATTGGTGTTGTTTATATGTTATCTATGTATATTTTTTTCATCAAAAATTAAAAAAAAAATGTGATTTTTTAGTTAAGCTAATATTTCTTTTTTGGAATATCTGCAAAATCTATTCGCCACATAGGTGTTTTTGTTTATATTTTTACAAAAAAGGTATCTTAATAAAATATACTCAGAATTTTGATTATGGTTACTTAAATATATTTAAAATTTTGGTAGTAGAAAAAAATAATTTTCTGCTCTTTCCAGAAATAGCTTAAAGTCTTCCTTTTTTTTCATAAAAGGTAAATACATTAAAGAAATAAGAAAGTATTTATAATTAAAGAATAATTTTTATGGTAAACAAACTTATATAAGGGAAAATTATCTTTTGACAATAAATTATTTTACAAAGTTGACAAACTTTCTTTAAATATAATTAAAATTAATTAACTTTTTAGTTGTTAACTAAAATAAAATAATAAAATAATATTTTTTTTACTCAAATTGAAAGTTTGTCAAACTTTGTAAGAAAAATCTTTGTTAATTTATTATTTTTCTATATTAATTTCTGCCTTTTTATAAAAGTTACCTGAATATAAACTAATGTTTAACATCATTTTTAGAGAATGATATTAATAAATAATGATGTGATTTAAAAGAAAATAAAAAGTAATTATGACTTTAGACTTTAAGTTTAAATCTAAAATTGGAATTAACCTTTTCTCATAATATATTTGTTCTCAAAATTTAAAAATAATTGGATATAATATTTTTAATTTATTTGGATTAAATTTTTTTACGTGTTAAACATATTCTATTTAAATTATTTATATTTTTTGACATCATTATATTAAAATAATTATATTTATTATTTTTAATATTTTTAAATAAACATGTACCAAAATTTAAAATAGAAATAAATTTCAGTTCTATCTTCAAAATTATTTAACAATTTAAAATATATTTAAATTAATTAAAAATAAAATAAAAAACCAGTACAGTTGTCACGTACAAGCAGGCGTGACATTGGTAGTTAGCAGGAAAGTGACATAAGTGCAACATGTTAGTTGCGAGAAACAACGTGGGAAACATGGTAAGCTATGCGGATACTCGGCGTAGGAAAATTCATCTAAATTGGTTTCCCGAATAATATTTTGTTAAAATATTTGTTCGATCCCAAGTGCGGATACTCTGTGTTGGAAAATTCATCTAAATTTTATTTTTGTGCCGAAATAAATTTCAATTTTTGTCAAATTTTTTTTTTTAATTTGGTCTTTTTTTATTAATATCGTTAAAATCATTAATGATTGTGTGTGACACTTTGTGTTTTTTTTTTTTTCTTAAATGCTCACATATTAACCTAACAATATGCCACGTGTTGGAGTCAATGTTTTATATTCAATTTGGTTCTTATAGATGTTATTTTTGTTCAGTCTCAATTTTTTTAGCATGAACCAATTTTATCTCAAATTAAGATCAATATAATTTTTATATTAAAATTCACATTTTTTATTAAATATAATAAAATTCATATCATTATAAATTTTATATAAAATTTAAATTTGATCTAATTTCGAGAGGAACAAAATTGTTCAATTTTAAACAAAATTGGGACTAAATTGAACAAAAATAACAAATATAGGGACTAAATTGAATATAAAGCATCGACTCTAACACATGGCACGTTGAGTTGAGACATGAACATTTAAAAGAAATTAAAAAATAAATAAATAACCACGAATGACATGTGGTAGTCACTCTTCATTACCATCAATGATTTAAACAGTTTTAGTGAAAAATGACCAAATTGAACAAAATTGACGAAAATTAAGACCTATTGAACACAAAAATAAAATTAGGATTGATTTGACAAAACTTGACAAAAATTGGGACCTAAAAGATATTTTAACCATAATAATTTGTTATAGTAAGACAACGATGTCAATGTAGGATAAAGGTAGTAATTCTCTTGTATCGTATTTGTTGGATAAATATATATCTTGTACCCATTTTTATATTTATGCAGGTCTATTATGTAAATACTTGCATATTTTTTAATATTCACATATATATATATATATATATATATATATATATATATATATATATATATATATCATATATATATATATATATATATATATATATGGGTACCTAGAGGTATTTATAAAAAAATTAATATTTAACAGCATATTTTAATCATAAATCCAAATAAAATACAATAAACAACATTCATAATTTTCAAACAAAGTCAAAATAACTCATTGAAATAGTGTTTATATGACAATTTACAAATAAATAGATATTGTATTTTAAAACTAATTAATAATTAATAACTTATTCAAAATCAATATGTTAATATTTTAATTATTTTTTTTTAATTTTTTTAATTTAAATTAGAGTATAGTAAGTATAGGTATCCACGGGTACGAATACTATGATACCTGACTCGACTTGTTAATATGCGAGTATAAAAAATACTTGTACCCGTTACCTGTAGGTATCCATTTACAATATTTATTTCCTACTTGTTGCGACTTTTATTTGTTGGTTCCCACAAGTACGAATTTTTTTTACATCCCTATTAAATAGTCTCATTGAAGATTATTAAAAATGTTTAGTGATGTTTATGAGTTTTTATAATTATAATGGAATTGTTATAGAATTTTGAAGGTTACTTTTATTCATAAAAAAGTTTGAATGCCTAAGTTAAAAAAATAAAAGGAGATATGAATTTAATTGTTAAATTATTTTTCTTTTATTCTAAATTTTATATTACAAAATATCAATTTTTTGGATTATCACTAATAATTAAGGATGACAAATAAATCCATCCTCGTGGATATTGTCGTCATAATAGATATAAAATTGTTTTGTATTTATTAAGTGTATCAAATTATGCAACTAATACAATGGACAAGTCTAGATATTGTATCCCATATGGGTTATAATGTAGTTTAAATTAATTGATTTATTATTGATAAAGGATGAGAATACCAAAACATTTTTAGTTTAAAGGAAAATAAATGTCGAATTAAGATATAAAATATAAACAAAATATGATGTAACACCCTAGGTGGATATTACTTGATAAAGCAAAATATCTTATAATTTATTGAAACCCAAAATAGTAAATAAGGTTCCAAATGCGGGAAAATTTAAAACTTATATCTCGGCGGTTATATTACGCTGTGACATCTTTATTAAAAGATCATAGTAGAGAAAAGCCTCATAATGTTTATTACAACATGTTTGAAATCGAAACATAGAGTAAATCATCGCATACTCTGTCCCACTCAATCTCTACGCATCAGCATGCTCACCTGGATTCACAAATGCTCCCACATGACAAGTCACGCGATCATCGCCAAACACAAACAAAAAGGGTGAGCTGAGAAAGAAAAATATAAGACAATTAATGAATAATACAAATTACCCCTCACCCAATCTATCTTAGCCAATTTTAATTTATTGACTTCTCTATAATTATTCCTATCACAATCTCATAACTTGTATGAGAAAGATTCATTTACAACCTTGTCTTTAGAGATTATCATGCTCCCATGAACCTACCCGCTTGTGGTCCAACCCTGTAGACCTCCCTGCCCGTAGTCCAGCTCTACGAACCTACCCGATCGTAGTCCAACATGCGTGAACACCTACTATGAACCTCCATGCTCATAGTAGCCTCAAGTGTGAGCACGAAACATACGAACCTCCCTGCTCGTATCCCCATACAAAAGTATACAAAGATACGGACCTCCCCGCCCGCATAAATCACGCATCTCACATCTCCGTTACGTACCTCCCCGCTCGTAACTTAATCTAGCATATCCTTGACCAATCCAACAAAATCATCCATACAAATCCATCTGCAACGGACCCCTATCCTGCACTATCGCCTGACGCTGCGTAAGCGCCGCTAGGCAAAAAGTCCTCCAGACCACGTGGCGGTAACGCCCTGCCGCCCAACGCCATCTCCCTCTGCCCCCCCTATTTGTGGCTTATCACCTAGCGGAGCATCCCCTACCGCTAAGTGTCACACCAGTAAAGTCATGTTTCTACTAGTTTAAGCATATCAACACGCTTTCTAGTACATCCAAGCATTTCAATAATACAATCAAACCACCACTTTCATGTGAATACAATTTTCATATCACGTAACCCAACATAACAGTTTGCTAAGGACAAATCAAAAAAATAAATTCTCAAGCATTCCATCTTAAAAATAATGCACCACTTTAAGCAATTTAAACATATACTTGAAATAGGTGAAGCTTTATACCAGCAGTCCAGACATACATGAAATCATACAAAATCCACAACACTATGATACTCATTCATTATTAAGCCAATATGTAACTAACCCATCCGTGAGTACTCTTAAAGGTTTTAATTGACACTAACAAGAAATCATACATATATTTAGAATACTCCAAATAACAATCTTTGAAATTTCTAAGTCATGCAATTTATTTAGTGTGTTAATAGAACCTATCTTAACTCCTTTCTTCCAATATTTTAATCACTTCAAGTTTCTTATGACTCCTTAACTCTAATTCATACATCAACACATCCAATTAAGTACCCTTACATCATGCAATCACACTCATTTTCATACTAAAAGCTATCCATAGCATCCACAATGTCAATTTTCCACTGAGCATGCCAAAACACTATTGGTCTCTCGGTATCGCTTGGCGGCACGTTTTATACTGCCAGGCGGTGCATCAAGAATCTGGGAAACTCCAGATTTCCTCGCACCTGCAAAAAAACCCTAATATCCCTAAATTCCCAAATCAGTATTCCATTAACAATTCAACCACAAGTATTCACATATTCAACATGCACTCACAATTCTATTAATCTAACCGAAGTCTTCCAATAACAAATTTCTAATTTCTGTACGTTATAATTAGTAATCAAACACAAACCCATATTAATCTCGTATTTACACACAAACCCCAATTTATCAAATCACCACCAACAACCTACATTGTCATCCAATTATGCCAAGAAACATATTATCAAGTTCATATAATTGCATAATGCCAAACACATCATAAAGACATCAAAAACACATCGAACTATGCGATTCCAATGCGTGTCGCCTAGCGGTTCCTCATTGTCGTTAGGCGGTTCATCACAGAACCCAGAAAACCATCAAGAATGGTTGTGTCGCCTGGCAAGGCCTTCTTGGCCGCCAGGCGGTTTCTGGGCAAAAACCCAGAACGTACGAAAATTCACGCAAATTGAAAGGAGATTCAAACATTCAGGCCATGGAATCATTCAGAACAATATAAACAAAACTAAAACATGCATGAACAACTCCCCTTACCTGGTTTCCTTGCTCCCAAAAGCAAATCCTAATGGATTCTTCTTGTATTTAAAGGTTCCACTCCTACTCTCTGTCAACACTCAAATTTTCTCTCTGGATCACTATGTCTTAGTTCCCTCTCACTCTCCATGCTGCCAAAACTCAAGAACTCTCTGTTTTCTCACTCACCCTCAATTTTTCCAGCCCAAAAAATAATTAATTGAAATTAATAGTAAGTGACCATTATTTTGCTTTAGTTGCACCTCAACTACTTCCAAGCTACCCTTATGGTTTCTCAAGGAATTTCAAGAGGTTCTTGGTTTTCTCCTTCCTTTAGCAAAATATTAAAGCATAAAAAAAAACCACTCTTGTTAACCAAGGTTCGAACCTACATTCTACCACCTGCCAAGCATATGCATAACCATCAAGCTATCGTGTAATTCATGTTAATTCACTCATACATAAAATGTTAAATTATACTTCCGTATTCACAATATAATTGTAAGGCAAAACGCAATTAAAATATTAAACTACGACACACACAAAAGACTCAAACTCAAGTCCTCTCCACATCACTCCACACACTCAACCACTTGAGCTACCATTGTTCTTTGTCTAACACTTGTCAAGAATTTTTCTTAGGGTATTCTCAACCCACATTACTTGCACTTTATTAATTATTATTGGTTATGAATTTCCTAGGTCTTACATCTAGCATAATGGAAACAAAAAAACTTGATTGAGAAAAATATAAGATAAAATCTTCACTCAGATTGGGTTTCATGATCCAATTTAAAGCAAAAACACCAAATAATATTCTTCTAATTCCTACACTAGCATTCACACCTTATGTAACATGTCCTAATGTCTTAGCGGCAAGTCTAAACTTTAATAAGAACCCTAATGTTTTAGACCTTTCTTTATTAAGAGTTCACATTAATGATCAAAATTCCAATGTTATGAATGACCAATGATGTAAACTACGTCTAGATGAACAATCAATTAGTTGTGCACTCTAGTGTAGAATCTAATATCATGTCCAATAATACGGTGGAATGTCTCCAACCTTTAGAATGATGGAAAACAAGAGTGATGGAAAAAAATTATATTGAATAGTGGAATTCTTAGAGAATTAAGAATACATTAAACCTAACCCCCATGAAGGAGGGAGTTAGCTATTCCTAGACATACTCAACATAAGATTGATGTTAAAATTGAATGTCTCCAACCTTTATAATGCCCTTCTACCTTCAAGTGAGAGATATCAAGTTTATTTCTCTCCGATTGTATGTTTTTGACCTATATCAGACCCTCAATTTATAGACTTCATAATTGGACGTGATTTGGTACTTGAATAAATTGTAAGAAATAATCCTTGATATATATCTTTTAATCCTTGGAGATTTCATATCTTTGAATTATTCTTCAATTATTATGACTTGTAATTTGAGTAACCAACTTTGTAGATTATTGATATTGTTGATAATTCTTCATTAATCAATATTCCACTTATTATATTGATAATCTCCCCAAATCTCTGAGATTTCTATCTATTTGCAAAATAGAATTCACACATTTATCTTTTCCACTTTTGTTGAATAAAACCTGAAATATCAAATAAAATCCAAAAATTAAATAATTATAAACATAAAAATAAACTAAAATTAAAACATGATAATGTCAATTATAAAAATACCCAAACTTAAAAATTTTCATGTCCTCATGGGAGCTTAGAATTTTTTTATGTTAAATACTCTCATTAACTGATTAATACATTTTTAAGAGCAACTGACTTTTGAATCTTAATTGTGCCACATTAAAGAATTTTTCTTGTTGCTAAAAGTTCGAAACAAAATAGTGTGACTTTCATGCATCCACTTAATCATCAATCATGATAAGAATTAACAATCCATACTTATTGAAATAACTCACAACAATGCAGTTATTTCACTCAACACACATGTGTATAGTAATAATAATCATTCACACACAACATGTTATAAAACCACTTCATCAACTTTTGTCCATCATCTAAGTTATAAAATTCACTTCATTGGTAAGATAAAAAAAGGTCTTTCATAGGCTTGTAATGAGGCTTGGCTAGAAAAAATATTGGTTTTTCTAGGAATTCAACCACACCATTAAGCCTAAGGGAACAAACACAAGTGAATGTTTTTGTGAGTATGCTCCATTTTTTTTTTCATGTACTTCATGCAACCCTTTTCTATCACATAAAATTATTAGCTATCCTCCTTTTCTTTTTCCTAGGGTAGGGTTTATACAAAAGCCTACCCAAACACATGTGAATGTTTTTGTGAGTATGCTCTACTTTTTTCATGTACTTCATGCAACCCTTTTCTATCACATAGAATTTTTATATATCCTCTTTTTCTTTTTCTTAGGTTAGGGTTCATACAAAAGCCTACCCCAAACTTATTCACTTTGTTGGGATATAGTTTGTTTACAAAAGCCCACCCTAAACTTATTCAATCTCATACACTTATAGGTGGTAGGATGTTTACATCCTACCTAAACTGATCTCATCTTATACCTTTATTTCACTCAACATGTACATGTTCTCTGTGTTAAGGTGTGGGACAAAATATATTCTCTTTAAAGGCTATGGGTAAAGAATGGAACAATTATGCTCAAAAAGGGTAACAAACAATTAATTTAAGATTGGTCATTTGGATAACTAGCTTTAACATACCAAACAATGCATTTATCCTTTCTAACCAATTATGTGATTTCATTAACAAGAATTAGGCAAAAATCAATTTCATGGAAATAACTACTCCCTTACAACTCTTTACACATAAGCTCATAATACTAAAAAAATTTCAAAAGTCTAGTTTCACTCTCACATTTGAAAAAGGACTGACTATCATATCATCATACCAAACTATCTTTCACTTAAAGCATGTAACAAAATATTACAATCAATATGCACAATAATGATGTAAAACAATCAATGCTCATGTGTAGTTCATTTTAATTTATCATTACATTAGTTGACAATGTACATTGAGAACATGATTTAGCTCAGATGAAGCTTAAGAAAATGGTAGACACGTGTAAACAAAAAATAAAATGCAGAAACAAATACAATAAATTAAAATTACTCAAAGTAATAATACAAAATAAGAAAACTCCTTGTTCTTCGTTGTGCGAGAAGAGATAACTCATTGGGCGAACTACCTTGAATCTTTCAAATTCTGAAAATAACTCTATCATGTATCCCTTGCTGAGCTAAATGATATTGTTCATTGGATGAGTGGTAAAAATAGGGACTAAATGGTCATTGGGCAACTGGGATCGCCTTGCGAGTATGCTATTACTGTTTCTTTTTAACTAAAATTAAAAATTTAAATGTTGGGTTGCCTCCTAATAAGTGCTAGTTTAACGTCTGATAGCTCAACCCCTGATAAGCATGGTTCATGATTTGTTCTTCTGGTGTGATTCTTCTCTTGACACTTGTATCATTTCAACTTTTGACTAATCACTAATTTTATTGTTTTAGAATAGGGCTTTTCAATCTTTATTTTCCCACCAGCTTTGATCTCTTTAATAACCAAAAAATTTGGTCATTTTTTCTTCATTTTTCATAAAAAGATGTTCGCTTACATTTCTTTAACATAATAGGTTGGCTTGGTCTGAGTTTCGTCCCTTCCAACAAGGCATGGTGATTAACTAGAACATCTTTCTTCTTCTCCGGAGGAGGATCCTTTTCCTTTTCCTGTTGTGGAGTAAAACAACTGGAACATTCTTTCAGAAACCTTGAAAAATGCCCTTGCTTACTTGTCACATATAAAACTTCCCTAACGGCATGGATATCCTTCAGTTCTGGATTATAGGTTGATTTAGAGATATTGAAGTTTACCTCCTCCTCTTGATCTTGATTTTAAGCTTACCGCCATCAACATATATGATAACTTTAACGATTTTCATGAATGGTCTTCCAAGGATGAGAGGAACCTCAACATCTTCCTTCATATCGAGTATGAAAAATTCCATTAGAAAAGTGAATTTGTCCACCTGCACAAGTACATCCTCCACGACTCCATAAGGGTATTTTATTGATTATCCGCTTGTTGTAAAGTCATCCTAGTTGGTTTGACTTCAAGGCCTTAATTTTCTCAAGCATAGATAAGGGCATTAAATTAATGCTAGCTCCCAAGTCAATCAACACCTTCCCAATTATCAAATTTCCAATTGGAGGGAGAGCCTTCTAAATGATTGCACTACAGTTGCCTTGAACCTCAATGATGTCTTTTTCTATGTACTTTCTCTTCTTTGTCAGCATATTTTTCAAAACTTTTGCGTATGTCGATGTCGGCTATATTGCTTCATAGAATATGATGGTTTAATTGGAGCACAATTTACGATTAGTCTTCACACTCAATTTAAACCAATTAAATAGAATACAAACCATAAATCAAACCACAAATTATTAAAACAGAACACAATTAAGCGTTAAAGAAGTAGCCATACACAATCCAACCTAATTACATCAAACCTCCAATAAGAGAACTCAACCACTCATAATGATTAGCAAATTAATAAGCTCTAAGAATTGCTGATAATCTCCCATACTTCTCTCTAAATATGTTCCAAGTGTTAGAAGAAGAAAGGTCGTAGTGCCATATGAAATTGAATTCCTAAACCAGAGGTAGAGCCTTGATTGTCTTGAATCAACAAACCTTTTGAGTTAATAACTCCTCTATATCAATTTTATATAGATTTCCTTACCTATTAGTAATAAAAAATTTGGTTCCATCATTATTGTTAACTATACATTGGCCTTTATTAAACTTGATACATTACTCATTATTACACAATTGACTTATGCTTAGTAAATTGTGTTTCATACCATCAACTAAAAGAATTGTGTCCCTGCGGAGAACAAATAAGAGATGTAAGACACAACCTATACTAAAATTTTTTATTAGAAAATATGTCATTATCACTACAATCCTTTTTTATTTATTATTCTTACTTAATTTGGTCGAGTAGTGTTAGAGGAGGGCCAACCTAATTGTTGTTGTGTAACCGAGCTTTGAATCACCAATAGAGGAGATTCATCTGCAAAGACTCTCTGACGCTCAACTCAGTTATAGAGGATAAGTGGATATATGAGAGTAAAGTATACGAGAGTAAAGTAATTATATGATATTTTTATAATTTTTGTAATAACATGTATTTATAGACTTCCTGTGCCATAAGTAAAACAAATATATCGAATAGATATTATTACTTAAGATACTTATTATATCTTAAAAATATTATATAATGAATTATTATATCATAATATCTTAATGATGTTAAATAATAAATTAATATTATTATAATATCTTAGAGATATAACATAATAACTTATTATATCATAAGACATTAACCATAAATATTTTGGAAACATTTCATAATATCATAATATCTTGAGGGTATATATATATATATATATATATATATATATATATATATATATATATATATATATATATATATATATATATATATAAAAGAATAATATATATTGTAGTTTTAGGTTAGAAATAATATAAACATAAACAAAATATTAATATTTTTCTTTTCAAAACATAACCACTCGTATATAATAATTGAAGTTTTATGTCTTCACAGTGTATTTATATCGGTTTATCTCAATTTAGTTTATAACTTTTTCGAGTTTTTTTCTTCTCAATTAAACTTATTTTCAAGGTAAATTAAACAAATAAACTTCTTCTCAACGTTAATTATTTATACGTATTTATTGATTACGGTCAAAACTCGATGTGCATTTAGTCAAATTTTAAAGGGTTGGCTGCTGTTGCCAGTTGGTTGTAACTTCGTTTTCCTTTTTTTTTTCTTCAAGAAAAAGTGGAAGTTTATTCTTTTGATAATTATAAACAACACTTCTAATAATATAGTTTATTTATTGTGGAATTGAATTTTAGGTAATGTAACGTCCCATTTAATTATTAGACGAAATTAAAGAAAACGTCACGCGATAAAAGTATAGTAGCGTAGTCTTGGGGTCCTCAACACAACCCCTACAACCTGGGCACACCAGAATGTCAACATAAACCATATACGATCCTAACAAGGAGTGTAGAGTAAGAAAGCATAAAACGATACAGGGGCCGTAGCCCTAAAGAAACAGTGAATAGAACAACTCCAGCCCAGATGGCTAAGCAGCGGACTCACCATTCCCTTGTTGACCACGAGAACTTCGCCCATCTGCTCCCATCAATCAAATTGATGATCATCGCAAGAAGAACAGCCACATACAACACAACCATGCAACAAAACGGGTAAGCTAGAGCCAACACATATTCATCATACAGTCAAATACATTATCATCATCCCATATCCATATAACAACCAAGCATGTCATGACTCTTCATTCAATACACTACGACTCGACTCGACTCATCCGGATACGTATAACTTAGTCGGATTCAGCGGATGCTTGCACTTGTGGTGGATACCTCTGCTCGACCCTGAGCTGCTCATCCCCGAGCTATGTGTTACAAGTGTTACGATGAATCAAATCTCCCTCACCACAAGGTTAGCCCTTAATGAATTTAAGGCCTCCTGCTACTCTCACCACAGGAGTCAGTCCGCTCTAAGTGAGACTAACTGGCCCCTTAGAGTGTCAGGATGCAGTCCTTACCTTGAATCCTTACCTAGTTATACAGATGGGGCACCACCATGGACACCCACTAACAGGGGCCATGGAATTACATCCCGACCACTGAAGCGTAACCCCGAAGGCCTCACCTAGAGACCCCAAGGAAATTTACACGCTGACAAAGACCAACATTCATAACTCAGCAATAAGGGAACATTAAATTATATTTTCATTTCCATACCAACCCTGAGATAAAGTCCTCATACACATCATATTTCGAATCCATACCTCTGATCATCGCCACCCCATGAGTCTAGGGCCTCCTTTCATATCAATACCATGTTCCTTTAGTTCCACACCACTCATTCATTTCACATGCCAACTTTCATACTAAACCCGTCATACATAATTCGTGATTCACGCCAAACACACACAATACTCCATTATATACATGTTCCTCATCATACAATTCACACCCAAACCAATATCAATAATCCAAGGATAAACGAACACCCAAACAGCGCACTGCCTCGCCCAATCACTCGCTCAGGCTGAGGGGTTTCGCTCAGGCGAGATGTGCTCGCTCAGGCGAGCCCCCCCTTCGCCTAGGCGAGGGTTCGATGAAGCACCCAGGGAACATCACGAGATCTCGCTTAGGCGAGACCCCTCTCGCCTGGGCGAGATGCTCGCTCGCTCAAGAAGCCGAGCTGGTCGCTTGGGCAACTGGAAGGGACTTTATCTACTGGGCCAGCCCTTTAGGCCCACTTACAAGGGTAGCCCCTTTAGTTTAGGGCAGAATTAGTAAGGTGGATTTTCATGGGACTTACATTCTCCCCAACAACAAAATTTTCGACCTCGAAAATAAAGACTCATTAGGTAAACAGATGTGGATGTGATTTTCTCATGTCCTCCTCTAACTCCCATGTCGAGTCACCTGTCCTCCGATCCCAGATAACTTTGACAAGACTGACAGTCTTTCCTCGACGTTCCTCGACCTTACTATCCTCAAGGGCGATGGGTGGTACTTCCACGGTGAGGTCTTCCCTGATCTGTATATCTTCGGTCTCTAGCACATGAGCGGGGTCAAACACATACTTCCTCAGCTGCGAGACGTGGAACACTGGGTGAAGGTTTGCCAACTGCGGGGGCAAAGCTATCTCATAGGCCACTGGTCTAATCCTCCTCGTGATCTGATACGGGCCAAGGAACTTGGGTGAAAGCTTCCTTGAGCGGAGAGCCCTTCCCACGCCCGTGGTTTGGGTCACCCTCTAAAACACATGATCTCCCGCCACAAACTCCAAAGGCCTCCTCCTACGATCTGCATAGGCCTTCTGCCTACTCTAAGAGGCCAACATCCTATTTCTCACCATCCTCACCTTCTCGGTGGTCTGCTCTAACAACTCTGGTCCAACCAACACTACTTCTCCATCCTGATACCAGCAAAGAGGAGTCATACACCTCCTGCCATAAAGAGCCTCGTATGGTGCCATGCCAATGCTCGCATGAAAATTGTTGTTGTAGGTAAACTCAATCAAAGGCAATACCTCGTCCCAAGCACCCAGATGGTCCAATATGCAAGTTCTCAACAAATCCTCTAACGACTGGATCGTCCTCTCAGACTGGCCATCGGTCTGAGGGTGATAAGCTGAGCTCATAGTCAACTTTGTCCCCAATGCCTCCTGTAAGGTTTGCCAAAACCGGGATGTAAACCGTGGGTCTCTGTTGGAAACTATGCTCGAAGGTACTCCATGCAACCTCACAATCTCTTTGACGTACAGCTGGGCCAACTTGGCCATGGACATCCTCAAGTTCATCGCCAAAAAGTGTGCACTCTTGGTCAACCAATCCACTATCACCCAGATGGTGTCATTTCCTCTAAAAGTCTGTGGAAGATGAGTCACAAAGTCCATGGATATGCTGTCCCATTTCCACACCGGTATCTCTAAAGGCTGTAGGATCCCCCCGGGTCTCTGGTGCTCCACCTTCGCCTTTTGACAAGTCAGACAGGCAGATACAAACTGTGCCACATCCTTCTTCATCCCTTGCCACCATAAAGTTTCCTTGAGGTCCTGGTACATCTTAGTCATGCTAGGATGCAAGCTAAGACGACTCTTGTGTCCTTCCTCAAGGATCAACTTTCTCACCTCTGCATCATCAGGTACGCATACCCTACCCTGAAACCGCAGTATACCATTATCACCCAAAGCAAAGTCTCTAGCCTCATCTGATCCAAGCTGTTCTCTAACTCTGTTCAGACCAGCATCCAACAACTGCCTCTCTCTGATCGAGTCCAAGAAGTCACTAGATATAGTAAGGGTACTACACCTAATGGACTCGGACCCCAACTCCACATGTATCCTCATGTCTCTGAACTTCTCTAGTAGCTCCACCTCTTTTATCATGAGATGTGCCGCATGTACCGTCTTCCTACTCAGAGCATCTGCCACCACATTTGCCTTCCCCGGGTGATATAGGAGCTCGAAGTCATAGTCCTTTAGGAATTCCATCCACCTCATCTGTCTCATGTTCAGCTCCTTCTGGTTGAACAAATACTTTAAACTCTTGTGGTCGTTGAACACCCGAAACTGGGCACCATAGAGATAGTGCCTCCAGATCTTCAAGGCAAATACTATCGCTGCCAACTCAAGGTCATGAGTGGGGTAATTACGCTCATGCACCTTAAGCTGTCGTGAAGCATACGCCACTGCCTTCTTTTCTTGCATCAAGACGCAACCAAGTCCAAGATGAGATGCGTCGCAGTAGACTTCAAATGGTTTCCCCACATCCGGAATTACCAATATAGAAGCACTCGTCAATCTCCTCTTTAGTTCTTGAAAGCTCTCCTCACACTTGTCCGTCCAAGTGAAAGGTTGGTCCTTCCGAGTAAGCAAAGTCAGAGGTGCCACTATCTTGGAGAATCCCTCTATGAATCTCCTATAGTAGCCCGCTAACCCCACAAAGCTCCTGATCTCTGTGGCTGATTTAGGACTTTCCCACTTTACCACTGCCTCGACCTTTGCCGGGTCCACTGCAATCCCTTGGGCGGATATCACATGCCCTAAAAACTGAACTTCGTCCATCCAGAGCTAACACTTGGACAACTTGGCATACAGCTGCTTCTCTCTCAAAACACCAAGCACCAACCTTAGGTGTTCTGCATGTTCCTCCTGAGTCCTGGAGTAGATAAGGATGTCGTCTATGAAGACTACGTCAAACTTATCTAGGAAAGGCCGAAAGATCCTGTTCATGTAGTCCATGAACACTGCTGGCGCGTTGGTCACGCCAAACGGCATAACCACGTACTCATAGTGGCCATACCTCGACCTGAAGGCTGTCTTTTGTACATCATCAGCCTTTACCAAGATCTGATGATAACCCGATCGCAGATCTATCTTGGAGAACACCGATGACCCGTGCAACTGATCCATCAAGTCATCAATCCTCGGGAGCGGATACTTGTTCTTGATAGTCATCTTGTTCAGTTGCTTGTAGTCCACACGCAGACGTGAACTCCCATCTTTCTTCTTTACCAACAACACTGGTGCTCCCCAAGGCGAAGTGCTGGGTCGGATGAACTATTTCTCCATCAGATCTTCTATCTGTTTCTTGAGCTCTACCAACTCTGCCGGAGCCATGCGATACGGGGCCATCGAGATCGGGCCTGTTCTTGGGACTAGATCAATAGAGAACTCCACCTCTCTACTGGGAGGCAATCCTGGAACCTCCTCCGGGAATACATCCACAAAATCCTGGACGACTGGTATTACAGACGTCGCCTCTCCTCTCTCAACCTCCATATGTGTGAAGATCATGTAGCACTGCGCTCCGTCATGTAGTTCCTTCATAACACCCTGGGAAGACATCAACTCAGGCTCCTCTGAGTCGGGAAACAACAACTTCTTCTCCCGACAATCTATCAGGATGCGATTCGCAGAGAGCCAATCCATCCCTAAGATCACCTCCAACTCCTGTAGAGGATGGCAGATTAAGTTCACCCTGTACCTGCGTCCTTCTACCTCCACTGGAAGCCTAGCACACAAGGACGATGTCCTGACCAAACCTGATGCCAGAGTAGACATCGCAAGCTCACATCCTTGGAGCTGTCGTACTCGTGGTCACGTAGTAGGGATCTTCGCTAAGTTTTTCCAGGTACGGGAAGTTAGAGTTCTTAGTTTCCAATCGTTTTGGTCTGTGTTTGCATTGGTTGCTGCTTGTATGGTTTAATCTTTCGATTTGATGCATGAGAACACTCTGTATGTTTGGTTGGTTTGAAAAACATGGTTGTTCCAGATGAACCAGTGGCGAGACCTGTAAATCTCGCCCAAGCGAGTCGGTCTCGCCTAGGCGAGATGAAACAGGGAGCTCGCCTAGGACTTTTGCGCGAAAGGTTGCCCAGGTGACTAGCTCGGCTTCTTGAGCGAGCGAGCATCTCGCCCAAGCGAGAGGGGTCTCGCCTAAGCGAGCACGTCTGGCATGAGCGAAACCCCTCAGCCTGAGTGAGTGATTGGGCGAGGCAGTGCACTGTTTGAGTGTTCGTTTATCCTTGGATGATTGATATTGGTTTGGGTATGAATTGTATGATGAGGAACATGTATATAATGGAGTATTGTGTGTGTTTGGCATGAATCACGAATTATGTATGACGGGTTTAGGATGAAAGTTGGCATGTGAAATGAATGAGTGGTGTGGAACTAAAGGAACATGGTATTGATATGAAAAGAGGCCCTAGACTCATGGGGTGGCGATGATCAGAGGTATGGATTCGAAATATGATGTTTATGAGGACTTTATCTCAGGGTTAGTATGGAAATGAAAATATAATTTAATGTTCCCTTATTGCTGAGTTATGAATGTTGATCCGTGTCAGCGTGTAAATTTCCTTGGGGTCTCTAGGTGAGGCCTTTGAGGTTACGCTTCATTGGTCGGGACGTAATTCCATGGCCCCTGTTAGTGGGTGTCCATGGTGGTGCCCCATCTGTATAACTAGGTAAGGATTCAAGGTAAGGACTGCATCTTGACACTCTAAGGGGCCAGTTAGTCTCACTTAGAGTCGATTGACTCCTGTGGTGAGAGTAGTAGGAGGCGTTAAATTCATTAAGGGCTAACCTTGTGGTGAGGGAGATTTGATTCATCGTAACACTTGTAACACATAGCTCGGGGATGAGCAGCTCAGGGTCGAGCAGAGGTATCCACCACAAGTGCAAGCATCCGCTGAATCCGACTAAGTTATACGTATCCGAATGGGTCGAGTCGAGTCGTAGTGTATTGAATGAAGAGTCATGACATGCTTGGTTGTTATATGGATATGGGATGATGATAATGTATTTGACTGTATGATGAATATGTGTTGGCTCTAGCTTACCCGTTTTGTTGCATGGTTGTGTTGTATGTGGCTGTTCTTCTTGTGATGATCATCAATTTGATTGATGGGAGCAGATGGGCGAGTTCTCGTGGTCAACAAGGGAATGGCGAGTCCGCTGCTTAGCCATCTGGGCTGGAGTTGTTCTATTCACTATTTCTTTAGGGCTACGACCCCTGTATCGTTTTCTGCTTTCTTACTCTACACTCCTTGTTAGGATCGTATATGGTTTATGTTGACATTATGGTGTGCCCAGATTGTAGGGGTTGTGTTGAGGACCCCAAGACTACGCTACTATACTTTTATCGCGTGACGTTTCCTTTAATTTCGTCTAATAATTAAATGGGACATTACATTTATGGTATCAGAGCGGTCATTCCTTAGGTCTGTGGACTTGGGTTGTCCGCTTAGCTTTCTCTGTGTATCTCTGAGTGTTCAGTTAAAAATTCTTGCCTTTATCAAGTCTAACCAAGTGATTTTCTGTGTGCCAGTGGACTATGGCACCTCCTCGTCGAGCTTCTCAATCATCCCAGGGGGACGTACCAGATATCGCCAGAGCCATAGAGGCGATGGTAGCAGCTATGACACAGCATAGTGCTGCGATGATGCAGCAACGTGAGGCATCCATGCAGCGACAGGCGGCGTCGCTTGAGCAACAGCAGGCAGTGATGCACCAGATGGAGGCTGCGAGGTTAGCTGTTGAGGATGCTCATCAACAGCATATGGAGGCCCTCCGCCAGCTGGAGGAGAACAGGGCGGCTGCCCCTGTGGTTGGTCCTGAACCACGACCTACAGTCAGGGAGTGGAGCCTGGAGGACTTTCTGAAGCACCACCCGGCGAAGTTTGACGGGAAGACTAGTCCTGACGCCGCAGACCAATGGCTGAAGGACCTGGAGCGCATCTATGATGCGAAGATGTGCCCTGCAGAGGACATGTTGGCGTTCTTTGTGTACATGCTCACGGGAGAGGCGGAGCATTGGTGGAGCAACACCAGATCCATCCTGGAGGAGAGGATGAGCCAGTGTCATGGGAGACTTTCAGGGAGAGATTCCTATCCGAGTACTTGCCTAATAGCATCCGGTACGACAAGGAGGTGGAATTCCTCCAGTTGACCCAGGGTGGTAAGACAGTAGCAGAGTATGCTGAGAGGTTCAAACACCTCAGCCGTTTCTACACCCTACCACTTGATGAGGAGTGGCGATGCAGGAAGTTCGAGAATGGGCTTCGCGGTGATATTCGCTTGATGGTGGCACCCTTGTCCATCAAGGATTTTGTTGCTCTGGTAGAGAAGGCCAGAGTGATGGAGAAGATGAAGCGTGAGGTGGAAGGTCAGCGCCCACAGCAGCCACAGCCACCTCAGAGGATCGGTGGACCATCTGGGTCCAGGCCTAGACATGAGGAGCGGAGGAGACCGTATGATAGACCACACCATCAGCCTCAGGAGTCTAGGAGCTTTTCTCCTCAGCAGGGCCGAGTTCGGTGTTACACATGTGGAGGACCCCACTCGAGGTATGCGTGTCCACGTAGGGAGGGTTATCGTAGGTGCAACAACTGTGGCAAGGAAGGCCACTTTGGGAGGGATTGTCCCAACCTTGCCAGGACAGCGACACGCCCTCCAGTTCGGACACCCCATCAGCATCAGGGGAGAGACAGAGGCAACAGGCCTCAGGCGACGGGCAAAGTCTATGCCATGACCGGAGCTGAGGTTGTAGGTTCAGGTAACCTTATTATGGGTTATTGTGTAATTTATGGGATGAGATGTTGTGTGCTATATGATTCTGGAGCGACACAATCTTGTGTCCTAGGCGAGCTCCCTGTTTCATCTCGCCTAGGCGAGACCGACTCGCTTGGGCGAGATTTACAGGTCTCGCCACTGGTTCATCTGGAACAACCATGTTTTTCAAACCAACCAAACATACAGAGTGTTCTCATGCATCAAATCGAAAGATTAAACCATACAAGCAGCAACCAATGCAAACACAGACCAAAACGATTGGAAACTAAGAACTCTAACTTCCCGTACCTAGAAAAACTTAGCGAAGATCCCTACTACGTGACCACGAGTACGACAGCTCCAAGGATGCACTACAGGGCTGCTCTGAGAGTGGAACAGAACCAGACCGGTGTAGTTAGCCAAGACTCTTACAACAGATCACGAAAAGGTTACAAAATGGAACTAGCACGAACTTGAAAGTCACTTACATGGAGTGACGGAACTTCCTAGCTCACGTAACAGCGGAGGCAGAATCCTAGCAGAGGGGAGTTGACGGCTGCGACTCAAAGTTCTGTGAAAGAGTGGAAAAATGAGACTTAGGGCAACTGAAAGGGACTTTATCTACTGGGCCAGCCCTTTAGGCCCACTTACAAGGGCAGCCCCTTTAGTTTAGGGCAGAATTAGTAAGGTGGATTTTCATGGGCCTTACAGGTAACACTATCTTAAATATGTCTTATTTTCTTACACTAGAGTTACATTATGGAAAAAATTATTAATGCTATAATCCACCAATATTTTTTGAACAATATAAAAGTGTGAGATGTCATATAAACTTTGAAAAGACTAGTTATTCAATATTACAAAATAATTAATAAAATAGGCAATTAAAGTATTATTTGTATAAGTTTGTAATCGAAGATAACTTATGATGCACCGATATTTTAATTTGCGTTATATATTTGTGTCTGACACGTGTTCACGTAAGATACTATAAGATACTTTATCGATATTTATCAATGAAGTATCTAATTTATGAAATCATATTATACTACAAGAAAATATTTGAATAATGACAAATTGTAGTGAAAAAATAATAATTAGTCTTTGTATAGTGACCCATTTAGGTACCAATGTACAAGCTAACAATTATTGACAACTAAAATAGTTTCAAAAAATTATAATTGGTCTCTAAATTGATAATTAAAATAGTTTTTATTATAAATTAGTTTCTAAATTGGTCACTAACATTAGCTACCAAGGTTTTGAATACCAAAATAATTGGTGTCTAAATTTGTCAGTAACACTAACAAGGTCTTGGCTACCAAATTAAGTGGTCTCTAATTAGGAAATTGGTCTCTAACATATTTTTGGTTACTAAAATCGGTTATTCTTTAAGGGTTTTCTTTTAGTGGTATTTTTATGATGACAATAATTTATATTTTTTATGTTGACAACTTTAATACATATAGTTTTAATTTGAATTCACATAATAACAATCATATATTTATTATGTTTTTAAGAATTATTGTACACTTTTTAATATTAATATATCACATATCTATCACGTATTATATCTTATTATTATTTTCAAAATAAACGTATCGACGTATCGGATACGTGTCGTATTCGATACACGTATCATATTCGTGCATCATAAAAGATAACATAAGTAAAACTCATTACATTTATAAATGAAAATGTGCAAATATAATAATGTATATGTGAAATCATAATTGTACAACTAAAAATAATAAAAGCTTGTGTAATGTCATCTAATACACTTGAAAAATTGAAAGAGATTAAGACCCATTTACCAAAAGGATTGAATTTATTTTAATATTTGTGATTCCTCTTGTCCAAATGACCCTCAACTCCTTCATGAAAACATGTAAAAATTAAAAAGATTAAGTCATGATTTATCTAGAGTTATATCATTTGGAGACTTAAAAGTTATGACTAGTCATTTCTTAATTTATGAAAGACTTTAAATCATATTAGACAAACTTATAACATTCAAATAAGTATCTCATCATAATCAGGAACATGAGTTCCAACAGAGGAGCATGGACCAATTGCACTACTTTCATTACCTAATCTTTACCATCTTTTCTTTTATGTCATTCTCATCCAAACTAGGATTTTGTTAAACTTCATCATTGCCTCTATACCTTGCATCCTCGTTGTTATAGCTTTCATTTCAATGGCTTGTCCTAGACAAATAACATTAATTTCTTGATTTTTCTTCAATATTGTGGGTGTCAATGTCCTCCCAGAGCAATGAACTCGGTCAAACTTTTCTTTCCCAAATCACGATTCAAATACTTATTCCCCATATTGTATAAACCTACAACAACATCAATTTTAACATTCATAAAGATATGTATAATTTAATGTACCCAAGAAAGATTGGGATGCAAAAAAGTTACTATGTCTCAACCTTTAATTGTATTAATTGGGTTGCTAAACTTGTAATATGAGTGTTAATATTAGAAAATGTTAGTCCTTTATACATTACGATTAAGATTCTCATATTATAATTTTAGCTTCCTTCCACATCATTTGTAACGTCCCATTTAATTAATAATCCAATTAAAAGAAACATCACATAGAATAATATAGTAGTGCAGTCCTGGAGTACAAACACTACTCCATACAATAACCAAGGCACACTACGATGCCAAAAAGAAAGTATAAAGGAAGAACGATAATGTTTCAAAAATAAAGCCCAAAGGCCAGACAGTATATGGGCCATCTCCCTAAAAGAGAAACCCAAAAGCAAAAGCCAGTTCAAAGGCTAAACAGCGAAATCATCACCTCCTTGTTGACCACCGGTGTTCCTCGCATCTGCTCACATCAATAAATTGATGATCATCACAAAAGAGAAAACCACACACACAAGACATACAACAAACAACAGAAGGGTAAGCTAGAGCCGAAAAATAGTTTATCATGTAGTTATATACGATTTCATAGTCCAACATACATAAGTCAACTCATCATGTTATGACTCGCAAACAATACACTAAGACTCAAACACGACTCATCTGGATACATATAACTTAGTCGGATGCAGCGGATGCTTACACTTACGTCCTAACCACATACAAATTATGCTTCACCAACCAAATAGGTATTTCTCATGCATACCAATCTCATTCCATACTTTATAACCAACCCTCCTTCCTATCCCATACCAAAATCACATCAAGCTTAGCGTTCACAACCCATGAACCATATTACTCATGCTCATTCGTATTTCTCATGCCTTTAACATAATAATCCAATCACACATGTACCAATCATACAAGAACAGAGAAGCAACAAAATGCGAACGCACCCTCGCTCAACCCCTCGCTCAAGCCGAAAAGTCTCGCTCAGGCGACAGGGTCTCTTGCTCAGGCGAGCCCCCTTCGCCTAGGCGAGGGCTCGAGAAGAGGGGAACAGCTTGAGCTTGCTTGGAGAGGATTGGGAATCAAACCCTAACAGAGAGGCGTAGTTGTTCTAAGGGAGAATGAAGAGAGCATATTTCTAAAAATGAGAGGAAATGAGAGGGTGTTAGCTGGTTTTGGGTCCTTACTCCTTTATGGGCCAGCCCTAGGCCTAACAGATTTGGGTATCCCCTTTAAATTAGGGCAGAATAAAATTAAAGAAAAAAATAGTGGGCCTTACATTCTCCCCAACGAGAAAAATTTTCAACCTAAAAAATTAAAGACTCACTAGGAAAACAGATGCGGATGTGACTTCCTCGTATCCTCATCCAACTCCCAAGTAGAGTCATCTGTCCTCCGATCCTAGATGACTTTGACAAGACTGACTAGTTTTCCTCGGTGTTCCTCGACTTTGTTATCCTCTAAAGCTACTGGTGGTACCTCCATAGTGAGGTCCTATCTGATCTGTACATCCTCTGCTTCCAAGACATGAGACGGGTCGAATACATATTTCCTCAACTGTGATACGTTGAATATTGGATGGAGATTTGCCAACTTAGGAGGCAAAGCTATCTCGTAAGCCACTGGCCCAATCCTCCTCGAAATATGGTAAGGGCCAAGGAACTTAGGAGAAAGCTTCCTTGAGCGGAGAGGCCTTCCCACACTAGTGGTTCGGGTCACCCTCAAGAACACGTGATCTCTAGCCGCGAATTCCAAGGGTCTCCTCCTACGGTCTGCATAAGCCTTTTGTTTGCTGCTTTGTGAAGCCTGCATTCTGTCTCTCACCAATCTCACTTTCTTAGTGGTCTGCTCCAACAACTCTGGTCCAACCAACATTACCTCCCCATCCTGATACCAACATAAGGGAGTCCTACACTTCTTGCCATAAAGAGCCTCATATGGCGCCATGTCAATGCTCGCATAAAAACTATTGTTATAGGTGAACTCTATCAAAGGCAGGACTTCATCCCAAGCACCTAAGTGATCCAGCACACATGTGCTCAACAAATTCTCAAGCGACTGAATCGTCCTCTCAGACTGACCATCGATCTGGGATGATAGGTTGAGCTCATAGTCAACTTACTTCCCAAAGCACTATGCAAGGTCTGCCAAAACCGGAAAGTGAACCGTGGATCCCTATCAGATACTATACTCGAAGGCACTCCATGCAACCTCACAATCTCCTTAATGTACAACTGGGCCAACTTGGCCATAGACATCCTCAAGTTCATCGCCAAGAAATGAGCACTCTTGGTCAGTCGATCCATTATGACCCAGATGGTATCATGCCTTCTAAAAGTCTGTGGCAAATAGGTTACAAAGTCCCTAGAGATACTATCTCATTTCCACATCGGTATCTCCATAGGCTGTAAAATTCCACCAGGTCTTTGATGCTCCACCTTTGCCTTCTGACAGGTTAGGCAGGCAGACACGAACTGTGCCACATCCTTCTTCATCCCCTGCCAGCAGAAAGTTTCCTTGAGGTTCTGATACATCTTAGTCATGCCGGGATGCAAGCTAAGACGACTCTTATGCCCTTCCTCAAGGATCATTATCCTCACCTCAACATCATCAGGCACACACACTATGCCCTGGAACCGCAATATACCATCAACACCCAAAGCAAATTCCCTCGCTTCATCTGACCCAAGTTGTTCTCTCACCCTATTCAAACTGGCATCCAACATCTGTCTCTCTCTATTTGAGTCTAAGAAGTCACTAGATATAGTCAGAGTACCACACGTAATGAACTTGGATCTCAGCTCCACTTATAGCTTCATATCTTTGAATTGCTCTAGTAGTTCCACCTCTTTGGTCATAAGGTGTGCAGTATGTACAGTCTTCCTACTCATAGCATCTGCCACTACGTTCACCTTCCTCGGATGGTACACGAGTTCAAAATCATAGTCCTTCAAGAATTCCATCCACCTCCTCTACCTCATGTTCAGCTCCTTCTGATCAAACAGATACTTAAGAATTTTATGGTCGTTGAACACACGAAACTGGGCACCATAGAGATAGTGTCTCAAAATCTTTAAGGCAAACACAATTGCCGCCAACTCCAAGTCATGAGTGGGGTAGTTTCTCTCATGCACTTTGAGTTGTCTCGAAGCGTACGCCACCGCCTTCTTTTCTTGCATCAAAACACAGCCCAAACCCAGATATGAGGAATCACAGTAAACCTCAAAAGGTTTACCCACATCAGGGATGACCAATATAGGAGCATTCGTCAATCGTCGCTTTAGCTCTTGGAAACATACCTCACACTTATTCGTCCAAGTGAAAGGTTGGTCTTTCTGGGTAAGTTGCGTCAGAGGCACCACTATCTTGGAGAATCCTTTTATGAATCTCTTGTAGTAGCCAACCAAACCCACAAAACTCCTTATCTCCATCGCTGACTTGGGACTTTTCCACTTAATCACTGCCTCTACCTTTGCCCAATCCACCGCTATCCCTTGGGCACATATTACATGCCCCAAAAACTGCACTTCATCCATCCAAAATTCACACTTGGATAGCTTGGCATATAGTTGCTTTTCCCTCAGGATACCAAGTACCAACCTTAAGTGTTCTGCATCTTCCTCTTGAGTCTTGGAATAGATGAGTATGTCGTCTATGAAGACTACGATAAACTTATCTAAGAAGGGTCTGAAAATTTTGTTCATGTAGTCCATGAACACCGCCGGAGCATTGGTCACACCAAAAGGCATAACCACATACTCGTAGTGTCCATACCAGGACTTGAAGGCCATCTTCTGCACATCATCAACCTTCACCAATATCTTATGGTATCCTGACCACAGATCGATCTTCGAGAATACTGATGATCCATGTAACTAATGCATCAAGTCATCAATTCTCGGGAGAGGATATTTGTTCTTGACGGTCATCTTATTTAACTGTCGGTAGTCCACACACAAACGTGAACTTCCATTCTTCTTCTTCACCAACAACACTAGTGCTCCCCAAGGCGAAGTTCTGGGTCGTATGAACTGCTTTCCCAACAACTCCTCTATCTGTTTCTTGAGTTCCACCAACTCCCCCGGGACCATACGGTATAGTGCCATCAACACTGGACCGGTTTCAGACACCAGGTCAATTGAGAACTCCACCTCTCTACTAGGAGGTAGCCCTGATACTTCATATGGAAACATATCTTGAAATCCATGTACTACTGGTATGACCGATGTCCCTTCCTTCTCCTCTACCTCCATATGAGTGAAAATTATGAAGCATTGTACGCCACTCTAAATCTCCTTCATAACTCCCTGAGAATATACCAACTCAGGCTCCTATGAGTTGGGAAATAACAGTTTTTTCTCTCACCAATCTATAAGAATGCGATTGGCAGAGAGCCAGTCCATCCCCAAGATCACCTCCAACTCTTGTAGAGGGAGGCATATTAGGTTCACTTTATACTTGCGTCCCTCTACCTCAACTAGACATCTAGCACATAAAGATGATTTTCGGACCAAACACGACGCCGGAGTGGACACCAGAAGCTCACACACCGGCAACCCAAACGTTTCACACAAGCATCTGACACAAATGAGTGTGTCGCTCCAGAATCATATAGCACACAACAAATTGCACCAGCAATCACACACCAACCAATAACCAAGTTACTTGAGCCTACCGCCTCCATCCCTATCATAGCATAAACTCTGCTTGTCGCCTGAGGCCTATTGCCTCTATTTCTGTATTAATGCTGGTTTGGAGTCTGAACTGGAGGGTGTGTCACTGCCCTAGCAAGAGTGGGGCAGTCTTTCCCAAAGTGACCTTCCTTGCCACAGTTGTTGCGCCTGTGATAGCCCTCCATCTGTGGGCAGACGTTCCTTAGATAAGGGCCTCCACATATGAAACACTACACTCGACCCTACTGGGGAGGAAAGCTCTTAGACCCCTGGGACTGGTGATGAGGTCTATCATAAGGCTTCCTCCTCTCTTCATGCCTTGGTTTGGACCCAGATGGTCTACCAATCTTCTACTGTTGAGAGCGCTGTCCTTCTAGCTCGTTTTTCATCTTGTCCATTACTCTGACCTTCTCAACCAGAGCAGCAAAATCATTGATGGACAGTGGGGCTACCATCAACCAGAGTAGAGACCATTCTCGAACTTACGGAATCTCCATTCTTCATCGAGTGGCAAGGTATAAAAGCGGCTAAGATGCTTGAACTTCTCAGCATACTATGTTACAGAATTTTCTCCCTGAGTGAGTTGGAGGAACTCCATCTCCTTAGCATACCTCACATTGTTGAGGAAATACTCAAAGAGGAATTTCCCCCTGGATGCCTCCCAAGTCACTAGTTCTCCCCTCTCCTCCATGATAGATTTCATGTTGATCCACCAATGCTCAACTTCTCCGGTGAGCATGTATACTGTGAAGGCCAACCTGCTCTCTACGAGACACATCTTTGCATCAAAAATCCTATCCATGTCCTTTAGCCACTGATCCGCGGTGTCAGGACTTGTCTTGCCCCCAAACTTCACCAAGTAGTGCTTCAGAAAGTCCTCTAGACTCCACTCCCTCACTATAGGTCGTGGCTTATGACCAAAGGTAGGAGCAGCCACCCTATTCTCCTCTATCTTGCAGAGGGCTTCCATATGCTGCTTGTGGGCGTCCTCAACAACCATCATAGGAGCCTCCATCTGCTGCATTACAAGCTACTGCTCAAGTGACGGTGCTTGTCGCTGCATGGATGCTTCGTGTTGCTGCATAATAACTGTACTTTGTTGTGTCATGGCAGCTACCATTGCTTCTATTTCCCTGGCGATATCTTGTACATCGTAGTGGGAGGATTGCGGAGTCCTACAAGGAGGTGTCATAGTCACTGGCACACAGAAAACCATAAGTAAGACCAGATAAAACACAAACTTAACTGAGGACACTCAAAATGACACAGAGAAAGCTAAGCAAACACTCAAAAGCAGAAGCCAATCCAGAGGCTAAGCAGCGGAACCATCACTTCCTTGTTGACCATGGGTGTTCCTCGCATCTGCTCACATCAATAAATTGATGATCATCGCAAAAGAGAAAACCACACATACAGGACAAACAATAAACAACAGAAGGGTAAGCTAGAGCCGAAAAATAGTTTATCATGCAGTTACATACGATTTCATAGTCCAACATACATAAGTCAACCCATCATGTTATGAATCGCAAACAATACACTAAGACTCAAACACGACTCATTCGGATACATATAACTTAGTCAGATTCAGCGGATGCTTGCACTTGTGGTGGATTTCCCTGCTCACCCCCGAGCTACTCACTCCCGAGATGCTCACTCCCAAGCTAGGTGTTACAATGTCTCCATCCCCCACACATAAGGTTAGCCCTTAATGAGTTTCAGGCCTCTTACTACTCTGACCACAAGAATTAGTCTGCTTTATGTGAGACTAACTGACTCCTTTAAACGTCAAGGTGCAACCTTACCTTGAATCCTTACTAAATTATATAGATGGGGCACCACCAAGAACTCCCACTAACATGGGTCATGGAATTACGTCCCGACAAACTGAGGCACCACCCTGAAATCTCCCCTAGAGATTCAAGGAATTACGTCCTAACCACACACAAATTATGTTTCACCAACCAAATAGGTATTTCTCATGCATACCAATCTCATTCCATACTTTATAACCAACCGTCATTCATATCCCATACCAAAATCACATCAAGCTTAGCATTCATAACCCATGAACCATATTACTCATGCTCATTCGTATTTCTCATGCCTTTAACATAATAATCCAATCACACATGTACCAATCATACAAGAACAGAGAAGCAACAAAATGCGAACGCACCCTCGCTCAACCCTCGCTCAAGCCGAAAAGTCTCTCTCAGGCGAGAGGGTCTCTCGTTTAGGCGAGCCCCCTTCGTCTAGACGAGGGCTCGAGAAGAGGGGAAAATTGGCTAGCGCGTCCTCTCGCTTAGGCGAGACCTCCTCGCCTGAGCGAGATGGGCTCTCGCTCAAGACAGGAACTCGCCGCTTGAGCGACAGCTCGCGCAGCACCTGGGTGGATTTTCTAATGCTCTCGCTTAGGCTAGATTCACTCGCTTGGGCGAGACTATCATCTGAAGTATATACTTATATTCAGCATAGAAATCAACTAGAATTGAAAGGCATAGTATATACTTATATTCATCTAAAGTCCATAGAATCACCCAAGAGCATAAAACAGAATTGAAAACGCAACAGAAATACATTCAAAGGCGAACCCTAGCTTACTTTACCTGGAAAGAGCTAGTCCAAATGACTTGTATACCCAACAGTGAGCACCACAGCTCTGAGAACAACTTAGTGAACTGGAAAAACAACAGAACGGAACATAATAAGGATATTGAGGTAAGTCCCCAAGGAAAATACGAAAATAAAGCTAGAAAGGAACTACTACGAGCCTAGAAGCAACTTACATGGAGTGGAAAAGCTTGAGCTTGCTTGGAAAGGATTGGGAATCAAACCCTAGCAGAGAGGCGTAGCTGTTCGACAGGAGAATGAAGAGAGCAGATTTCTGAAAGTGAGAGGAAATGAGAGGGTATTAGATGGTTTTGGGTCTTTGCTCCCTTATAGGCCAACTCTAGGCCCAACAGATTTGGGTAACCCCTTTAAATTAGGGCAGAATAAAATTAAAAAAAAAATAGTGGATCTTGTACTGTAACTTACTGTACTCATTATATCCAACTTAGAAACTTTATTAATAGCAAAATACTATGACTAATAGAAAAATTTGATCATAAAGTACCTGTCTTTCCGATGGTCTTTTCAACCTCGAAAAAATTATCAGAACCCATTGTTCTTTTGTCCCCTTCTTTCTGTCAAAATTCATATAAACTCTAACTTTAATGCTAAAGAGATTATGTCATTAACCTATATACTAATTTGGATAAAGTTAAGCCTGACGTATACTTTTTTTTTTATAATCTATTTTATCAAAGTATTAGCTTATAAGCTGCATTTAAGACAAAAATAAATAAATAAATGCGTCAAATATCCATGTTCTAAAATTTACACAATTTAAAATATTTACATTTTAAAAAATATGGTTTAAAATTCCCATATTTGATAGAATGTTGCCGGTATCTATTAACAGGTAAGAAAATGTTTTGAATAAAATAGACAATGATTTTATTGTGTTTGTTGTTTTAAAAGAATAAAACACGTTATAGAGTTAACAACTATATATACATATATTATAGGCAAGAAAATAAGTGTGACCTATTGTGCACAAATATCTTAATTTCTGATTTGTATATTTTGAGACAATTTAAAATAAATAATGTACAAAATGTCCCAACCATACCCAAGTAGACGGCCATCAGAGAGCACAATGGCCGCCTACCACACAGAGACGCCTTCGCACAGAACCAGGCAGCCATCAGAGAGCACAATGGCCGCCTACCACACAGAGACGCCTTCGCACAGAACCAGACAGCCATCAGAGAGCGCAATGGCCGCCTACCACGCAAGAACCCCTCCGTATGGACAACACGGTCCCCACCTAACTCCACACCCCCTATTAAACCACGCGGCCAGCAAACCAAAACCCGATGGCCGATTACCACGCGAAAGGCACCTTCCCAAAAGAAAGCCACCCTCGACGCATCTCATGGCCGAGTACCGGAGACCGCCAACACCTGAAGGACCCCTTGGTAACTTCTCCCCTTTTTACACTGGATCCAAGAATGGCTAGAAAAGGAATATTGGGCCAGAAAGCCCATCCAGGTAGGACCCACAGGTAAAAAGGTATAAATAGCACACTATTCCATGCATTCATTACGCATTAATTATTCTCTGAAACCCTGACATCACCAGTGCTGACTTAGGCATCGGAGTGTCTTTTGCAGGTCTCCTGCGCCTCCCTCAAGCCCCTTTTTGACAAGAGGAGACTAGCCCCGAGAAGACGTACAAGACCCTTGGTTGATTTGTGGATTACAGACCTCGGTCCCCTAAGAACAATTGGCGCCCACCGTGGGGCCCGAAGAGTATTTCACAGATCCAAGGTAAACCCTAGAAGCAAGATGGTGTCCACGCGAAGCAGAACAGCAGATGTCCCCCCCTTGGTGCCGACTGTGGAGGTTGGCGACCCCGGCCCCGCCTCGGAGGTGTCACGCATCCTGGAAGCTCAAGCCAGGATGCAGCAGGAGTTCGCGGAGTACAAGAAGAGAAATGCGGAAGAGATGCAAGCACTAAGGGAAGAAAACTCCTGCCTTAGGCGGAGAATTGAGACAGACAAAGTGGCTAGGGAGCCAAACCCCCCCCCCCCCCATTCGAGGATGGAGGCTCCTCCTCAGTCGAGAAATGATCCCCCTCCCTATTCAAAACTCGACGTCCATCCTACTGAGGACGAGAGCGAATACAGGCCCACCGCTCCAACCTTGGGCGGCAACTATAGCTCCTTCGCCTCCGGAAGAAATCGTCGCCATCCCTTCGTGGACGAGATAACGGAGACACCTCTACCCCATAAATGGAAGGCACCAACAGTTACCTACGATGGAACCACGGACACAGACGAATTTGTGTCCATTTATACCAACCAAGTAAGCTTGTACTCCATTGATGATGCAGTGCTATGCAAATCATTCTCAGTAGCCCTCAGGGGGTCGGCTCTAGAGTGGTTCATGAGCCGCCCCCCCTACACCATCGACTCCTTCACTACACTCACCTCTACCTTCACCACGTAATTTGACACAAGCAGACGGCACGATCTAACCACAATCGCCCTCCTCAACCTCAGGCAAGAAGAAGGAGAACCCCTACGAGTTTTCATTGATAGGTTCGGGGCCATCGCCATGAAGATCAAGGACCTCACCCCTAACCTCATCTTGATGTACATGATGACCTCTCTCAGGCCGGGACCTTTCGCCGACGAGCTGGCAATGCGCCCCCCCTGAGTATGCAGGAACTTCGCAAGAGAGCGGCCATGTTTATAAGGGTTGAAGACATGAGACGTTACCAGAACAACGCCCAACCCGCCCCAGCGCGGACAGAGACCAAAAGGACCAACAAAGAGCCCATTCCACGGGACCATAACCGTTCCTCAGAACGCAGACCAGCAAAATTCTCGAACTATGCCCCCCTCAACGCACCCCGGTCCCGCATACTCGATGAAGTCTTGCAAGCGGAGCTCCTCCCCCCACCCAGGAAGTATCAAAACCCGCCCAACGCAGATTTGAGCAAGTATTGTCACTACCACCGCAACAATGGCCACACCACCGACGAATGCGACACTCTACGAGACAAAATAGAAGAACTCATCCGAGCCGGACATCTAAGGCACTATATAAGAGAAGTTGGGGCAGGCCCACCCAGACCCCGCTACGACAGGAACGATAACAGGCGGACCGAGCGACGCAATGACCAAAGAGTCGAACGCAGAGAGCCCAGGAGAGAGCCAGCCAAAGCACAGAACGCGGAACAAAGGGAACCACCGCAGCCGTAGCCGCGACGAGCGGATGACAGACCCCCCTACGAGGAACGATCAATACAATATCAGGGGGATTCGCAGGAGGAGGGAGGTCCTCTTCATCGAGGAAGAGGCACCTGAGAGCCGTCCAGCAAATACACGTAGTATCCAGCCAAACGCAAAGAAGAATGCCGCCCATCACTTTTTCAGACTCTGACTTTCAGGGTACCGACCCCAACCAAGACGACCCCATGGTCATAACTGTAGAAGTCGAGAACTTCGCGGTAAAGAAGGTTCTCATTGATCAAGGGAGCTCCGTGGACATCTTGTATTGGAAAACATTCAACAAGATGCAAATACCTCTGGCTGACCTAACCCCTCACAATGAGCCCATATACGGATTCTCAGGCGAGAGAGTCCCCACCAAAGGGTACATCGACCTTCACACAACGTTCGGAGAGGGAAGGCAAACCAAAACCATTCACATTCGCTACTTGGTCGTCGACGCCCACACGTCCTACAACATCCTCCTTGGTCGTCCATCCATCAACGCGCTGGGTGCCATAGTATCCACCCCGCACCTTGCAATGAAGTTTCCATCCCCGGAAGGCGACATCATCACAGTACATGGCGACCAACGCGCAGCCAGAGAATGCTACATGGCAAGCCTGAAACTCCCACTCCCACCCCTGACAACCCACAACATTGAACAATCCCAAGCCCACCCCACTCTGTACGGCGATGACTTGGACCCCAGAATAAACTTTGAAACACGCCTCGAACCCGTGGGCGAAACAAGGCAGTTCCCACTCGAACAACAAGGCCACTTCCTCCAGGTTGGAACTTCCCTTCCTGAAGGAGAGGTAGATCACATAGAGCAAGTGCTCAGGCAGAACGCTGACCTCTTCGCCTGGTCAGCAGCCGATCTCCCCGGCGTTCACCCTAGGATAGCCGCCCACCGGCTATCTGTTTTCCCTAACACAAAACCCATCTCCCAAAAAAAAAGGAAGCTTGGAGAAAGTAGAAGACAAGCAGCTATAGCAGAGGCCGAAAAACTAAAACAGGCCGGTTTTGTCGGTGAAGCCCAATACACAACCTGGCTCGCCAACGTGGTGCTAGTCAAGAAACCCAGTGGGAAGTGGCGTATGTGTGTAGATTACACAGACCTGAACAAGGCCTGCCCCCGGGATGCTTACCTATTACCTAGCATAGACAGACTCGTTGATGGGGCCGCAGGACACGCCCTACTGAGCTTCTTAGACGCTTACTCCAGCTATAACCAGATACCCATGGCTGACGAAGATAAAATCAAAACCGTGTTCATAACCGAGGAAGCCAACCTTTACTACAGAGTCATGCCCTTTGGTCTCAAAAACGCCGGCGCTACATACCAACGCTTGATGGATAGAGTCTTCCAACCACTCTTGGGCAAGACGGTAGAGGTATATGTCGACGACATCATCGTCAAGTCCCCCAACGCACAACAACACTCCTCGGACCTAGCGCAAGTCTTCAAAGCCCTGCGCACATATAACATCAAGCTCAACCCTGAAAAATGCACATTCGGAGTAGACGGCGGAAAATTCCTGGGCTTCATGCTCACGCAGCGAGGAATCGAGGCCAACCCTAAAAAATGTCAAACCATCATCGACATGAGAAGCCCCGCGAATGTCAAGGAGGTGCAGCGACTAGTGGGCAGACTAACCGCCATCTCGCGCTTCCTCCCGAAGCTGGCGGACAAAATTAAACCAATGATCCAACTCCTGAAGAAGTCGACAAAGTTTACCTGGGATGACACCTGCGAACAAAATTTCAACACTCTAAAGCAACTCCTCACCACCCCCCCGGTCCTGACCAAACCCAATCTTTCCCTCCCCCTTGTTATGTACATAGCTGCGTCAACAAACGTCATCAGCTCTGCACTCGTCCAAGAAAGGGACAACACCCAACATCCAATATACTTTACAAGCCGCATCCTCCAAGACCCAGAAACGCGATATCAAATGGTAGAGAAAGTAGCCCTTGCAATCATAACAGCAGCACGTCGCCTACGACCATACTTCCAATCACACACGATCATCATCAGAACGGACCATCCCATACAAAAAATCCTGCAAAAACCTGATTTAGCTGGTCGGCTATCCTCCTGGGCCATCGAACTGTCAGAATTTACCATCCGCTACGAACCGCATGGACCCATCCGAGCACAATGCCTGGCAGACTTCGCCAATGACCTTCAAGAGCAAGCCCCTTGTGACACCTGGTGGACCATGCACGTAGACGGCTCCTCAAACCCGCTAGGAGCCGGCGCCGAAATAGTACTGGAAGGACCCGGCAACGTCCTCATAGAACAATCTCTACGTTTCACCTTCAAAACATTCAACAATCAAGCTAAGTACGAGGTCATCATTGTCGGCCTCAATTTAGCACAAGACGTCGGCGCACGTAAACTCCTATGCAAGACAGACTCAAAGCTCACCGTAGGACACCTCAACGGTGAGTACCAAATCAAAGATCCCACCCTCGCACAATACTACCACATGGTAGTATCCCTGACCGAGCACTTCGACACTTTCCAGATTCAACACGTCCCACGAAGCAACAATACCCGGGCAGACATTCTCTCAAAGCTCGCCAGTACCAAAAAGAAAGGTCGTTACAAGTCACTCCTCCAGCACACCCTAACCACACCCTCCATTGAGCAACAAAACCAATGCTTAAACATTACTACCACCAACACTTGGATGGAGCCTTTCATCAGATACTTAGAAACAGGAGTCATCCCGCCAAACGAGGAAAAGGGATGGGTGCGGAAAGCGGCGCGATACACACTAATTGGAGGCGAACTATTCAGAAGAGGCTTCAGCAAGCCCCTGCTCAAGTGCATAACTAAGGAAAAAGCCGACTATGTCATCCAAGAAATACACCAAGGCATCTGCGGCTACCACTCAGGACTCAAAACCATGGCCGCCAGGATATTACGCGTCGAGTATTACTGGCCCACAATGGAAGAAGACTGCACCACGTACATCCAAAAATGCGTCCAATGCCAAAAGCACGGGCCGGTTACACACATGCACCAGGAAGAACTGCACCACGTCTCCTCACCATGGCCATTCTCAAAATGGGGGATGGACATAATCGGTCCTTTTGCAGCAGGGAAAGGCCAAGTCAAGTTCCTTCTTGTCGCGGTCGACTACTTCTCCAAGTGGATCGAAGCAGAGCCATTAGCCACCATCACAGCCAACCAAGTCCAGCGCTTCATTTGGAAGAACATCATCTGCCGCTATGGAATCCCCCACACAATCATAACCGACAATGGTCGCCAGTTCATAGACAAGGGCCTCGCTGACTTCTACCGCAACCTGAACATTACCCACATAACGAGCTCCGTCGAACACCCTCAAACCAACGGCCAAGCTGAGGCCGCTAACAAGATCATCCTCGGGCAATTAAAGAAATGCTTAGACGGAGCCAAAGGCAAATGGCCAGAAGAATTACTCGAAGTACTGTGGGCATATAGGTGCACCCCCCAATCTTCGACCCACGAAGCACCATATACTCTAGTATACGGAACGGACGCCGTCATACCAGTGGAAATCGGGGAACCCTCAATCCGACAACAACACCACGACACACAGATAAACGCCGACTGCATGGCCACACACCTCGATCTCCTTTACGAAACAAGGGAAAAGGCACAAATCCGGGACTTAGCGACCAAGTTGAGGGCAGCAAGAAGGTACAACTCCAAGATGAAACCGCGTTCTTTTCACAAAGGAGACCTCGTGTGGAGGATGGCTAGCAAAGCTCGCAAGCACGAAGGCAAGTTCTCGCCCAACTGGGAAGGACCTTTCCGAGTACTTAAAGAGGTCGGCAAGGGAGCCTATCGCCTGGAAAAACTATCCGGGGAGCCGCTTCCCAACACTTGGAACATCTCCCACCTCAAATTCTATTTTAGCTGAACCACACTTGTAATCCGATGTACTCTTTCCTACCCCGGCATTTTTTCCCTAAGGAGGGTTTTGGCTGGGAAGGTTTTAATGAGGCATCACCCATCAATGAAATACAAGTTTATGCATATCTTATTCACCATAACTCCCAGCCACTACTCTAAGTGTCGCTGGTCGAATAAATTAACTCCCAGCCACTACTCTAAGTACCGCTGGTCGAATAAATTAACTCTCAGTCACTACTCTAAGTGCCGCTGGTCGAATAAGTTAACTCCCAGCCACTACTCTAAGTGCCGCTGGTCGAATAAATTAACTCCCAGCCACTACTCTAAGTGCCGCTAGTCGAATAAATTAACTCCCAGCCACTACTCTAAGTGTCGCTGGTCGAATAAGTAAACTCCTAGCCTCTACTCTAAGTACCGCTAGTCGAACTCAACAACCACGTGCCGCTATGCGAGAAAAGGTAAACAATCCCACCCGCCAGACCAAAGTACCAACGGTCGATAATCGCAACCATGGCCGGCCGTTGACGCAAGCACCACAAGATTTAACGAACACGTCAATAGATCAAAAAAGCGCACATCACCACATTGAAATTAAAATTGCCAGATTCAAAAACAAAATATATGTTGATAACACCGCCATTTCCATAAATTTCCAAATATAATTACAATGATAATATTCCGGTCCCCAAAGTTCCACACAGGCACATTCGCCCTAAAAACAAACCGGCAACGCGCCGACAAAACAAATTATAGTCCCCTCCATGAACATACAAAAAAGAACAAACAAAACAAGTTTCGGTGTCCTTGCCCCCAATATCTACATTAATGTTACTCTTCAACTTCATCCACCTCCTCACCCGCCGCGTCCTCTTCCACGCCATCGGCTTCCTCATCAGCAACCTCCACCTGCCCCACCATCCCATCAACCATGGTGGCTGCTGGAGTCGTCACCACTGTATCTTCATTTGCAGTTGTGGCCGCCTCCTTCTCAGCCTTAAGCTGGCTAATCTCCACAACATCCAGCATGCGATCATCGTACACATCCAAATTTACGTTAAAACGGCAGTCTGTCACAGACACCTCCCAGTACAAGAACTCGGCTTGCCTCAAAGCCTTCTGAAAACCGTTCACATGTTCATTATACACGGCCTGCTGCAGACCAAAAACTTCGCTAGCGGCTTCCTCAGCAGCAGCTTCCTTGGCGGCGTTCACCCCATCCAACTCCATTTGCTTAGCCTTCAATTTTTTCTCCAAACCCACAACACTCCCCTTCAATTTCTTCACCTTAGCCTCCAGCCTCATCTTCTCATCCGCCCAAGCCACTTGTTCGCGATCCCTCTGGACCTTCAATGCAGCAACTTCCTCAGCCAACTTTTTCTTATCACCCGCAGCCAGCTCCTCCTACAGCAAAGTCGCCACCCGCAGACTCAACACCATACCGCGCGCCAAATACTCACTCATGGCCCGCATAGTCAGCCCCGGATCAGCAGCCTCCACGACGGCCACCTCCTCGTCACTCAACTTGAGCTCCACACCCTTCCTCATTTGAATCTTCACTTTCTCAAAGCCGCCAAGATCAGGGTTACTCGACCCACTTGACCCAACACCCCCAGTCTTCGCAAGAGCCCTCAGCCTCTTACGATCCTTCCCAACCCCCTTCATCTTAGAAGGAGCCGGTCTCTTGGCAACAGGCGGTCGATAAGTATCCACAACCGGGCCAACGAGGTTCGGAGCCTGCAACTGCCCCTCCCCCTTCGCGGCATTCGCCATCTAGTCTCTAATCTTGGCAAATAGGTCCACTTCTCCACCAACCTTTTTCGCATGGTGCGCCATCACACCTGCACAAAGCAAAATTTTTCAGATTAGTCCAACACAGAACCAACAACAATATCACAACATACCACATAAGTCGTGACCAGGATTGTCCGTCAAATAACAGCAAACAACCCACTTCCCCGGCACCCTAACCGGCAACATCTCCAACACCTCCACCACCCTCCGGCTATCCGCATCCAAGGCCTCCTTCGCCAATGCATCACTACGCACCGGTGCACTCGTCCAATAAAAAGGAAATCTGGGCCGCCCCTCATCATCATAATATACCCGCCTCCCGACAGGTAGAACCCGCACTCGAAAGAACCCATCCTTAAATTTCTTAAACGACTGCGTGAAGCCATCTAACAAACTAATCTAACAGCGGATCCCTTGGACGCGTGACGTAAAAGTACAGGAAACTCTCGGGTGTCGACGTCAAATAAAGCGCCTTACAAATCAACCGAAAAGCTTGCAAACTCCCCCAACTGTTAGGATGCAACTGCGTCGGCGCAACGTTTAACAGCCGCAGAACCCCCATCGTAAACTCGTCCAACGGCAACCGAACATGAAGCTTTGTAAACATACATGCGTACTTATAGAAAAAATCACCTTCCAACCCCTCGCGACCATGACACACGGCCTCCACAGCACTCACCCTCTCAATAGCCACCATATTAGGATCCGCCCCCCTTTCAAACAGATAGATGCTATTCATCCAAGATCTAAGCAACCTAGACCAACGATACTTTGAAGAGCACGACCTCACCCCCTCAGCCACCCACTCGTACCCACCCCTTCTCGGCCAGAGCGACTCCGCATGCTCGTTAGCCGGATCTTCACGCACCTCCCGTTCAACCTCGATGTGCAACGTCTCTGACAAACTCAAGAACTCTAACCTTAACCCACCAAAGCTCGCACCCGAATCACCATAATTCGAACCACTAGAAGACGTAGTCGACATACCTCAAAAACTGGTCAAATAGAAGACGGCACACGAACACCAACAAGCGCTTAAGCAACAACACAGCAAGCACAGCGAAACCAGAAGCTAAGAGCGATGAAAATGACAATTGAATCCACTCCTATTTAAAGAACTTAGCCAAAACCCTTCATCTCCCACCAAACCCCCTCAAAGCCCAAGGCCCAGCCACCAAAAATCGCCTCGAAAAGCCAACTCTGACACCAACCCAGCTAACCAACAGTCACGTCTTTTCACCTCACCTAACTCCTAACCAAATGTCAGATCAAACAGTACCACTCCCCTAACACCTCTTAAGAGATACCGACACAATTATCACAACAACGCAGCCATAGTCTACACGTCACTTCTTGCCTCTAGACTGGGAGGCTGGTATGCTCACATGGTACACGGCCAAGAACCACAAATGAAATTTGCAAAATAGTCTACACGTCACTTCTTGCCTCTAGACTGGAAGGCTGGTATGCTCACATGGTACACGGCCAAGAACCACAAATGAAATTTGCAAAATAGTCTACACGTCACTTCTTACCTCTAAACTGGGAGGCTGATCTGGTATGCTCACATGGTACACGGCCAAGAACCACAAATGAAATTTGCAAAATAGTCTACACGTCACTTCTTGCCTCTAGACTGGAAGGTTGATGTCCCAACCATACCCTAGTAGACGGCCATCAGAGAGCACAATGGCCGCCTACCACACAGAGACGCCTTCGCACAGAACCAGGCGGCCATCAGAGAGCACAATGGCCGCCTACCACACAGAGACGCCTTCGCACAGAACCAGGCAGCCATCAGAGAGCGCAATGGCCGCCTACCACGCAAGAACCCCTCCGTATGGACAACACGGTCCCCACCTAACTCCACACCCCCCTGTTAAACCACGCGGCCAGCAAACCAAAACCCGATGGCCGATTACCACGCGAAAGGCACCTTCCCAAAAGAAAGCCACCCTCAACGCATCTCATGGCCGAGTACCGGAGACCGCCAACACCTGAAGGACCCCTTGGTAACTTCTCCCCTTTTTACACTGGATCCAAGAATGGCTAGAAAAGGAATATTGGGCCAGAAAGCCCATCCAGGTAGGACCCACAGGTAAAAAGGTATAAATAGCACACTATTCCATGCATTCATTACGCATTAATTATTCTCTGAAACCCTGACATCACCAGTGCTGACTTAGACATCGGAGTGTCTTTTGCAGGTCTCCTACGCCGCCCTCAAGCCCCTTTTTGACAAGAGGAGACTAGCCCCGAGAAGACGTACAAGACCCTTGGTTGATTTGTGGATTACAGACCTCGGTCCCCTAAGAACACAAAACATATATAAGACTACTTTGATTTAAAATATACACAATTTAAAAAGTGTATGGGCAAATATTTAGGCCTTGATATTCATCCAAATTTTATTATATGATGCTTAAAAGAAATAAGCATTTTTAAATATCATTGGTATGTGAGACAAATAAAATTCACATTATAAACAACAATAAAAAACGGTGGCTTATTTCTTCATAAGATAATGGTTTTTTAATCGTTATCATCGTAGCATTGCTTAAGTTATAAATGGCGTAGTACATCCTATAACATAATATGTATATAAAATAACATAAAATAAGGAAAACTATATTATTATATCATTTATTGAAAAAATATTAATTATAATTTAATTCAGATAAATAAATAAATAAATATTTTGTTCTATAAAAATAAGTAAAAGTATTGTTATAAATATCTTAACTTTATGGATATAACTTTAGTAAATGAAACATTTCAATATGTTAAAATAAAAAAATATATAGTTAAAACTAATAATAATAATAATAGTTGATGAATTTAAAAATAATGTTATATATATAGAGAGAGAGTTAACAATTACCTTTCAAAATATTAATTGTTTTTCTAAAATAATAATTTTATCCCTACCATATGCAAATGCAAAAACTAGATAGAGTAGAGAATGGATAGAACTTATTATAATAGCAAAGATTGTGGTTTTGTTTTCTTTTACTTTTGAAAATAAGGAAGGGGGACCACCATGAAAGGAAAGGAGAGTGGTCTAGTGACACCTGTTGGGTGGTAGCCACTCTCGCCATTGGTATGATTTGAATCCGTTTGAGATGGTTACTATCATATGGAAACGACACTATTGTAATAAACATCATTAATAAAAATTATTAATAAAAAATTAAATATATTTTTGTCTCCAAATTATACCATAAAATTACAATTAGTCTTTTTCGTGAAACCTCAATTGGTTCCTAACTTTAGAAAGTAATCAATATAATTTTTTTTATTTAACAACGTTAAATTCTGTCTAACATGATAAAAAGGTGTTCGAATATGTTATGTCCACATGTCAATAATTAATTTTCCAATGAAATAAAAATATTTTAAAATGTGGACCGGTTTCTTCTTCTTCTCCTGAGTTTTAAAGCTTCTTCTTCAACATAAAAAAAAAAAAATAGAATGGGTTTTCACCTTCTCCATCGACATCTCTGCAAGGATCTCAATACATCACCAAGTCTCTTGTTTGCACGTCATAATGCTGACCACCACTAGAGACCTCGTGAACGTCACCACATCTCCCATCCTTAACTTTTGCCTTGCCTTTTTTAAATCAAGTTTCTATTCGATTAAAGTTTACCACGTTATAGTTATTAGTTAGGGCACAACTCTTTTTATTTATGAATGTAACACTCCAAGCATCCACGATTCAATTTTTAATTTTCTGTTTTGTATATATTAAAATTATATTAATTTCTCGTCATTTTATTTATACATTATTTATTTATATATCTTTATTAAAATATAAAATAAAAACCAATTTGATGGACGTTTGATTAATTAAAGAGATTAGGGTTTTATCTCTAATATAAGGTTCTTTCTCAGTAAATCATCAAGAAAATATAACAATCAGAAAAAAAAAAAGTAAAATGATAAATTGAGATACAAAGATTGGAGAACAAAGATATTGAAAAAACGCATTAGCACAATATCTTTCATGAATCAAGATTAGTATTCTATTATAATTTAAGTAGGTTACATTTATGATTGTCTTATTACGATGATCTTCTCAAATTAAGTTTTTTCCAAATTAGTATGAACCATTATTATATTTTTTTACAAATTAATATAATCCTAGATTATGAAATTTAAGGATTTTATGTTTTTTGCTACATATGGTAAAATTTGTAAAATTTTATGAATATATCTTAGGCTGCATTACAAATCACGTTGCATATAATAAATTAGTTGAATAGCCTTGAATTGAAATATAAATTAGAATACCCATCAAATTCAATGAATTAGAAAGATTAAAAATTGAAAAGTATGTGATTCATTATGTGAAAATAGTTTAAATATAGGAAATGAAAAGTTTTTTTGTTTGATTAGAAAAAATAGTTTATATATACAAAATGTAATTTGGAACCCTTGAATATTTTGTGCCTTAGAGCTTCAACTGAATTCAGGGTCTTGGTATCAATTTGGTATGCAATAATGTCAAATTCCACTGAAAGAGTTAGAGTCGTTTACCCTGTTTGTTTGATGGATGATTTATTCTTTATTGTTTTATTTCTATATTTTATGTTAAGCCTATTTTTTCTGAATTGTATTTAAACTCGGTTATAGCACTTAAGGCTTTGTTGTGTATTATATTTTTATAGCATCAACTAAGTTTTGACTCTTTGTATCGATTTGGTTTTGTGATAATATATAATATATAATATTAGTGTCCTTTTAAGAGGAGTTAGAACAGTCAATCCTGCCGATAACTTTAATATGTGAGTTTTAGTTGTATGATATAGGCTTTGTATGTTATAATCTATAATAATATATAGAAGATTCTCTCTTTTGTATCCACATTTTATAATACCAATTTTACTCTTAATTATTTTAAAAATTAATTATTTTATAAATAATTTATCTTTAACTGTTATTCTAAAACACTCTTTTGTTTTAAACTATTATTTTAATTTTTTTATACATATATTTTTTTTAATTTTATATTTAACAACTATTTTAAAAATTAATTATATATTTATTATTAATCTTAACTTAAATTTCTTAAAAATTAAAAAATGCGAACACAACAGCTACTCTGTGTTCGCTAGTTTTTATTAAGAGTAATTTAGTTGATATTAATAATAAATATTTGTTATAATTTAATAATACTAATTTGGTATTAGTAATTAAATAATTATTTATATTAAAATTTGTATTGTATTATATTAAATTCTGTTTATAATATATATTTTATTAAATGAGATTTTGGAAAGAAATAAAAAATAATACTAATTTGTGACATAATAATCTTCATATTGCTTAAAATCTGTATAACACTATGTTAAATTTAGTTTATATTACATTAAGAATTATAATTTGTAAGTGTATAAAAATAAGTCACGGTATATAACATACATTTAAGTGTATAAGTACATAAAAGTAATTGTATAAAAAGTGAAATAGTAATTTTAAAATATATATATATATATATATATATATATATATATATATATATAAACAGCTTTAAAATCTCATTATAATTGAAAGATTCAAATTACTTATCATGCGCATTCTTTGGTCTCCCTTCAAAAAGGTAAAAAGCAAAACACCTCCCCATCTTGCTCGAATAAACGTCGCTGAAAGAATCATCCAAACCAAAAAATCTGGATTTCAGAAACTGGGAACGCATCATAAATGGAAGCAAGTCTATTATATTGGATTCTCAGGTTTTGATTTCTGATTTACTCGATTTTTCTCATCGTTTCTTTTTGGTAAAGTTCTTTTCATATATTTTTAACATGCTTCGATCAATCTACTTTCTCCAAATTTTCAAAAAATATTAAGATGTTGGTAGGTATAAAAAACATAATTTTCACTTATTAATATATTTTATTTTATTTTTATTATTACTATATTACTATATTACTATATTACTGTTATTTTATTGACAATAATTATATTAATTTTTATTTAATATTTTTACACATATTAGAATAAAAGGATCTTTAACTTTGTATAGGCATAAGACATGGTAAATGGTAAATATATATAAACCAAACAAAGATTCATGAGCAAGGGATTTGAAAGACAACCATAAATAGTCTAATGATGTGAATAAAATAACCTAAGGCTGAATAGAATAGCATCATGTAGTGCTTGTTGGATGTTGGTAAATGTTGAAGTTATTTAAAATCCTGTACTTGTAGAACAGAAATTGTCAATCAAGTTATATTAGTGTTACACTATGCAAGATTAGTTTAGTTATTGGTATGTAATTACTTGCTATAAATTTTGGAAAACTTCTTTGAAAACCACATTAGTTGTAGAGTCCAAAGCCCTTTTGTTGTTGTCATGAATAAGAATCTTTAATCCATATTTGCTTTGAACCCTAGACACAACAACATACAATTGTCCATGGCTAAAAACTGGTGTTGGTAAATATAGTCCCACTAAAGCTAAAGATTGACCTTGTGATTTGTTTATTGTCATAGCATATGATACCATGATAGGAAATTGTCTTCTAATAAGTTTAAAAGGCCATGGTGATTGTGATGGAGACATAGACATTCACGGAATATATATTTCATCACCACTTGTGCTTCCTGTGATAACTTTTGCACCAATAACATGATTTGCTAGCCTTTTTATTATCAATCTACTTCCATTACATAAACCTTGAGTTTGATCCAAGTTCCTCAAGAGCATTATTGGTGTTCCAATTTTCAACTTAAGTTTATGGTTTGGAATACCTGATGTGGTTAATGAATTTAAAAACTCTGGAGTAATTTGATCAAAAGCATCGACTTTTGTTCCTTCAGAATTGTCTATTATATCAGAGCTAAGATACTCCTTTTGTTCTCCTGCAAAAATAGTCAATAAAAATTATTGATATGGAATACTATTTTATAAATATGTATATCATTAAATAAAATAAATATTAGGGTATGTCATGTAAAAGTACCAAGTATTAATGATAAAACATAGTCATTGATTTGATCAATTGTTTCAATTCTACTAGCCAATATTGCCCTGCATTGCAAGAAATTAAGATCTCTGAAGTTTTCAATTAATTCTGGATAAGTACTTGCAACTATCGCTTCAACAGGATCAACAAAGTTTGTGATTAGCAATTCTAGCGGGATTTGTATTTCAGCTATACCATCATTAGGTTCAAATAATTTACCATCTCCAAGTTTCACTATCCATTCAGAGAATTCTTGAATTTGTCTTGCATCGGATTTTTGTAACCCGTTTTGCAATAAACGCATATTCTTTGTCAGTGTTAATATCTGACATTGGTCCCAAAGATAGGAAGCATTAATTGTTGCATGAACAATATCTGATCTGTTTCCTCTAGGAATAATAGGTAGAATTTGCCTGAAATCACCTCCAAAAACTATTACTTTTCCACCAAATACAGAATTAGATTTATTTTCTTTTCTCATTATATCATTCAATGTTTTGTCTAGTGCTTCGAAACAAAATTTATGTGCCATTGGTGCCTCATCCCATATAATTAACTCAGCCTTCTGTAATAATTCAGAAACCTCACTTCCCTGTTGGATATTACAAACTGAGGTATCTAGTGTTGGTATTGCAATCCTAAATTTTGAATGCGTCGTTCTTCCTCTTGGAAACAATAGAGATGCAATTCCACTTGATGCGACTGTTAAGACAATTTTTAGTTGACTACGCAAAGCTGAAGCTAATGTCTTCCACATGAATGTTTTGCTGTCCCACCATAGCCATATAGGAAGAACATAGCTCATTTTTTACTTATCACTGCATGCATTATCTTCTCAAAAATTTGTCGTTGCTCATTTATATAGTTTGTCAAAAGTAAATTAATATTAGTCTATATTACTATAATAAAGTAATTGAGTGGGTAATATAGGATATTTGCAATGTATTATTATTGCCAGTAATCAAGTTGAAGTTTGATTGAAATTGATGCTTTTGATCCTCAATGTTATAATCAAGTTCAGCATAAATTAATCTATTTCCTAAATGACTTGTAACATAGTCATTAGGATAAGGCATGTATGGGTAGTCCTTCAAGCTCTTTCTGTTTATTTGGAGAAGGTTTTCTATCTCCAACAACGTTAAATTTTGTAGCTGGTCAACAGTTAGATGCAATTCTACATAAAAGAAAAAAGTTATAGGTTAGTACATGGAATATATAAAAATGTTTAACTCAAGAGTATAAGAGTTTTTGTACCTGGCAATTTGGCTATTTTTCTTTGATTATATTGAATGTCATCTGAAAGTCATTCCCAAGTCTTTTGCCAAAATAGTTATGGATTATTGACACAATTAGACAATAATATAGTTACAAACAACTTTCTAAGATAATGTCCTGAACCCCAGTCCTTTGCTTCTTTAATAGCTTCAATATATTCTCTATCATCGGGTAAGAATCCTGATGCAAAGCAAGCTTCTCTAAATGTGGGATATGTTAGTTATCAACAATTTTGATGTCATCATAGGACGAAGGTCCCTTTACGACCGTTAGCATCCTCCGTAAATAAAAAAGCTCCCCAGTACTTGGTGGTACCCAAATAAGTCTTCCTATTGTATTTCCTCTTTGTCTAAGTTTCCAGCATCTATTCTTCTTGACATAAACAAACTTGGAAGCAAATTGTGTGTATGTTAAATTTCTTGCCTCTTGGAATGTTTTGTTGCACTCCATCCAAGCTGTAAACATTGATTGTGAAACGCTTGGTTTAGAAATTATGTCATCAATGTCATCTTCATCTTTAAAATATACATCGTGCTCACCTTCAAGATGGAAAAAAAGTCTTTCCACTGCTGGATTTCTTCCATGAATAGGAAAAGAAAATATTCGCCAACATGCTTCACATGGAGAGATGTATCTACAATATAAATATTGTTTGATCTCATCTAATGGTTGAGATAATGAGTTGGCTTGAGTGTCATTAGGAACAATAACAGTTGTTATCCTGTGATATCCTTTGTTGATATATTTGTATAAGTACTTGATTGAAGTACTTTGTTTACACCATTCAACATTAATATGTGCTTGATACTTTAGTAACAACATGTGATTATAAGGAACTACAAAACGATTGTCTAATGTGATATCATTCTTAACAATGTTACAACCATTGTCTTTCTTCTATAATGAACAAAACCATCTTGGTTTATGACGGTTATTTCTTGAATTTTTTTTGGAAAAAATCGAGAACATCTTCCGTTTTTCATGCAAGGTGATGATTTATTAGACATACCACAAGGTCCATGAAGCATATGATCTTTCACACAATTATACAACTAGGGATTTTGCTTGGAACATGGTATTTCAGCTGATATCACTTTATCTATGTCCTCTGCATTTGGATATTTGCTAGATGGATGCAAAAAAAATAAGTAGATGAGCATGTGGTAATCCACGTTTTTGGAACTCAATGGTATACATGTCTACAAAGAAAATTACACGCTCTAGTTAGAAACATTATGCATTATAATAATTACTTTGAATAACATATAACATTGAAACTTACATGCTATAACTCTACCCATCACTTGTTTTTTAATCAAATCTTCCAGAAATTTATCAAACTTAATTTTGAAAATTCTAGATATTATATATGGACAGTCTGATGGTGTCAAAGTCAATTCCTCCAATAATCTTGTTATTTCTGGCCAATTTGGATTGCAAGTAAAAGTTAGAAATAGATCTGGAAAACCAACATGGCTACAAATTGCCATTCCATCGAAATATAGTTGGTCCATAAATCTTCTACTACCAACAAAAGTTGATGGAAGCACAACCTTTTTTCCTTTGTCCGCTCCTTCATTATGTGAACTGGTTGTTGGTTGGGAAAGATTAATATATTTATCAACCCTCAACTTAGATTGATTGTTTCTGACAAATGATAGTCTCTCAGATTCTACCATTATATATCCATCTACCACAAATTGTTGAAACAACCTTTTAGATCTTAACACAATGCTTGCCTATGATTGTCTAGTTTGAATTCGAAAACAAAACCATTCTCTTATAGTGAGTCAATTTCTTTTTTTATGTGCGTGGTCACGATGGGCAACATCTTCTCTATAGCCATCTTCTCCATAGGGAAACAATAAGGGATATTGATATCCTAAGTAACTTGGATGCAATTCGTTTATTCTTTGAAGCTTGCCACTTCTATTTTCCAGTATTATATCCCTAGGAGATGTTGTATCAACATCACCTACTATCAGTGCAGCTACTTCCGAAACCTTTGGTATATTATATATACGACCATCTTTAGCCCTGTCAGATATCAATCTTAGTTTCAAATCTTGATATGGTTGATCTTTATATCTATCTTTGGCCATCCGAAATGATTTTGTATGTACATTATGAGCATCCAACATATCTCTTAACTTTCTTACAATTTCAACATCAACCTTGTTTTCGTTCCTGCCATTACACATATGAATTCATAAATAAAAATATAGTTAACAACAATACTATGAAGAAAGTTAATGCTTTTATTTTGTTTACCATTATGTGTTAAGCATATAATGTACAAAGTGAGAAATGGTTAGAAGAAGTATAGAATTAAAAAGAGCATTTTATCTTAAAAATTTCATTTTGTTATGTATTTCATTCTCAGTGTCATATATGTATAGTTGAGCAAACTTAGGTAGTTGTCCTGGCAGTGGTAATAAGCTTCATATTCTGTGACATGATTGTCCTTGTATTCTCAAATTTGGAGGTCCTTTTCCATTGTTGAATGAGTTATCAAGCTTTGCCCCAGGGGAAGTGAATGCAAACATCATGTTGTATGCTCGGATGTTTTGTTGGTAATTCTTGCTATCTGCAAAGTTACTACTAAATAGAAGATGTTGTAGTAGAGAGGGGGGTTCTTTTAAGAGTGGGAGTTGAACTTTGCCATTACCACAACATAGTTGAAACTTTGGATTAGCAGCATTTCTATGTTTCATTATTCTTTCCTGGTACCACATATAAGCTTTGCAATGATGGCATTGGAAAATAGGATTGCCTATATCTGAATAACCTTCAAAGGATTTGAAATTTGTTTTAGCTAATTATATTAAAAGATTGAATATAACTTAACTTCAAAGTAATGAACTAATGATTTATTTTTTACTTGAATTTGTTATGCTCTGTATTTGTTCTCTTGAAAGTATTTCTTCTTCATCATCACCAGAATTATTGTCAAATGTCTCATCTATTCATATGTGAAAACATCATCATGAGATAAAATTATACATATATAATAAATGTAATCATAGAAACAATAATGCATATGACAATTAATGTATATGAGTAAGTTACCTTGGGATTGAGCACTGACAGTTGGAGTAAGATAATTTTGAAATTTATGAACTTCATCTAATCCATTAAAAGCATTTGATTGACTTTCTCCAATAAATGTTATAGTGTTTTCTGTTTTTGTTTCTTGAGATGCATTTTCTGTAGGAGATCTGTCCAAATTCATTTTTTGTTGTTTGGGACACTTTGTCGCATTCTTAGTTGTATTTTTCTTTTCATCTAGAATATTCTTTCTTTTCAACCTTGCCTTTGCAGATAATTGCTTCTTTATGTTATTTCTGGCGTCCATAGAGAGTTCAAAATGTCTGAAATTGTTATATTTGCATTATAAATTTATAATTCAGTGTTGATTGATAGCTAAAATTTGAAATTGTTGTTCTGAACAAAGAGAGAAAAAATGCTTACCCAAATTTTCTTTGATTTTTGTAATTCACAATGGTAGAGAAGATGAGTTTGAGAAGATGAATTTGAAATCTGAAACTCTTTGAATGGACAAAGGAAAAAAGGTAACTCTTCTTCTCTCCATATGATAGTTGATAGTGGACTGAATACTAATTAAAAAAAGTGAATATAGGAATTGTTAACTTTTTGTAGAGGTCACTCTTGTATAACTGAATATGGTAGTTGATAATATGACCAATTTGTGAGAAGATGCTAAAAGTATAGGCAATTGATAAGTATGGGAATGGGCAGTTCATAAGTATGGGCAGTTGAAGGTCATTATTGTCATTTGATTTAGTGTTTCTATAATTATTATTTTATTCAAAGAAGCGAGTTTGTTGGTGGTTATTATTAAGTTGCTAATAAGTGATCTTTCTCCACTTTCTTAACGATATTGATATTGAATTGCAATTTAATTTCATGAGAAGTGACTCTGGAGGCCAATATTGAGTTTAAGGAATGCAGAACTGGTATACAATTTTATGACTATTACGCATAGATCGTTACACATGGTTGATAATTACATTTAATTTATAAACACCTATAACATTTTTTATATCGATGATTCTCTTTATGAGTGAGATGTGTATTGATTTAGCCTAGTTTATATCATGTTTTTGTCGTGAGATGTGTATTGATTCTCTTATGTACTGATTCTTAAACATGTATTGCGGGAGCATTTGGTGAATTTGCTACTGGGATTGGAAACAATGATGTTGGTTTTGTTCTAGGAATAAGGAAGCTTATGCTCCAGATATACTTAAGATTATGTGTGCAATTTAATACTTAAGATTATGATTGATTAAGTAACAACTGTTGTGTGCAACACTGGAATGAATATTATCTTTTTGCACCCCTATTAGCTGGAAAGGAAATTTACTTTGCTAATTATTAAATCTCCTTCCGTGTCAAATAAAATATCTTGCTAAAAGAATACATTATGTGTCAAATAAAATATCTTGCTAAAAGGTAATTATTTTTTTTTAACTTTAAACTTTATTCATGACTAATACTTGCAATCAATCTTGTTGTATTTTTACCATTCAAGAATAAACGACTAATATTTTATCCACAAAATACTTGTATTTAAAATAATATGTTGGTCATTCAAAAAGTAAAACACAACCATAACAAAGATAATCTTACTCATAATTTAAAAAGTACAAAACATAACCATAACAAAGATAACCCTTCTCATAATTTAATTTTTCTCCTTTTTGACTGTCTTGCTCATCTTGGTATATATATATATATATATATATATATATATATATATATATATATATATATATATATATATATATATATATATATATATATATATAATTATCACCCCTTCATTATGTTAATTTGACCCATGTACAATAAATATAAATATAAGAATACAAATTCACACATACTCTATATATTTCTCCTTGAATTCCCTTATCTCTGGTATACCATCATCCGTAAACAAGTTAGACCTATGCCATGAGTTAGATATTGAAATAGGCCATGTTCCTAAACATATGTTATAATTCAATAATTATTTAAGTAATTGAAACATTGTTCATATATAAGTGAATGAAACATTGAATTACCTAATGGTGCTTTGATCTTTGCTTGAGTCAAAATGACTATTGTTGTATCAGAATTTTGTTTTTCATTCCAATGGCTTAAAAATTTGGTTGCATAGTTATCCCATAGGGTGCATCCAATTACACTACCACTACAAATTCATGAAGTAAACCACATTAAATAATTATTGTTGCAGCTCCAATTTCTGAAAAACCTAATATTAATTACCTTAGATCCATGACATTAAAGAACACACAGTTTGAGTCGAGTCTATTTTTAACATTGTCCACAGCCCCAATTATATCTTAGAATCATGACACCAAACTCATTAGTTAGCATAGCATAATCATGTTTAGAGTAATGGGTAATAAGTAGAGAAATATAATATAGGCTTACCAGTTAAGATATCAGTAGTAGAGTAGGTTCCATCTACAATTTCCTTTATACTTTTGAAATTGTACACTCTGATAGGCATATTTGCAATTTCTTGCGGCTTAATAGTTGTTGCACCAATGAACATTAATTTATAGGGGTGTTCACACACTCTATATTGTCATTGGTTCTTTAGGATTTTGAAATTGTGCATAACATAAGTTTGACCCTCGATCAATTTATCCTCTCACAGCCCTACATCTTCCTTCTTAACAACAGCAGGTATGACATTACTCTACATGCATCGTAGTAGTGATTATGAATAATACATAATACATATTATATAAATGCATCATAATGATATACCTTATGGTCCACCAGAATCATCTGAATATGCTTAGTAGAATCACGATTTTGAACAATCCATAAATCAGTTATTCTAACACCAAGCTTTAACGTTTCTCGCTTGCCATCAATATCATTTATTAGATCAAATTTCTTGGCCATGTACTATAAACAAATCAAACACTATATTATTAGAAAGTCAAACACAACTTCTAAAAAATGTAAGAAAATATAACATACATGAAATGAAAATTAATAAGCAAAAAATAAAATCCAAATTTGAAACCCTTGCTCTGGATAGAAAAAAAGAATGCCATCTACTGCATGCAGGCTTGTACATTTGTATGTAATACTAATATTTTGTTGTCTTATAATGACATGTTATGATTACATGGTTTTGCCTTAAGTATAACGTGAGTGTTGATTCATTTTTCTTCTTCATGTACCACTGGCTTGCATAAACATGCTTATGATTACATAGTGCATTAATAATTAATAAATCTGAATGTGCAGATTGAATTCCTTTGACAACAGATTATTAAGTGATTGTATCATTTGGTGAGGTGTAGTCTTGTTCCCTTTAGACAATTGTGTAAGTTTGTGACATTGTATTTTTCTTTTCAAACTATTAATTTTTCTATATTATTTAGGTTATACTAATGGATTCTTCTCATACAAAAGTGTTGCATGACTCTGGTCCTATTCCAATGGAGGAGGAGTAAACTTGTGGTACAACTTCAAAGCTAACCGTAAAACTTTAGCAATTATTTATATGACATTGTATTTTTTTTTTCAAACTATTAATTTTTCTATATTATTTAGGATATACTAATGGATTCTTCCCATACAGAATTGTTGCATTACTCTGGTCCTATTTCAGTGTGCAAACAAATTAAGGTGATAGCTAATAAAAAAATAAATATGATGCAGTAATCGACGTACATTGAACTTACTCATCAAAAAAAGCAAATTATTGTATATAATAAAAGAACAAAGAAACAGCTTCGATGCTTACCCAAAAGAAAAGAAGAAGAATGCTTGCCTAAATTTTTGTTCTCTGCTATCTGAGTTGAAAGTGTTAGAGAAGGTAGATTAATTGGAAGCTTTAAAAAAAAGTCACTTTTTTTGGATTTGGCGGTTGAACTTTGTAGTCCATAAGTTACGTGGGGGTGTGGGTATTGGGTAGTTAAGCAATCCAGAAAAATATAAATAAACCAAAAGAAAAGAAGAATGCTTGCCTAAATTTTTGTTCTCTGCTATCTGAGTTGACAGTGTTAGAGAAGGTAGATTAATTGGAAAGCTTTAAGAAAAAGTTATTTTTTGTGGATTTGGCAATTGAACTTTGTAGTCCATAAGTTACGTGAGAGTGTGAGTATTGGGTAGTTAAGCAATTCTATTATTAAGCAATCTATTATGTATAGGAATTACAAATAAGCCTAATTATGTATAGGTATCGATAAAGACGAATGGAAATTATTATTAAAATAATAATACAAATAATTATTATAATCAACAATAATAATTATAGTTAATAATAATAATAATTATTATTATAATTATAATTAGAGTTGATAATAACAATAATAATATTTATTATCATTACAAATAATATTTATTGAAAATTATTAATAAAATAATAATAGAAATAATATTATAATAAATAATAATAATAATTATAGTTAATAATAATAATTATAGGTAATAATAATTATTATTATAATTATATTTAGAATTGATAATAACAATAATAATATTTATTATTATTACAAATAATATTTATTATTATTACAAATAATATTTATTGAAAATTATTAATAAAATAATAATAGAAATAATTATTATAATCAATAATAATAATTATAGTTAATAATAATAATAATTATTATTATTATAATTATAGTTAGAGTTGATAATAACAATAATAATATTTATTATCAATTATATATTAATAATCTATTATAAATATTATAATCTATTATATATTTTAATAAATATTATTATAAATATTATTTTAATAATAATCTATTATATATTTTAGTTAATATTATTATAAATATTATTTGTAATGATAATACTATTAATAATTAATATTAGAGTTGAAATTATAAATAAATGAAAAATAAATAAATTGGCTTTAGTAGGATTTGAACCTGGATCCTTTTGTATAAATAAATGAAAAAATAAAAATAAATTGGCTTTAGTAATATTTGAACCCAGATCCTTTTGTACCAGAGTTTTAAAATGACAAAAAAACTGATTTTTAGGACACTTGTCAATAAAAGAGAATAGGTAATATAGTAATTTTGGTGGTATCTTCTTTTCTTAATATATAATAGATAGCACAAAAGGAAACTCACAACATATTTGATTTATACACAAAAAGACTACTTCCCCTAACCTGGAATTCTTGATTAAAATTGGGGGAAATCCCAAAACTCACATCTCACACTCTAATTTCGTCCTCCTCTTTTATATGTGTCTTAATTAGGGGTTTAAGTGCTAAAACGAAAATAAGCTTTATGGTGGGTATAATTCAAGTTTATCAAGGTTTGAACCATGACCATTTCAATGTCAAATCCATCTACAACCATTCAACAAACTCATGTTTTATAATAATTATCATAATCATATGATTATACTAACAGATTCAAGTATATTATCAAAACAATAATGAATTAAAATAACACCCAAATGACATACATAGGACTCAAACCCAAGTCCTCTCACACAATCAAGTACTCTCAACCATTTGAGCTAGTACTTTTCCACATCATTCTAATTAACATTTAATGTCATCAAGGTTCTTACCATCCGCATTTATTAATTAATTAATTAATTTCCACAGGTCTTATAGTAGGCATGTCAACGGGACGGGTAGGGTACGGGTAGTAGCTGCCCCGTACCCTACCTGCTAGATAAATATATGCCTCGTACCCATATTTGTCAGGTATTCGTTATACGGGTACCCGCATAATTTTTTAATATCCACGGGTACCTGCGGGTATTTACAAAAAATTAAAAATAAATATTGAACAACATATTTTAATCAAAAATTCAAATAAAATACAATACATAACATTCATAAATTTTAAACAAAGTCCAAATAACCCATTTAAATAGTGTTGAATGACAGTTTACAAATAAATGATTTTTTTTTAAAATTAATTGATAAAAAAATAACTCATTTAAAATCAATATGTTAATATTTTAATCATGTTTTTTTATTCTTTTTTAATTTAAATTAGAGTATAGCAGGTACGAGTATCTACGAGTATAAATACTATGATACCCGTACTTGCCCCGTTAACATATGGGTATTAAAAATACCCGTACCCGTTACCTGTGGGTATCCATTTACAATATTCATTTTCTACTTGTTGCAGATTTTATCCATAGATACCTGCGGGTACGGATTTTTTTTACATCTCTAATCTTATGTGATGTGAAACTTTTCAAGACATGTTATTTTTATCATCCCAACAGAAATAAATTTATCATACTTAAAATTTCCAAATAAGAATCCAATGACAAATATTCTAAAAAATTAAAAAATCTAAGCTAAAAGTAGCAAGCAGTAATACAATAGTAAACTAAAAAATCTAAACAACCACTAAAAACCATAACTAAAATAAAACACAACAGGTAAACAACTAACATCTAAAAGCATTAACAACTAACTAAAAACAATAATAAAAAAAAGTAAAAACTTCCCTACAATAGAATGAAACATTGTCGTCAATGTGAGAATGTAGTATAGCGTGTTGAGAGAGATGTTGCAATTGCATGCCTAGTACAAAGTAGAATTGTTCTTGCAATAAGGCAGACACAGCATTGTAAAAAGTATAAAAGTCATTCAAGGAGCTCTTGCTTTTATTGGAGATCGGGTTGCCTTATCACTCATAATATTCTTTTTTATGGACAACCGAACAGTTCGACTATGAATTTTGCGACTATAAAGATAAGAGATAAAATATTCTTATCAATATTTTTGTCTCAAGTTTGAATTTTTTGAAGACGTGTCTAGATTGGATCATATTGGTGGAATAGGGGGAATGTTGTTGTGGTTGCAATTAGCATGATAACTATGCTTCATTTACATTAGGTTGCTTATGAAATGAGCCACTTATAAATTTGTATGACGTAAACAATTACTTAAAGAGTTCTTGTGTCAAAAGTGACATTGAATTTGTTACAATTTACGCAAAATACATTTAATTCACTTTATGAAACACTATTGTTTTTTCATGTTTTCAAAGTTTCAATAGTTGAATTAGCTTGTATTCTTGTTAGGTAGTGTGTATATCCTTAAAAAAGTTGAACTTGCACTCTCGTATGAAAAGGAAAGTTCTTATGAAGTTGATAATGTTTTGTTTAGTGAAATGGTGAAAAAAAAAAGCAATTTTTACCTCTTTTGCTCGAAAAGTCTTCTTATGTCTCTTGTTCTTTGATCAACATATCAATATAATTTAAATAATGGAAGTACAAAGATATTTAAAATATTTTTTTATTTAAATATATGATCTCAATTTATAATTTGTTAACAATATTAATAAATACAATTGGTAATCATTGTAACGTCCCATTTAATAGATAATTCTATTAAAATAAAATATTGTACATATTATAATATCCAAAGGCGCTAGACTTAGTGTATAAAGATTTCACAGCCATCCAAATATCCAATAAAAAAAGCTAAGACACACACCACGGTACCATTAACAAAATAGAAAGATTCAACAAGTGCCCAAAAGCTTGCTCATAAGCAAGAGATTACAAAATGATGAAAACTCTTCCAACGTGGGTCCAACAGTGAGCCCCACTCCAAACTAAGCTGCAACATGTTCGTCGTCACTACGATTACCAAGGTCTCCCATATCTGCTCACACCAAATGGATTGGTGATCATTGCAAAAAGGAAAAACCACACACAAGACAAACACAAGCAAATAAAAGGATAAGCTAGAGTAAAAAGGTTTTTAGCATACAACCAAGCATACAATTTCAACCCACTGGACACCACCATGAGATCTCATCAAGAGATTCATGAAATTACGTCCTTTAAATGTGTCACCATCGTGAGATCTCACCAAGAGATTCGTGGAACTACGTCCTTTACATGAGGCACCACCATGAGATGTCACTAAGAGATTTGTGGAATTACGTTAACATAAGACACCACCATGAGATATTACTAAGAGATTCATGGAATTACGTCTTGATCCATACCATAATCATGTCTCACCAACCAAACATAAAATTATCATGCATACCAAATCTCATGCCAATATTCAACCAACCATCCAATCATGTTCCATACACAAAATCATACCAAACTCATCAATTCTAGCCCATAAACCACTTAATACATGCATATTCACCCAATTCATGCTTTAATAGAGTAATTCAATCAAACATGTGACCATCATCCAAAAACAGAGAAGAAACAACACTAGAGCACGTCCTTGTCCAGTTCTCGCTTAGGCAAAAGGGCTCTCGCTCAGGCGAGAGGAACCCCTCGCTCAAGCCACCAATACTCGCTTGGGCGAGACTACAAATACAGGGCATGTTGAGGTCTCGCTCAAGCTAGCCCATCTTGCTCAAGTGAGAATACTCTTGCTCAAGCGAGTGGCCTTCGCTTAGGTGAGCCCTAAAAAACAGAGAAGGGGTGAGCTGCTGTTGTTCTCGCTTAGGCGAGAACTCCTCGCTTAAGCGAGAGCTTTCGTTTTAGGCGACAACCCAACTCACTTGCGCGATTTCAACAGAACTCACTCCTCTCACTCGTGCAAAACCAGCTTCCAATCATCATAGTAGTACATGCAACATATTTTCACGCAACCAACAACATATATCAAGTACCCAAAGCATAAAACCAACCAAACAGACAAAATAACTAAAAACAGTAAAACCCTATCTTCCCATGCCTTATCAAAAGCCACTGTGAGGGGGCTTAGGCAAGCATAATGGTATCACAGCTCCAAGAACAATTTTGTGAGCTGGAAACACTAACATCGAAACAAGGACGGGTTACTACGATGCCCTACCTGAAATCAAGAAAGTCAAATTAGAGAAGAGAGAGTATGACTTGAGGGCTAACTTACGTGAAATAGAAATAAAGTTCACTAGCTCGATGAAGAACGGGAGCCAAACCCTAGTAGAGCTCTGTTGGAGAAGAAGTGGCAATGAGAAAAGGAGTTGTTTTTGCAAAGTGTGGCAGAATGAGAAGGGTTAGGGCTAGAAAAGGATCTTGGGACATCCTATGAGCTGGCCCTTAGGCCCAACAGATGGGGCTAGGCCCTTAAACTTTTAGGGCAGAAAATAAGTGGATTTTACAATCATAAACTTTTATTTGGTACTCTAATTTCAAATACATACAATTGTAATTTCTTTTTAAAGATTTGATATTGAAGAAGTGAGAATACTTCTTTTCGATGTTAAATATTTGATAATATTATATTTTCTTTGCCGTAATTTTTTGTTATTTTATAAAAATTAATTATTTGATATTAAAATAGTAAGAAAGCAAGTACGAGCACACATAATTGTTACCTGATAGGAATGATTATTAGAAAAAATTTGATACCCTTTAAATTTAGATATGAGTGTAGAGATTAATTTTTTCTTTGGAGATGAATATAAAATAGCAAAACTCGTCCTCGTCTCATCCTTCCCGGTTGGCATCCTACACATGACCGATTTATATCTTAACTATCAAATCATGTTATATTTATCACTACAAAAAATCAATAAATAGTTGTCAATTTTAGAAACTAAAATAGTTGATTAGTGTATTGGTTAAATTAGATACGATTTAATAAATAAAAGAATTATTAATTTTTAAAATAGTCTCTATTATAAATAATAAATTATAATTAATTTATGAATTAGAGTCTAAATTAATTCAACATTAATTATTAAAGTTTTAATTACTTTATTATTGATTTTAAATTAATCTGAATTAGAAATTAATATAAATACTAATTTCTTAATAACTAAAACCTTACAGGATTTTTTCACTTTTAATATATATATATATATATATATATATATATATATATATCAGAAAAAAAAAACTATAAAAAACATAATTTATTATATTATTCTGTTTTAACTCACATCATTAGATACTTTAAAATATATATTTTTCATTTTATTATACTCCAATTTTTTTACTTCTTATTAATGAAATACATACGTCATGCCCATGTGTATTATTTTTTAATGACAATAAAAAAAATAATTATAAAATTAAATATAAATATTTTTTTTTTTATTTTTAGGTAAATTTTATTATAAATAGTAATTTAGTTTTAAAAAATTGTTAAGTTTAAAAATGATTAGATTGAAAAAAATGATTAAATTTTAAATGACGATGACTTAAAGAGTTAAATTAATAAAATAATTATTTTAATTTAAACATTTATTTATTAAAGATAATTGAAAAAGGAATAGCATAGATAATATAATATAATAAGTACAATTTATTCTTTTACCTGTCTTCTTCTGTTCTAATACTATTGTTTCTTATGTTCCTCAACCTATCTGTCTTTGATTTTTTTTTTTTTTTATTACTTCTATTGTCACCCTTTGTTTCAGGATTTGCCAAATCTTCTGCTAAATCTTCGGTTGCTCCTTCTGGACCCTTGAAAGAGATTGTTTTTATTGGATCCTCGGAGGTTGAAGGGCACGAAATTGCCTTTGAATTCAACTAAATGAATTTCAGAAGATCGCCTCTGTGGAGGTATTACTCCCCGGATGGTAAAGTCAATCTTTTATTGTAATTTTTATTTGATTTTTTATTGATATTTAAAATATTAAAAAGACAAATACATATATACTCCTTAATAAACATAGAGTTAATATATTTTTATTTTTAATTTTGAGTAAAAATTAGAATTAGTTTTTATTAAAGATTTTAAACTAATTCAGTCATTTATTTCTAAAAATGCATGAATTTATTTTTTTAAATTAAATGATTTTAAATTTAGTTGATGTTTAAAATACATTTCTCAATTAATATTCAAGAAAATATGTATTAAATTATGTAAAGTCCTCTTATTTCAGCTCTAATATTTAAGGGTTGTCCCAAAATTTAATGGACTTAAGGGCTGACTCATAGGGTGTGCAAGACCCCTAAGGCAGCCAAACCCCTCTCACTTCTATCATTCTTGCAAAAGCAGTAATCTCATACTCTCCTTTTCTCCACAGAGACTCTGTTAGGGTTTAGCATCAATCTTGGTCAAGTAACTCAACCTTATTTTCTTGCTCCACGTAAGTTATTCTCCAGCTCATACTTCTCCTCTCTAGGCATATTTTCGTATTTCCAGAAGGGTTTCGTAGTAAGCTCATTTTTTAAATCTGTTCCACTATCTTTTCCAGTTTACAAATATATTCCTTGAGCTGCCGTGTTCAGCTGTTGGGTGTCGAAGTCCTTGCTAGCTTATTTCTAGGTAAGGGAAGCTAGGGTTCTGCTTTTAAATGTACTTAAGCTTGCGTTTTGGTTCTGTTTTGTGCTCTTGGGTGATTTCATGGCTTTTAAGTTAATATGAACATGTATTGTGACTTGCTCTAGATAACTTTTGTGCTGGCTTGCATGAACAGTCGTGGAGATCTGATAATCTCGCCCAAGGGAGTGGATCTCGCCTAAGCAAAAGTATCAGAAAACCCACCCAGGTACTACGCGAGTTGTCGCTCAGGCGATGAACTCATGTTTTGAGCGAGAGCCCATCTCGCTCAGGCAAGGAGGTCTCGCCTAAGAGAGAGAGCGCGACAACACCATTGTTCCCCTCTTAGAGCTCTCGCTTAGGCGAAGGGAGCTCGCCTGAGCGAGGAGCTGGACGAGGATGCGTTCTTATTTTGTTACTTCTCTGTTCTTGGATGTTTGTCACATGCTTGATTGAATTACTATGTTAAAGCATGAGGTGGGTGAATATGCATGACTAAAGATGGTTTATGGGTGGTGAATGACGAGTTTGGCATGATCTTTGTATGGAATATAAATGAATGCTTGGTTATATATGTGGTCATGGATTTGGTATGAGCAGCTTAGTAGAGCAGTAAAGGTCACCACAAGTGCAAGCATCCGCTGAATTCGACTAATTATAAGTATCTGGATTAGCCGTGTCTTGAGTCTTAGTGTATTGTTTGAAAAGTCATAACATGATTGGTTGAAATATGCATCTTGGATTATGAAAGTGTATGTAATTGTATGATAAATCATTTTCTACTCTAGCTTACCCTTTCTGCTTGTTTGTGTTCCTGTGTGTGGTTTTCTCCTTTTGCGATGATCATCAATTTATTGATGTGAGCAGATGCGAGAACTCCCTGTGGTCATCAGGGTGATGGAGGTCTGCTGCATAGCCATCTGGACTGTTTTCTGCTCATCTGAATTTCTTTTAGAGTTATGGCCCATGTATTGTCTTGTCATTAGGCTTTATTTTGAAATATTGTCGATCCATTATTATACATGTTTACTAGCATCGTGGTGTGCCTTAGTTTATCCCCTGTTCTCTTGTGGACATCTGTAAGGAGTAGTATTTATACTCTGTGACTTCATCTCTTATATTATTTTGTGTGGCATCTCATTCAATTAAGGATGGGATGTTACAAATTAGGTAAACAAACTAAAATATTATAATAAAATGTATTTAAAACATTAAATAAATTTAATAAAATTTGGTTAAAAAAATTAAATTTACATATTTATAAAATTAAAAAAGAAAACTAATTTAATTTTCATTTAAAATTAAAAAAGAAAAACATATTTAACCATACAGACGAAACATAATCAAAATTGACTGTTCGTTAAGCGTACAGATAAAATGAAGACGAGTTTTCAGTTTAAAGATAAAGGGTAAGGATGAAATAATGAACTTGACATTTAAGCTGCGTCGCTGTTATCTTATGGTCTATGAATAGTTGGCCCTCAATTAAATAGCCAGAGTTGTTCTATCAAATCAATTTCAATTATCGTTTTGTTAGCTCATTCACGTGATTCAATTTCGAGAGAAACTTATGACAGTACTATCTGATACGGTGTACAAAGTTGCAGACGTTATTTTCAAATCTCGATTGAAGAGAAAGGTTCTGGAACTTTTGCAGTTTCCGTGAAAGCCTTATCTTCCACATAAAATAGATAAAGAACTGCTCACTTAAATCATATAATATCTTACGTTGGACCGTATAATAAGATATTCTCTGTACATGTTAACCCAAAGAGAAGATAAGCCTTGCATAGACTTTCGTCGGCATTCGTCGGCATTATCTGCAACTGCATCCACCAGTTACACTAAAAAGTCATGTGTAGTTTCTCCTACTCAGTGAGAAACATAATTTATGCGCTAAATAAATGCTTATTTCGTTGTAATAAATTGACGCATGGCTAATATAATAAGATTAGACACTAAAAAAAATAGCCATTCATTTCAATAATTTATATTAAAATATTATGTAATTAAATAAGATAAATAGAAATAAAATATTGATATTTTAAAGATCAATTTGAATAATTTTTTTAAAATTTATGATTTAATTAAAAAAATCTAATTAAAAACAAACTTAAAATTTTCTAACTAAATTTAGGACGAAGTGAGTAATTAAATCTTTTACAATTTAATGACTTTATAACAATGTTTTATTTTAAGTTTTAGTACATTTTTTTCTTATAGTTTTACTATGTATGTTATGCTAAGATATTAAGATGTTTTCTGATCGTAGAGCCACTAAGTTATTGACCTGATAAATTATTAAGCTTTAATATTCCAAAAAATAATACTATACACATTTATCAGCTCCGATTACATTCTCTGAAATGTTTAAATTGTTCATACTTATATTTTCTTTTCCACAATAAAAATGGAGGCGATTGTTAAAACTAGATGATACAACACACTTCATCAGATAAAAGCTCTAAATAGTTTTGATGATAATACATACTATAAAATGATAATAGTAAATATTATTATTCATCTAACTGTTATATTTTATATAATTTTATTACATAAAATTATTATTCTGTTGTTATTATTTTGGATTAACATTAATAATAAATTAATTTATTTGTTAATATTAATTATTGTATGGGTAATATATATATATATATATATATATATATATATATATATATATATATATATATATAATTTTGGGTATTCTAATGAACGATCCGTGATGGGGTTGGATTGTTTAATAAATGGTCTGTGATGGGTTTAAATAATCAGATACATTTTGAGAGGTCCCTGATCTCTGCTGAGGGGTTATAAAACTGATACCCATTAGTCAGTTTTTAAGGAACAACGTAAAATATTCTTACGTTTGAGAATATCCATCAGAAAGAGAACAATAACATCTCATACTACGTGCTTTCATAGATCCTTCATTAGTTCCAAGTACACAATTTTTAACTCATACTTGAATATATTGTATTATTGTATCTTATACATATTTTATTTCTATCAATTGGTATCAAAGCCTATTAAGATACAAAATATAATTATTCATTATTCTTTTGGAAAGTGTATCATAATATTGAAAATTTAATAGAGGGGATTAATTACTGTTTAAAACCCTAATTAAGGAAACCCCAATAATGATAATCTTCTCTCTCTCGGTAGACCCAATTTTGTGGGTTTTATGTTTGCACAAAAGAACCTCTTATATGTTTGCACAGTGCAAACCTAATTGTTCTTGAAAATCCTAATCGGTAGCCATGTGCAAATTGAGTTTCGGACCAATAAATTTTTTTCGAACCCTTCTTCTTCCTACAATGGTGGACATGATTCGCGGTCAAAGTCTTGGTGACGCATTCTCAAGCGACGTTGTAGTGGCTCCCGGTTTGGGTGCGTTTTGGGGAGTTGCGATCTTGTTTATGTCTAGTAATGTTGCAAGGAGGAAGATGAGGTGTTGGTCCCGTCTGCAAGGATCACAATGCTGCATCGGAGGTCGTTTTTGTTTGTGCACAACGGTGGTCATTTTTTGTTCGCGGTCGTGCGCAAGAATGATGATGATCACTTTTGGTGGCACATATTTCGCACCTTAATGGCCATGTGCACTGTGTGTCAGTTTCTTTTTTGAATCTTTCAAAACATTAATTATCTATCAATTAACCAGCCTCACTATAATGAGTGTAGCTAAAAATTGCAGCGGCACCTTTAAAAATAATAATAATAATAATAATAATAAATTAATAAAATAATTACATTTAATAATAATAAAATAAATAAATAATAATTAAATTAATAATAATAACGATTATTATTATTATTATTATTATTATTATTATTATTATTATTATTATTATTATGATTTCATGCATTATATAATTTATTATATTTTTGTTAAGCATGATATAATTTTATATAATTGTTAACTCACCTATCGTGGGTACACTTGTATGAAATTTTATGGAAATGATATAATTTAAATATTTTATTAATTAATTTGATATTACATTAATATTAATTATACCCTATCAGTATTTTATTATTAATGCATTTTACTTTTCTTGATACAATGTATTTTTTGAATTTTATTATGTTAATTATTTGTCTTGTACCCTATCAGTATTAGATTTCTTTTGACATGAGATGTGCATTGTATTTTATTATATTTTATGTTTTGTTTTATTTCTTATTTATTATGATTCGGGACCCTTAGGCGGGATCATAGTGAATGAGAAATAATTTGATATCATAGGCATATTTGCTATGTATTCAGAAACATTTATTTTGTTTATTTACACAATAAGTGTGTATTAAATGTTTCTTTGTTATTTTGATACCAGCTTCTTTACCTATGCCATTGACTTCGGTCAAAACTTTAAATGGGACAAATTTTGAGGACTGGAAAGAATCTTTAGATTTGTATCTAGCAATTACCAACATGGATTTTTCCTTGAAAGAAGCAAAACCTTTAGCTCTTACGCCTGAGTCCACTATTGTCCAAAGAGCTTCTCGTGAAAAATGGGAACACTCGAACAGGGTGTGCTTGATGGTGATGAGATATACCATGGAGAAGTCTATTCGATAGAGCATTCCGGATAATGACAATGCTAAGGATTTTATGAGATCAGTTGGTGAGAAGTTTAAAACTTTTGATAAAGCTTAAAAGGGTCAATATCTGTCACTTCTTGAGAAGACCAAATATGATGTTGTCAGTGGTGTTCGTGAGCATATGATGAAGCTTGTGCACTATTATAACAAACTCAAATCTCTAAAGGTAGATCTTGGTGATAGTTACTTGATTTGGCAGGTTATGGAATCTCTTCCTTCTCAGTTTGATGTGTTGAAGACTTCTTACAACACTCAAAAGGAGGAATGGACAATTGATGAAATGATAGCTATTATTTCTCAAGAGGAAGCATCGATTAAAAAGACCAAGTCTCATAGTGTGTAGTTTACAGCTACTACTTCAAGCACTAAACCTGTGAAAAAGGGCTTCAAAGGTAAATCTCGTCCTGAAAAAGGGAACACAGGGAAAGCACCAATGGTTTTAGAGCCTAAGAAGAAGTACTTCAAGGGAAATTATGCCTATTGTAAGAAATTTGGACACAAGCTAGCTGATTGTTATATTCTTAAGAAGAAGAATGCTGATAAGGAAGGTATACTCCTATATGCTCTAGCTTGTTTTGAATCTAATGTTATTGATGTTGCTCCCAATTCTTGGTGGTTAGACTCGGGTGCTACTATTCATGTTGTGAATTCTTTACAGGGGTTCACAAGTCTGAGAAAACCAAGTGATGTCGAGGCCAAGATTATCATGGGAGATGGAGCTAGAGCACTAGTTGAAGACATATGAGTAGTTTCTTTAAATTTACCTTCTGGACATGTTTTGTTATTAAAAGACGTTGTTTATGTACCTTCTATGAGAAGAAATTTGATTTCAGTTTCAGTTTTGGACAAATGTAGCTACACTTTTGAATTTGGCAATGGTAAACTTGTTGTTTATTTCAATTCAATTATTGTTGGCTCAGGAGTTTTATATGATGGACTTTACATGCTGAATCTGAATGATATGTTTGTTAATTCTGTTATTGGACATAAACGTAGTAGAGTTGATGAAAATTCCTCTATGTTGTGGCATAGACGTCTGGGACATATTTCTAGACCTCGGATTGAGAGGTTGATTAAAGAGGGGATTCTGCATGATTTGGATTTTTCTGATTTTGATACTTATGTTGATTGTGTTAAGGGCAAGCTTACCGCAAAAGTAAGGAATACATGAGCAAACAGAAGTGATAATGTGTTGAAGCTTATTCATACTGATATATGTGGACCTATCACACCCACTTCCATGGGCAGATATAGGTATTTTATTACGTTTATAGACGATTATTCCCGTTTTGGCTGGATAGATCTCCTACAGGAAAAATCAAGTTCCTTGGATGCTTTTAAGTCTTTTAAAGCTACTATTGAGTTGAAAACAGGAAAGAAGATAAAATGTGTAAGGTCTGACAAAGGTGGAGAGTATTATGGCAGATATGATGAGACTGGAAGAAATCTTGGACCTTTCGCTAGATTTCTTGATGAATGTGGTATTGAAGCTCAATATACTATGCCTGGTACTCCTCAGCAAAATGGAGTTGCAGAAAGGAGGAATCGCACTCTTTTAGAGATTGTGAGATGTATGTTGAGTCATTCCTCTTTACCGGATTTTCTTAGGGGAGATGCTTTAAGGACTGCTGTGTATATTCTTAATCAAGTACCTAGCAAGTTTGTTTCAAAGACTCCTTATGAACTCATGTCTCGGAAGAAGCCAAGTTTGAGACATTTCCATGTGTGGGGCTGTAAGGCGGAGGTGAGGCCTTATAATCCTCAGTTAAAAAAACTTGATCTCAAGACTGTCAGTGGGTTCTTTATTGGTTATTGTGTGGGTTCTCGTGGTAGCAGGTTTTATTGTCCTTCTCACTCTATGCGGGTTATTGAGTCTGACCGTGCGGTATTCTTTGAGGATGATTTGGACAGTGGGAGCAATACACCACGACCAGTCACTTTTAGAGAAAACCATGTTGTTATTCTCGTGCCATCCATTTATCTTCCTGCAGATAATGTCGTTCCAATTGTCCGTGATGAAAATGAATTTGTTCCAGATCTTGTGGATGCCACATCACCTGTAGTAGATGAACAAGTTCATGATGATGTTGTTGAAGAAATTTCTTTGAGGAGATCTCAAAGAGTACGCAAGTCTTCTATATCTGATGATTATCTAGTGTATCTTCAAGAGCATGAATATGATCTAAATAATGTTGATGATCCTACTACTTTTGAAGAGGCTATCTCTAGTTCTCATGGTGATGATTGGTTAAATGCTATGCATGACGAGTTAGCTTCTATGGCCTATAATGATGTTTGGTATCTTGTGGATTTGCCACTAGGTTGTAAACCAGTTGGGTGTAAATGGGTCTTCAAGACTAAGCGTAGTCAAGATGGAAAAGTTGAAAGGTATAAAGCCAGACTTGTAGCAAAAGGCTATAGTCAGAGGGATGGCATTGATTATAAGGAGACTTTTTCACCGGTCTCTACTAAGGATGCTTTTCGTGTTGTTATGGCTTTAGTAGCTCATTTTGATTTGAAACTTCATCAAATGGATGTCAAAACAACTTTTTTGAATGGAGATCTATTTGAAGAAGTGTATATGGTTCAACCTGATGGTTTTGCTAAAAAAGGTAAGGAGCATTTGGTTTGCAGGTTGAAGAAGTCTATTTATGAACTAAGACAAGCTTCTAGGCAATGGTATTTGAAATTTGATCAGGTGGTCACTTCTTTTGGCTTCAAGGAAAATGCCTCGGATCAATGCATTTACTTGAAGAAAAATGGGAGCCATTTCATCATTCTTGTTTTATATGTTGATGATATTCTTCTTGCTAGTAGTAGTGTTGAACTTTTGATTGAGACAAAATTTATACTAAATAGCCACTTTGATATGAAAGACCTTGGTGATGCTTCTGTTGTTCTGGGCATTCAGATCTCTCGTGACAGGTCACGTGGCATTCTTGGTTTGTCTCAAAGAGGATACATAGATAAAGTCCTCAAGAGATTTAACATGCATTCTTGCTCCTCATGTGCAGCACCTGTTCAAAAAGGTGACAAACTCTCCAAATCTCAGTGTCCTCAAAATGATAATGACAAAGTTGAAATGAAACAAATCCCATATGCTTTCGCTGTTGGTAGTTTAATGTATGCTCAAGTTTGTACTCGTCCCGATATTGCTTTTGCTGTTAATGCTTTAGGGAGATACTTGAGTGATCCAGGTTTGGATCACTGGAAAGCTGTTAAAAAGATCTTTAGATATGTTGACCTTTAAGAAGTCTGATCAACTTCAGGTCATTGGTTATTCTGATTCTGATTTTGCTGGTTGCCTTGACGACCGAAAGTCTACTTCTGGCTTTATTTTTATGATGACAGGAGGAGCCATTTCTTGGAAGAGTGTTAAACAAACTCTTACAGCTACTTCCACTATGGAGGCAGAGTATGTTGCTTGTTATGAAGCTACTTGTCAAGTTGTGCGGCTTAAAAATTTGATTTCTGGCTTTCAAATTGTTGAAAGTATTTCTAGGCCACTTGTGATATATTGTGACAACACTGCTGCCGTCCATTTATCTCAAAACAACAAAAGTTCTACTCGCTCAAAGTATTTTGATATAAAATTTCTGTTTGTTAGAGAGAAAGTTTTGGATTATCAAACTCGGATTGAGCATACTGCTATAGAAAATATGTTAGCAGACCCACTAACTAAAGGCTTATCTGTTGGAGTTTTTCAAAATCATGTAACTCATATGGGTGTGGTTAAGTCTTTTGATGTATTGGGTTAGTGGGAGTCTGAAATTTACACTTTATATTATTATGGTTTTCATAAAATGTAAATTTGTCAATGACGTCAGTTTCGTTACATCTTTTCTCTTTCTACATAGAGAATTTATGAACCATTTTGGGATCACATATTTATTATGTTTGTTTTTTATTCTATATATTATCCATTACTTAAGAAATCTAAGCATATGGTAAGTATCCCTATCGGATATTATCTTTGTGATTCATGTTTATATTTCTTAATTGGTATTTGTCCAATTGATATAATTAATTTATTTATTAATGTTATCCAAGTGGGAGAATGTTATATTTTATATAATTTTATTATATAAAATTATTATTCTCTATGTTGTTATTATTTTGGATTAACATTAATAATAAATTAATTTATTTGTTAATATTAATTATTGTGTGGGTAATATATATATATATATATATATATATATATATATATATATATAATTTTGGGTATTCTGATGAACGATTCGTGATGGGGTTGGATTGTTTAATAAACGGTCTGTGATGGACTTGAATAATCAGATACATTTTGAGAGGTCTCTGGTCTCTGCTGAGGGGTTATAAAATTGATACCCATTAGTCAGTTTTTAAGGAACAACGTAAAATACTCTTAGGTTTGAGACTATCCATCAGAAAGAGAACAGTAACATCTCATACTACGCGCTTCCATGGATCCTTCATTAGTTCCAGGTACACACTTTTTAACTCATACTTGAATATATTGTATTATTGTATCTTATACATATTTTATTTCTATCACTAACATGTTTAGTTTTGCACAATAACGCTGTGTTCGTTTGATGGATATAAAAAAAATTTGATGTTTTTTTAAAACGATTTGTAAAGATATATGCGGATGAATTTGCGAGATGGTTTAATAATAGAATCTCATCTCTCATAAGAGGATTTGCAGTCAATTGATAATATTTTACGATATTATCCTTACCACATCTCTACATTATCATACCCTTTTAACATATTTTATCATTATTAATTATTATATATAAATATTATTAATAATAACTATTGTTATTATACATAAAAATATATATTATTATGTTATTTATTATATATATATATATATATATATATATATATATATTTATTATTATAATTTATTATATATAGATAATAAATTATAACATTAAATAATATTTAATATAATTAAAATATTATTAAAAGTATAATAATTTATATATTTAATTATAAAAATTAATTATGCATATAAAATAAATGTTATTAATAATTAATATGTTTCTAATAATTAATAATTACTGAAATCTTTTTAAAATATAATATATATATATATAATTATTATTATTGATATATATATATATATATATATATATATATATATATATATATATATATATATATATATATATATATATAAAATAATTAATAATAATAAAAAATATATAAATATGTATAATAATTAAAATATTGTTAAATTTTAATGTTTTTATCTAATTTAATAATTATTTTATTTTTTTATCATCAAGGGTATTTTGGTAAATTTTAAATTTTATCTAATAAAATAATTTTTGTAATCTATCACATCACTTAAATCATTCACTAACTTTCATAAAAATCATTTCCAAATCCACTCACTTTACTCTCTAAATCCACTCAAAAGAACACACATATTCATCCACTCAAATCCACACAAATTCATCTTCACACTCTCCCTCAAATCCATCTTTCCAAAGAAACACACCCTAAACGTATCATGAAGGATTAGCGCAGTTCATTAGTTGTTATCAAAGGATCATGCGACTACATGACCTTGGTTGTTGTCACATATCGTTTGATAGTGTCATTTATTTTTTTCAATACTTTCTCCTTTAATTGTATTTAAGATTTCGTACATGAATATGATTAAGTAAACTCATGACTACTTCATCATTGTATTAATTCTTTCAATTTCTCTTTTAATAATTTGGGAAACAAGCAATTATTTCTGATAAGTTATTTATGATTATTTATGCATAATTTATTTTAAAAGTTTTTCTTAGTAATGAAGATTTTGAATGTTCACTAGTAGAAAAATAGACATATTAGAACAATATATTAAATAGTTTGATGCGAAACCAATATAATAAAAAACACGATGATAATTTTGTAAATACAGGAAAACATGTTAGATTGGTTAAATTGGCAACCCATCTAATATGTACTTATTAGATCGGTTATAGAGACAACAGATCTAATATTTACATATTAGATCGATTAAATTGGCAATCGATGTAATAGAGCTTTTATTTAACTTGCAAAACCCTTTTCACTTTTTAGAACACTTTTTTCTCTCTCACACCCTCTCCATGTACCAAAGAAGCTTCTCCCAATGAAGCTCACCACCGTTGTTCACCAAAGTTGTAGGCTCGAAGCAGTCCACCGCTGTTGCCGCCTAATGTTGTCGCGCCACTCTATTCTGCAGTCTCCAAGCCTTTAACGCTCACCTTGTGCAAGGAAGAGCTATATGCATTGTCGCATCACCATGGTTCACCAAACTTGTTGGCACCAAGGTTTTCACCATCGTCGTGCCTCACATCTGCTTCACCGGTCCATTCAGCATTCTCCAAGACACTCGAAACCATCGTGTCCCTCTATTTTTCACACTCGAATTATACTTACTAATACAAATATGTTAAGGCAACCCAAGCTTGACTTAACACTATTTCAAAATATTTACACAGTTTACACCCTTACACTTTCAAAATAGGCAAAAACACACACACAAAAGACTCTTGAATCACACAAGAATCAAAACAACACAACAAGACACCTTTTGCAGACTTGGAAAACACCCAAGCATACACACAGAGCTTGAGAAAGATCAAATCTCAATGGTAGCACAACCTTGCCTACCACAACCACCTTCTCCAAGCTTAAAACACCAAGAAAAATGCTCCATTCCCAGGTTTCTAGAATGATTTCATGCTAAAAAATGGTCTTCTTACATCTCTTTCAAAAAATATAACTCTTATAGTCAAATTGTTACGAAATTCAACATGTTGATTTTTAAATTAATTAGTTGATTTCACTTAACTTAAGTGAAATTAATCGATTAAAAGATTAAAAGATTAGTTGAAATTCAATCAGTTAGAGATTGTTGACCTAATTATTGATGGACTTATCGACTGATCAGAGTCGTCGATAATGTCTTCGATGAAATTAGAATTTGCAATTTAGATTCCCTCCCCCAATTTCAGTTTGTCCCCAATTTTTTTATCAGACGAAGCCAAAATCTAATTTCGGATTCCTTGTAATGATGTTGTCATGATCTAGCCACTACCCATTTTGACCGTGTCATGTCATCTCCGCTACTCACCATGATTTTTCGTGAGGTTCGTGGCTTGAGTGCCCTTGTTCGTGACTTGCATATTCTTCTTCGTGGATAGTGGAAGCTTGTCATCGAGTGTCCTTATCACATTTGTTGACCTTCTGGTCATCGAGGGACGTTGTCGTGGTTGTTGTCGCACCAACTGTCGAGGGGCTCTTCCACGTTCATTGACTGACCTTTGAGGTAAGTGGTAACTTCATTTTGTGGAGATGGAATTTGGTCGAGCCTGCCTCTCTTTGTGGTTGCCTCTCTATGCTGCTGGTTTGCTTTAATTGATTTAGAGTTAGGGTTTGAATTGGTTTGAAGGTACAATTGGTTTGACGAAATTGACATGAATTGTGTTTGTCTTTTGTGTCTTTTTTCATTCATGGCTTGAAATCAACACCGACATATTACAAATTGCAATTAGGTCTAAATATTAAATTGTGATGTGAACATTAAACAATGACACTCAATATTCACTGTTCATGACTATAAAAGATTGTGAATAGCAAGAAGAACATTAAACAATGACACTCAATATTCATTGGTCATAACTATAAAAGATTGTGAATAGCAAGAAGATCTCGTAAAAATATATGAAGTAAACTTGTTGATTTTAGTCCATTCCATGATCACACATTCATTTTTTGTGTTGCCCAATCAACCTTCATAGCTCCTCCTTTTTTACTCCCACTACTTTATCAACCACTTTTCCTTTCTCAATTGGCATGAAAGTTGGCATTCCTTGTACTTGGAAAAGTTCTGCTACTCTTTGTTTTCACAATCCAAATCAGTTACCATAATAAGAGTAAACTTTTGATCAAAATTGACCTTGGATAGATGATTTTAATTACTTAGTTTCATCATTTTTTTATGAAATTTATCATATTAAAACAAGAGATGAAATTTACCAAGTGTATAAATATGAAAACCGAGACAAATTTTTACCACAAACTAACACATTTAACGAAACTAATTAGGACTTCTATTACCTTTGTTACTTATTATGTGTTTTTTTATTATGTCTTAATACATTACTTGGAGATCATATACTGTGATTGATGTTTGTTTGGATTGTTTTCACTTTTATATGCAGACATATTGTAATTGATGTTTGTGTGGTATACACAGACATATATTGTAAGATATTTGTTTGGATTGCTTGGCTAGAATTAATTACGAGATTGACATGTTTGATTCTATATCTGTATGAGATTGCAAGTCTAATGGTATATTGTTTATTTGAGATTGAGAAGTTGGAATTGCAGAATGCATTGGAAAATGATATTCATTTTATCGACAGATATATCTGTCGCAACATTCGTCGAAAAAGTCCAACGCTTGACTATGATATTATCGACGAATGTATCCGTCGATAATTACTGAAAGATGGATCCATCGCTAATTACCATCGGTAATACCTATTTTTTGTAGTGTATACTCGCACGTCTTCTAATAGATGTTTCCCACGTTGTTTGTTCACCCAAATTGAAGCCTTCCAAACCTTCCCAAATGAGGTTTACGACCTTGTTCTCTCCCTTTCTACTTTGTGGCTTCACCTCATACCTTTAAATAGGTAAAATTCAGAACATTCTTTATGACATTGGAGGGCTATCGCATGTTGTTTTGTCCTTTAGATAGTTCATGTTGTTATGATGGGATTGAGTTTGATGCTATTAAAAAAAAGGTATTTGGTGATGACCAAAAAAGCGAAAATTCTCTTATGGGTTCGATTTCAGAGACTTTTAATGGCACCATCTATAACTGCATAGACACAAACCACAATTGCCCCAAAACAATCATGTGTAGTTTCTCCTTGTGAGTGAGAAGCATTATCCAAGAGCTAGCTATGCACATATTTTGTTAAAATAAATAAATTTTTGAATGACTAAATATAATAAGTAAAATAACAATTATTGGACTACCTTAAAATGAATAGTCCATTGATTTAAATAATATAATAATATAATAAAATATATTGTAATATAAGGTTATATAATTGTGGTGGTAGGCCCAATGGCCAACCCATCATTTGGACCATTGATGGGTCTCCATGTTTTTCTAAAGACAATTCCCTTTATGATTTCATAAGATAAGACTCAATAGGACGCCAACAAAGGATCTAGTCATTATGTAGAATTAATGCCCATTAGCAGAGCCAACTAATTTGGTTGAGCATTAGTCTTCCAAATGGTGATCTACTTGTTAGTTAAGCAACCAGACTCCCAAGATGTGATTCGAAAACGAAAAACATACGAGACAATTGGGTTAATAAGCCCAATGCTGATTGAGTCAATAATTCATTCTGGTCCAAAGAACTATCAAGCCTCATGCTTCTTAAAGTTAAGGCTTGGGGGCTGTGTGGTGGTAGGACTAATGGCTGCTCATCTACATTAGCAAGACCTGGGCCAAACTATCAAGCCTCATGTTTCTTAAAGCTAAGGCTTAGGGGGTGTGTGGGTGTAGGCCCAATGGCCTACTCACCATTTGGGCCAATGATGGATCTCCATGTTGGTCCAAAGGTTGATGCCCTTTGTGGTTTCATAAGATAAGATAAAGGACGCCAGTAGAGGATCTAGCCATTATGCAGAATTAATGCCCATTAATAGAGGCATGACTTTTGGAAGTGACAGGGTGCGAAATAATGGCATGAGGAGAAGACAAAAGGACCCCAGAAAAGGTTAAAAGAATGATCTGTAGACAGAAAAAGGGACAAAACACAACTTTGAATGCTCTTACTAATTCGTCTCTTACTTTTTTGGCTAGAATAATAATTTAAACATAAATAAAATATAAATATTAATTTTTTTTCTCAAAATATCACATATACTGATTCAAGTTTGTGTTCAGAATAATATATATATATATATATATATATATATATATATATATATATATATATATATATATATATATTGGTTTATCTTAATTTAGTTTGAAACTTTTTTGAGTTTTTTTCTTGAGAATTAAACTTATTTTCAAGATAAATTAAACAAATAAACTTCTTTCTAACGTTATTTATCAATACGTTGTCAAAATTTGATGTGCATTAAGTCAAATTTTAAAGGTTTAACCGAGGTAGCGGGTTGGTTTTGGCTCAGCTTTCTTTCTTTCTTTTTTTTCAAAACAGAAGGGGCAGTTTGTAGGAAATAAATAATGAAAATAAATTAAAAAAAATGTTTAATGTGGTTTTATTTTTGAATTTCTAAATAATGTAATTAAAAAAACATAACAATATAACATTAGAAAAACAAAATATTAACTTTGCTTTGGTTTTAGACGTGGGTGAATTTAGCCTTAAGAATCCAAAAAAAATTAGGATTTGAGCTTATAGGTCCTATAACATGAGGACTTTTTAATAGAAAAGCTCTATTTTTTTCTTCTAATCGGGGGTGAACATACCACTCTAGCACGAGAACTATTTATAACACAAATATTTATTTGACGAAGGTTGATTAGCCATTTAGCATAAAGGCTTATTTAATTTTTGACTAACCAATTTATGAAGTGGTAACAGTTGAGAGACCGTGCTAATACAAAGTTTTATTTAGGTTTGAACTTAGTGGTTACTTAGCACGCAATGGTACGAGTGGAGAGATCGCTACTTTAGGACAAAGGCTTATTTAAGTTTGGACCAACCAATCACTCAACACAAAGGCTTATGAAGTGATAGGAGCCAATGTCACTACTTTAACACAAAGACTTATTTTAGTGGGGTCACTATAACAGATAGGCTAATAAATCGAATTCGATTGTATGTGATTTATTACAACTTGTAAAATTTAAACCTAATGATGTTTGGATACTACTACAAAATCAGAATTAGAAATTCACATAATATGTATATATAATAACTAAAAAAATGTTATCATATCATTTATTGAGAAAGTTGTAAATATCTCAATTTGTTAAAATAAAAAAGACTTAAAAATAATAATAATAATAATAGATGATGAATTAAAAATAATAATATATTATCCACACCAAATACACGTGCAAAATTAGATAGAGTAGAGTATCGTAGAGTAGAGATGTGGATAGAACTTATAATAGCAAAGGTTTTGTTTTTTTCTTGAAAATAATTGTTTTCTTTTGTTTTTTCTTGAAAATAGAGATTGAAAATAGAGAAGGAGGACCACCAGGAAAGGAGAAGAGACTGGTCCGATGACACGTATTAGGTGGTCCCTTATTGGATCATCTATTATTGGATGATCTATGCTCTCATCCACATCTTTTATTTCTTCACAACTCTTTCCTGTTCTTTCTCACTTTAACTTAACCCTTTTTTTCCCTCCTGTACCTTATTTTCAGACATCTTCCTCTATTTTCAACGCAACTCACATGTAGCCTAGGTCATAATCAAGTTTAATTGTATACGTGATCATTGCGGCATTTACAACCACTTTCATAATTGTGGCCAAGATACTATGATAATTTTTTTAAAAAAAAGTATGTTTTTTAACTCATACAAAACTATTTTTTAAATCCATTAAACCCTATTTTATTTATTAAAATGTTATCACATATATATTATAAAAAATATATCAACAAAACTTTATTAAAGAATAATTCTTTTTAATCATTACCGCATGCAACCGTTGCGGCATTTAGAACCGCTTCGGTAATGGTAGCCGCTGTCGCAGTTATAGTAACTAGCGGAACAAGATGAACTGAATGTGTTTGAGATGGTTACTCTCGCATGGAAATAACAATAGTTAGATCAAAACCAAATTTCACTTTAAGGTTTGGAATTAAAGCCAAATTTTATTGTACATATTAACAGTTTTATTTTTTAATTAATATACGAAAAATGTGAATCAAAATATATTCAAACAAGAAAAGAATTGTAATTCACAAAGCATACAAGCTTGAGAGTTTAACGGCTTGAATATATGGTAACCATACATTGATTTGAGCAGACAGATATGGAAAATGTTTTATATTCTCATTAGATGATTTAAACGGAGAAGTGAAGACGGATTTACAAATTTTCTCTCAAAACCTATCCTCTCAGTTTTTCAAAAATTTGAGAAAGTTTATAATCATTTTTTAAGGTCCACTTACATTTCTGCCTTTATTTTAAAGGGCTGGTCCAAAAAGAACCAAGGATCCTAATCTGCCATAACCCTACTCATTCTTTCCACTTTCAGAAAACAGCCTCCCCTTCTCTTAGAACTGCAACGCTTCTCTACTAGGGTTTAGTCCCAATCTTAGCCAAGTAGCTCAAACTCGTTTTTCTGCTCCACGTAAGTTACTCTCTAACTCATAACTCTCCTATCTAATCATATCTTCGTATTTCCAACTAGGGTTTCGTAATAAGCCTGTTTTAAAACTGTTTCCGCTATATTTTTTCAGCTCAATAATCCATTCTTAGAGTTGTTGTGCTCCACTGTTCAGTGTCAAAGTATTTGCTAGCTCTTTCTAGGTAAGGGAAGCTAGAGATTGTTTGTTTAATGCGATTGTTGCTTGTCTTGCTATTATTTCACGATCCTTCAGCTTGTGTGCTACTATGAATGCATGGGATGCCTGGTTATACTGGTTGGATATGTATGTATGGCTGTTGCAGGGAGAACAGTCGCGAGACCCGATGTTTTTGCCCAAGCGAACCTGTCTCGCCTAGGCGAGACTTGCAGAAACAGGGCTAGGTTCGCACTCGAGCTCTCGCTCAAGCGGAGAGCTCTCGTTTTGAGCAAGGAACTATCTTGCTCAGGCGAGAGGGGCTCGCCTAAGCAAGAACGCATGAGGGCTTGAGGCATGTTGTTGCAGTTTTAGCCTAGACAAGGAACCTCACCTTTGGGCGAGGGGTGACCTCGCTCAGGCGAGGAGGGCTCGCCTAAGTGAGGACTCGTGAGTCTTGCAGGGCTCTCTGTTGGTAGTCTCGCCTAAGCGAGAATCTGTAGCTTGAGCGAAAGACCTCTTTCGCCTAAGCGAGGGTCTGTGGCTTGAGCGACTGGTGCAGGAATTCCCTCCATCATTGTTCTTTCCATGCTTTTGGTTGTTAATTGTAAACTTGTGTTGGAATTACCCTATTTTAAGTATGAAATATATGAATATGCATGTAAGATCTGATTGTATTGGTTGGAATGATGAGTTAACATGATTTTGGCATGAACTGAGTATGGAATGGTTGGTTATAAAATTGACATGGAATTGGTATGAGCATGAATGTTATATTGATGAATGGAACATGTTGTTGGTATGTTTAAGGCGTAATTCCACGATAGTTTCATGGTGGTGCCTCATTGGTTAGGGCGTAATTCTATGAATCTCTAGGTGAGATCTCATGGTGGTGCCTTAGTTGGTCATGACATAATTCCATGACCCTTGTTAGTAGGAGTTCATGGTGGTGCCTCATTTATATAATTTAGTAAGGATTCAAGGTAAGGATCGCATCCTAACACTCTAAGAGTCAGTTAGTCTCACATAGAGCGTACTGACTTGAGTGGTGGGAGTAGTAGGAGGCTTGAAAAACTTTAAGGGCTAACCTTGTGTGGGGGGGATGAGACACTGGAACATTTAGCTTGGTAGAGTTGCTCGGTAGAGTATTTAAGACCACCACAAGCGCAAGCATCCGCTAAATCCGACTAATTATATGTATCTGGATGAGTCGTGTCTTGAGTCTTAGTGTATTATTTGTGAGTCATAACATGTTTGGATGACATATGCATATTGAGTTATGAAATTGTATGTAATGGCATGATAAATCAATTTCTACTATAGGTTACCCTATGTTTGTTATATGTTCCGTGTGTGTGGTTTTCTCTTTTGTGATGATCATCATTTTATTAATGTGAGCATATGTGTGTTTTATCTGTGTGTCATTTCATTTAAATTAAGGTTATTATTTAAATGGAGTGTTACAATTTTACTTTCATATCTCTTTATATTATATATATATATATATATATATATATATATATATATATATATATATATATATATATATATATATATATATACTATTAAAAGTATAATGATTAATATATTTATATATAATAATTATTAATATTAATAGTATATGTATATAATAATTAATAATAATAATAATAAAATATATAAATATGTATAATAATTAATAATAAGTAAAATACTGTTAAAAAATAATACTATATATAATAATAATAATAAAATTATTATTATTATTATATGTATATAATAATTAATAATAATTAAAATATTGTTAAATTTTAATATTTTTAACTCATATAATAATCATTTAATTTTATTTTTACCATCAAGGGTATTTTAGTAATGTTCAAATTTTATCTATTAATTTTTTTTAATCTATCACATAACTCAAATCACTCACAAGATCCATCTTCAAATCCATTCACTTTACCCTCTAAATCCATTCAAAGAAACACACATATTTGTCCACTCAAATCCATCTAAATCCATCCTCATAGTTTCTAACAAATCCATCTTCTCATAAGAATACAATCTAATGGTCTGAGAATTTGAAGAGTGAATAGAAAACTTTTAAAATTGACAAGGGCTATTATTTATTTAAAAATATTGTATCCATATTCACAACAAGTTGATACACATTATAGAAATAGAAAAGAAGGAAATGAACAATAATCTCTCATTTAGTAGCGTACAACTTGGAATGATAGTGGCATGATTTAGAAAAGAACTAAGCAAAAGAAAACTTGCAATCGTGCAATTGAGGGTCCTAGTTCCATTGTACTCAAAAGTAGCGACATGTATTGTTGGGAGGGGCGCCCGATGAATTTCTTAAGCAATGAAATATGAAAGACTGGATGAATTTGAGCAGTTTTAAGAAGCTTAACTCTATAATCAACTTGCCAAACCTTAAAGTATTGTCTTGTTTATGTTCTAGTCTGGTTTGTTGAAAATATGTAGGTTAAAACGTGTAGGAATAGAAAAAAATAGAAAATTTATTTTAAAAGAAAAAACAGTACATATGGCCTCTGTTGCTACACCAACCGAAGTAGAAAGGGACATATGACCTCAGTTCAAACCACAATCGAAGCCAAAAAGCAGTCCATATGGCTTTGGTTATACATGAACTGAAGCCAAAAGCCAATGACATTTTACAATTGAATGTGTAATTTTGGATTATATGGCTTTGGTTCTCATAAGAACTAGGATAGAATATAGAATTTCTACTTCGGTTTGACACCCTAGGCCAAAAACTAACCATTTTTTGCCTCGCCCTAATATGTCTCGTTTCTAGAATCGAGGCAGAATGACAAAAATAACCACAGCCAAATCTCCTTCCTGCACTAGTGAAGGTCTTGTTCAACCCTTTTGTTTGACCATTAGAATGAGGGTGTGAACGAGGTCGTACCCGACCAAATAGAACAGTTAAATGTAATACTCAAAAGTTACACCAAGGTCGTTTCCTAGTGACCAAACCTTTCATTCAAAGTTCATTTTCCAGATGCAATTCAACACAAAAGGAGGGGGGGTGGCATGACAAGCCATTCGAAAATATCCATGATGTGTTTAGAAAGCCAGTTTGTAGCGGTCCTTTAGTGCCAACAGCACTTGATGATACTCAAACCTAAAATCAAGTGTAAGACCCGTTAAATTTAATTAATTAAATAATTAATTAATTAATAAATGCGGGTAGTGGGAACCTTGATGACATTAAATGTTAATTGGTATGACATGGGAAAGTACTAGCTCAAGTGGTTGAGAGTACTTGATTGTGTGAGAGAACTTGGGTTTGAGTCCTAAGTATGCCATTTATGTGTTTTTATTTATATTGTTTTAATATTATGATAGATCATGATGAGTGATCACTTAAGCTTAGGATTGTATGAATTAGTAAGAAATATGAATTTGGCATAATGGTCACACATTGGCTTGATGATTGAATGATTGTGTGTTCAAACCTTGATAGACATGAATTAAACATTATTTTTGCCAAAATTACATTTGGGCATGAATGTGAAAAGGCAAGGAAAAACCTAGATGGCCAAGGGGCAGCCAAAAGAGCTAGAAAAACAGTACATTAAGATCCATCGAATGGCCATTACCCCCAACATTTAACTATTTTCGTTTAAGCCAATTAACCCTAATTAAAGCAAGATTAAAGAGGCAAATTAGGGGTGAAAGAAGGGTTGGTTAAGGGCTGAAGTTATTTAAAGAGGAAATTCAGAACGAAATTGGAGAGTGTATGGTGAGATTTAAGTGCAACAAGAGGTTGAATTGGGAGAAAGCTTGAGGCAAGTCCTTATTGATCAAAGGAACACTCAATTTCCCAAATTTTAAGCAAGGATTCCAGGTTAGGGGAAGCTGAATTCCTCTTTGTACTTTTTGTGGGCTGATGTATGATTGGTGTAATGATTCTCTGTATGATCATGTTCAAAAATGTATGAAACCCTTGTGCTCTACTATATGATTGTGTTCCTAAGTTGTTGGGTGTGTAAACCAATATGGGAAGGCTAGGGATTCTAGTGTTCTGTGATTTTTGCGTACTTTCTGAGTTTAAATTAGGCCTAAGAGGTTTGCTTGCCATTATAGACTGCTTGGTAATGATTGAGTTATGTTTTGGTATGGTTTTAGTTGTTTGCATGCGTGAACAGGGAAGAAACTCTACTATTTTCACTCAAGCGAGTCACTCACGCCTAAGCAAAGATAACAGAAACTCATCCCTAGTTTTGGTTCGAGCATCTCGTTCAGGTGACCAACTTTGGTGTTGAGCGACACGTTATCTCGCTCAGGCGAGAATGGCTCGCCTAGGCGAGCCCGCGAGGAAACTTGGCACGTCTTCTATTTGAATCCTCATCCAGGCGAGGGATTGGTTGCTTGGGCGAAAGAGGGCCTCGCTCAGGCGAGAAGGTCTCGCCTAAGTGAGAGCTCGTGGAGAACCACTGAAACTCACTCGCTCAGGCGAGGGAGCCTAGCTTGAGCGAGATGGACATACTTGCTTGGGCGAAGGCTTCTAGCCTAAGCGAGAATAGTGAAGATTCGTGCTCATGATGCTTGATTAAGTTGTGGCTTGCTATGTTATCCAGAAATTTCATGAATAATGTGCATATGATTGTGATGTTGGGCTTGAAGGACTAAGTCCATAAAATCTGGGATGTGCTTGGTTTGAGTCGCGAGCGAGGAGTTCGTGATGGGTAGACCACATGCGGAACGTGAACGATTTTGTTCATGAGAGGTACTGAGCGAGGGAGTTCATTTCATGCTCAAACTTGAGAATGCTATGAGCGAGGGAGATCATAGTAGGAAAGGCGGGTATGCGTGTCCAAGTCCGAGCGAGGAGTTTGGATGACGTGTGAGGGAGTCCGTGAAGCAAGACTACGAGCAGGATAGACTTGTGGGTTGTACCACGAGGGAGGAGGGTCGTGGAAGCACATGAAAGTCCTATAATCAGGAGTACATGCATAAACTTATGATGATTATGAGTGTGGAAAAGTGGGTGGTTATTATAAAAGGATAAATAATTATAAATGCTTGGGTGAGTTTATTTCATATTTATTTTATCTATGTGTATAACTCACACTATTTGTTTGTGTGTGGCGATGATCGGGTAACTTGTTTTTCGGGAGCATATGATGTTACAGGTAAGCCAAGAGATGCTTAGTAGCAGAGAGTGGGAACAAATTACATGGGGATTTATAAAGACTTATTTTATTAGATTTTCATGTAATCTAATTATTGGTTTTTACTGCTTTTGGTTTTGAATTGTAAAGACTACTTATGTATGTTTTGACCTTATATCGCGATTCTTATGTTTTAAAGTTTAAAAATTTCTCGCGTTTTTGGGAAATGGTTGGTTAATGAATGAGGTATTTATTCCAATAAACTGTTTATTTTTTTTATTATTTTATTTAAGTAATATCCTACCAAGATGTTACATCAAGTCTGTAGAAAAAAATAAGCACCAAATAATTCATTTATTAATTCGTTCACAATGGGAATTGGAAAACTATTCTTGATAGTTATAACATTAAGTGCTCTATAATATGCAAAAACATGCCTAGATCAATCCTTCTTCTTGACTAGTGTTATAGGTGATGAAAAAGGGCTCTTGCTGGGTTGAATAATCCCTTCTTGAAGCATATCAACCAGTAATTTTTCAATTTTGGTCTTTTGACTATGTGGATAACAATATGTTTTCACTTTAATTGGCATTGCACCCTTAATTAAAGGAATATGATGGTGATGGAAACAAGGAGGTGGTAAAGTAGTTGGAGTATTAAAAATGAAAGCATGAACACATAACAAGTGAGTTAACTCTAATTTCATACCGACTAGTAAGTCCAACAATGGTAATTATAAGACCCGAGAAAATTAAATAAATAAATAAATATTTATTTAATAAATACGTGGGTGGGAACATCTAAGCTAATTAATGTGAAGAGAGAAGATAATGAATAGTACTAGCTTAAGTGGTTGAGAGTACTTGGCTCCTTATGGAAGGACTTGAGTTCAAGTCTTATGTATGACATTAGTGTGCTAATTTAATTATTTAATTATTTAATTATTTTAATAACATGTTAGACCATGGGGCGTAATAATATTATACTAGATGCATATAAATTATCATGAAACATGAATTGGTTGATTGGTTATGCATTGGCTTGGTAGTTGTGTGGTTGTGTGTTTATCCATTAATGTAATTTCGTTTTATCCATTAATGCAATTAAAATTGGGGTTGGAAAGTGAGAATAAGAGTGGAATTAGGAAGATGTAGGTCCTTTTGGTATATACCAATAACATGCACTGGAATCCATGTTTAGGGAGCTGTCATTTCCTATTTTTATGATATTATGTGCAATGGTGTTATATATTGATGCATGACAGCCTTCTCTTAAACCAAATTCTTTTATCGTTTAACCTCTTGATGTTTGTTGTATGTGGTTTTAGAGAGAGTATGTGTGTGCTTGTGGTTTTCGTTGTATTGAGTTCTCTATGTGACTCTATCACTACTGTGATTATTATGATTCTTCTTATTTTGACTTGCCATGATGTTTAGAGTTTTTCTTCTAAATCCGACACATTTATTATTGTTATTATTATTATTATTATTATTATTATTATTATTATTATTATTCCTTTTGTTTTATTATTGTTATTTTTATTATTATATCTATTATTCTTATTCTTATTTTATTTTACTATTATTATTATTATTATTTATTATATTATTATTACTTATTATTATTCTTATTCTTATTCTTGTTATTTTATTATTATCATTATTATTATTATTATTATATTCTTATTATTATTACTATTACTATTATTATTCTTATTCTTATTATATTATTTTTATTATTGTTATTATTATGATTTTTTATTTTATTTATGTTTTTATTATCATTATTAATTTTGTTGTTATTTTTATTATTATCATTATTATTGTTTTATTATCGTAGGATATTTTGGGTAATGATTATGTGTTTTTCCTGATTTTGTATATTGTTTGGTTGTGCAGCATTGTGTCTTGGGTATAACACTTTGTTTTGATGGTTTTATGTGAATTTCTGTGATTCTCTAGGATGTATGAAAGCAAGGACATGATTTTCATGTGTTGACATACACGTATCAGAGAGGCATTGGTGTGTCTGGTGGATATTTATGTGGCATGTTGTTGAACATTGATGAGTGTATAAACATGAACTTATGTTCTAGAAATGGTCTGTGGGAGGATTAGGTCCCTTAGGACCTAACTCAGATTGCCAAAAAAGAACCAGTAATAGTGTGGCGTCTGGCGCCACGTGGGTGGTTCGCTAGGCTAGAGGCCATGAAAAAGGGCTATGGGCAAAACCCGAGAGTTATCGCTTGGCGGTGCAGCGTGACTCACCAAACATAAGTTGTGAAATTAGGCTAAACCCAATTCCAAAGGGTTGGTGCTTAGTGGCGCGAGAAGTTTTGCCAGGCGATTACGTAAGTTTTAGACTTGGAGCAGATTCCAAAGGGTTGGCTCCTAATGTAACACCCCAACTAGAATTCGGTGCTACTAGATGTTCTTTACTTGTCTAACGTACCATTTACTTAAGGAAAAATTTATTTGTATTCAATTAATAAATACCAAACAAAAAAAATAATAATAATACATCACTCGAATGTATCATCTGTTAGACATACATGATATTTATGCGAATAAAATGTTAACATACATATAAGTGTTTGTAACAGATGTTTGTTTATACTTTTACAAGCAACTAAAGGTACTTTTAGTTTGAAATACATCACAAACAAGTTACACCATATCAGTTGTAGCTTTAACATAATCCAAGGTTACAAGAAAAGTTAGGCTAAACAATCTCATTGTTACATGTTAGGTCTCCAATTTCTTCCTCTGAAAAATAAAGAAAGTAAGGGTGAGTCTTTCCCTTAACTCCAAAACTTCATCATAACATTTCAAAGTATGGTCATTTGAATAAATTGTCAATTGAATGAAACATTTTCACAAAAGTTTAAATCTCCATAATGTCATAACTAACCATGCCAAAAATATCAAAATCAAATTAATCAATAAAATAATCATTTCCGTATGTTTTAAATTTAGGATATCAAAATCCTCATTATCAATCTTTTAATAATCATATTTGTATAATTTCGAGTTTCAACTCATCAGTATATTCATCTCATATTCTTTCTTTATATACTTTGGGTCCCAAACGCTGCCATTAGACTTTTCTGAATCATAATGGTCTTACGCCAATATGGATAGTGCCAGCAGGCTAAACGTTCTCACGGATACAACGTGTACGTTATTCCACCTTCCTGGTCTTAAAGTATGGTCAAGAGGACGGTTGAGAATAGAGTGTGAGGCTTGTGAATTTTCGAATACCCGGCTAATTGTATACGTCAATCCAGGGTATCTATATCACCACCCTCGATTCTCCTAGGTCTATCAGACCTTTCTCTGGACTCTATACCCAGTGTATCTCTATACTATCCATACAGTCCTTTTTATTCTTTATTTCTGTACTTTAATTTATAATCATCCTTTCGCATTATCTTTATAATTCTTGAGACTTTCACAGAATTTTGGCAGCATAACAACTGCGTTTTTAATTTGTCACAATTTTCAAAATAGTAAAAACAACCAAGTTAAAAAGAATTTAAAATTAACAACCAAGCATAAATCATTCTTTCACAATAACTTTACAGAAAATTAATCAAAACAGTAGTCATAATTAAAACATAATTTTCGTATAAAATTTTATAAGTAAAATAACAAACTTGTTTTATTTATAACTTTTTGTGTAAAACTCCAAATAAGATGATTCTTGAACCTAACCCTAGGTTTTCATACCTGTCAACACCCAATTTCGTCTGGGTAACAATGATAAAATAAAATAATTAATTAATTAAAGTTCAATTGAGAAGAATAAATAAATAAATAATTAAGAAAAGAAAAGAAAAAATATGTTTTGGTTTGAGAAAAATAATTATCTATTTATTTTATTATTATTATTATTTTATTTTAGTTATTTATTTGTTTATTTGGGCTTATTATTTTATTACATTATTTTTCTTTCTATTATTACAGCTCCTTTTTTTTGTTTTACGTCTCTCATTCTAGTTTAATAATAAAAAAAATAAAAAAAAGAAACAAAAAAAAAGAAAAAAAAAAAGAGAGAAGGGAAAGGGGAAAGAAATAGGTAACGTAAAGCCTCTCTTTTGTCGGACCCAAGCATGCTATGCTATCATGGTTTTGTATTGGGAAAGGTCTGTGGCATGGTCATGATGGCTGAAGGAGCAGGAAGCAACATCTGCTCTCAGTCTGGTCCCAAATTTCAAAATTGGAAGGTGCAGAGGGTTACATAATAAAAAGGGGAAGATTCATGAGAGGGGGGTCTTTTTTTGAATTACTACAGAGAGGGGAGAGGGCACTAGAAATCAGTGAGGGAGAGAAGGAGTCAAATTTGGGAAACGGAAACAAAGCTGTTAGTGCATTAAGTTTTATTTTCACGGTAAGTGTTCTTAACTCCTCTTTAGTTTATGTTACCGTGACTTGATGTTGTTGTTGATGTTCATGGGTGTATGAATTAGAGCTTATGTTAATTTGATATTGATGTTCATGAATGTATGGATGGTTTGAAATGAGCATGGTTATTCCTTTTGTTTATTCTTATTGCAACTGGTACAGTAAAGAACAGAGCACAATTTCTTTTATTTTATTTTTATTTTATCTGTTAATATATGTTCTTGTTTGGATGTTACTGTTGTCCGAGTGAGTGCTGAAAAATAACCTCATCCTCAATCTCAATCTCTCTCGCCACCATCATCTTTCCCTCATCACCTTCACCTGCAAGACTGCCAAGCCAGAACCCAAACACACTTCACCATCATCTTCAAGTCACACCTGAAAATAAAACATAGACCCAAAAGCAGTATTCACACAGTCATCAACACAAACTCTCCCATCATCACCCTCATCATAAACTCGTCCGCCATTAACGAACCTTCGTCACCAACCAGCATATTCAATTTTGGACTCTTATACTGCACTACAAACACAAGACTCCTCCATCGTCATTTTCACATCCACCTGCATAAAAAACCAAAATAAAGAAAAAACAGATACCAAACTCAGCACGCACACACAGAAGTTTTATCCCACAAGTCTTCATCCTAGTTTGGCACCACTTGAGACTCTTCGCACACTTTCACCTTCACCATCGCAACATTCCCACTCCCACGGCATACCCCTTTTGTAGAGCCACCATCTCAACATCACATCACCATTTCGACACAAGCAACAAACCAGAATCACATTCATCATCATCACTGTCACGCACTCAAATATACCATAACAACCCAATACAAATAAGAAGCAGAGGGCCGCCGGCGATTCGAAGCTCTGAACGGGAGTATGGTCGCTTGTGGTCGCGTGAACGGAGGAGTGTGGTCGCGTGATGGTTGCGGAGGGGGATAGTCGAACATCGGGAAGCTTGGCATCACCGGTGGCACGTCTCGTCGCGGCAGCAGCGGCGTTCACGGTGGCGGCCACAGACGTTGCGTCGTCGGAGTTCGAGCAGAGGAGTGTGGTCGCGCTCAATGGCGAACCCAACGGCGGCGGCTCGCGCGAGAAGGAAAAGGAGCAACGCCGTCGGCTCCAAGCGTCGCCGGTGAGGGCAAGCGGCGACGACGATGTGGCTGCCGTGTCTCGTTTTATATTTCCCGGGAAGTGGAGGAGACGTCGGTGCAGGAGCATTTCGCGAGAGAGGGGAGTGAAGGGTGACGGCGTCGCCGGTGAAGCCTCCGGCGGAGGTCGTTGGTGGCGGCTAAGGCGGACGCGCGTCCAGGCCTGGGGCTGTGTTGGTGGTGTCGAGAAGAAGAGATGCCATGGTGAGGGGAAGAAGCTTGGCTTCTGTTAGGGTTTTTTTTCTAAAAAATAAAAAGGGGCAGTAGGCCTTGAACCCTTTTACCACGCGCACCCCCTCTTTTACCTCAACCACACCCTCCTCATTTCTTTTCGTGCACCCCCATTTTTAATTCTTACACCTCTGTTTTGCGTTTCCTTAACACATTCCTTTATTTACTGCACGCACCCCACCTGTTACTTCACGCACCTCTCACATGTGATACTCCTGCACCCCATGCCTTTGTCTTTTGTTTTTGGGTTTGTTGTTGTATTTGCTTTGTGCACCCCACCAATTACTCGTGCACCCTTACTTTTTTGTTTTCCACTTTTATCCATCTTAAATATTTTCATCCTTTTATAAATTTACTTATTTATTTATTTATTTTTATTTATTTTATTTAAAAAAAAAGAAAACAATTATATTTGAACATTATAAAAATTAAAATATAGAAAAAATCAAAAAATGGTTCTCTTTCATTTTTATTGTGTCTGTCCGACCGCCCGCGTCGTGTGACACTTTCTTCCAAATAATTTAAAAAAATACTAAAATAATTTTCTTTCCCTTTTAGTGTCTGCCCGATCGCTCGCATCGTATGACACATGTTTTCAAATAATTCAAAAACACCAAAAAATATATAAAATTTCAAAATACAAAAACATCAACGTTTTTAAACAAGATATCTTTTTAAGAACTACGTAACCCTGATTTCTCATTTTTAATGAGAATACGTAGGACCAAGGTCAATCCTTGTCGGGCCCAAAAAACAAAAAAAATTATTTTTGTTTCTTTTTAGTTTTTTTTTGTCTTATTATTTTTTGGGAAAAGTTAATATTTTGAAAACCACATCAACTTTGCATTTTTTAATTAAAGGTACCGCCCTTGGGCGGGCGCGATAGGGTGCTAACACCTTCCCTACGTGTAACCGACTCCCGAATCCAAAATATGGTTTTTCGCAGACTTGTCTTATCTTTATGGTTTTCCATAGTTTTCCAGAATAACTATGGTGGCGACTCCCAAATCTTTTTTAAACTCGTTTCTTTTTTTGATTCGCCTTCTCGTCGCGATTCCGGTTGCGACAGCTGGCGACTCCACTGGGGACGCTAGAGAGTCAAGCTATTTAATTAGATATGCGGACTGAATGTGGTTTTCCTTTTTTTTTATTTATTTATTTTCTTTTATTTCTTTTTTTCCCCTTTCTTTTATTTCATTATTATTTTTTTTTGTCTCTTTTTTTTATTTGTATATTCTTGTCTCTATTTTAATTTATTTATATCTATCTCTTGGAATGATTGTGTGTAAATTGTTTCGCATATTTTGTTATATATCTGCCTGGGAAGTTTTCTGGTTGTTTTGCAGGTGGGGGTTATGGCATGCATCATCCTCCCTCCACACACACACACTTTGTGCATATCATGAGCGGGGCCCTATACCCGGGTCTGTGTAACTTAGAGTTAGAGGGGATTGTGTAGCAGTGCCACAGTGGATGAACTTCCCAAGTGGTCATTGTGAGAACCCCAGCTAGAGTTTGTTTACTTCGTTGGTACTCCCACGTCTTGTTGTCTACCAACTGTTGTGGGAAATGCCTAGAAGTAGGCCATAGCTCTAGTGACCTTGATCCTTAAGTATTAGGGAACTATCCTGGTGAGCGCATATATTTTACCTTAGGACCATTAGGCATCGAACCTCTGATAAGGTACAAGGGGAGACATGTGCATTACCTTAATTCTCATCTTATTTTTTTTCCTCGCTTTATTTGAATTAGCAATGAAGTCATGTGTCTGTACTTTCTTTCACGGCATCATCATACATGCATTGTGATTATTTGTTCATGCATAACATGTATTTTGTCATGCCATGCCATAACATTTCTTGTGATTCTAGGTCAGAAATTTTAAGGCTGTGATTGAGTTTGTGAAAAAAAAAACACAAGAAATTAACATGGGATTTCAAGTCGGAGGGAATTTAGGGTCGGATGCCTTGAAGAAGAAGTTACCTATCAGGGTTATAGATAGCAATCTGAATGGTTTAAGGGAAATAGTGCAACAAATGAAGACTATACAGAAGAATGCTTTCAAGAAGCGGTATGGGAACTTATTGAGGTTGTTGAATGTGGAAGTCCAAGCGTCGGCAGTCACTGCTTTGGCCCAATATTATGATCCGCCGCTCAGATGTTTCACCTTCCAGGATTTTCAGTTGGCACCAGTAGTAGAAGAGTTCGAGCAGATTTTGGGTTTGTCGGTGGAAGATAAAGTCCCTTACAGATATTCTGAGCAACGAGCATCTATCTCTACGTTGGCAGGAATCTTGAAGGTACACCCTGCTGAGCTAGAGAGTAATATGGCCTCCAAGGGCAACTTGAAGGGGATCCCCCAAGGGTATTTAGAAGGGCACTTACGTCGTCTGGCTGAGAAAGAGATAGGGGAGACGTTCATGGATGTGTTGGCTCTCACACTATATGGAGTCGTGCTCTTCCCTAACATGGAGAATTTTGTTGATCAAGCGGCCATCGATGTGTTTGTTGCTTACAAGATTCATTCGGAAAGTCCAGTCACTGCGGTTCTAGCTGATGTGTACGGGGGTTTGAATTTGTGCTACGCACTCAAGAGGAAGAAGATGTTATGCTGTGTACCTATATTGTATGTATGGTTTATATCCCGAGTCCGCTTGGGTACAGTAAATGCTGAATGTCAGATTGGGGAATTGCCACATGGCGGCGTTGAAATTCGAGGGGCGAAAGAATGGGCCCAATTCTGTGCAGGTTTGGATGGGGGAAAGATTAGATGGTGTGTCCCTGGGCTGCCCAAATCGCATGTCATTTCCTGTGGGGATTTCCCTAACGTCCCTCTGATAGGTACCAGAAGTTGTGTGAATTATAACCCTGTTCTGGCGCAACGGCAGTTTGGGTGTCCAATTAAGAGCTCTCCAACTCCAGAATCTCTGGTCGCCATATGGACTTATTATGAAGAAGGAATTTCTCAAGATCTAATTCGACGAGTTAGGAGTGCCTGGGGTGAGGTTTTGCGTGCAGAAAAAGACCCAAGGCCATGGGTAATGGACGGGAAAATATCTTACCGACGATGGATTCTGGAAAGGGTTAATATGATCAAGTTACCTTTCAAATCGGACTCCCCTGCTCCGGAGCGATTGGAACCTGCTGAGTCTGAGGAGGTGAAAGGGCTAAAAGAAGAGATCGAGAAGATGAAATTAAAAAATGCCAAATTAATTAACGAGCTTCAAAGTCTCCGACATGAGTATGTGGATCTGAGGCGTGATAATGAGGAAATGACAAAAGCGTATGAAGGGATTCTTAGGCAACAAAGAGAAGAACGAGATCATGCTTTCAGAGTGAAACAGGATTTGGCCGCAGCAAGCACCGCATTAAAATCAAAGGACCGAGAGAGAGATGCAGCAGCAGCATCTAAGCGCCAAAGGGATCAGTTGTGTGAAGAATTTAAGAGAGAGAAAATTGAAGCACTGAGACGGTTGCACAATGCTCAAATGAGAATTAGTGAGGTTGAACAACAAATGAGAGAGGTGGTGTCGACCTATGAGGTGAAGATGGACGAGGAGCGTTGGCATAGAGCTGAATTGGAAAAGGAACATCGAGAGGTGATCAGTCGGATGAATGAGTACACAGCCGAGCAGGAAATGACTATAGAACATTGGAAGAGATGTTTCTCACAGCTAGCTGCCTTGGCGAATGGAGCAATTGAAGAAATCCCACGATTATTAGCTGAAGCAGAGGCTGCACTACCGATCTTCAATCCGCCAAGGGAGATTGAAGCTTTCTTTAATCATTGCAAGAAGTTGATGAGGGAGATGAAGAGCATGATAGTCAGGGGTAGGGAATAGGTTTTATTTCTTTTCTTGTTTAATGAATGTAGAAGACTTGTTAATGGTTGGGTTGTATCAGTTTCGTGTTAATTTCTATGATATATTTACCTTAACGTTCTCACAGCTTTAAAATTTCCGACTAGAATAAATGTTTTGCATTCATTTTATTTCTTTTCATTCTTCATAATTCATTTCATTTAACGAAATAATAGAGCAAAATCAAATACGACGGCAAAATTTCCACGACACCCTTATCGCACACGAGCTAACCACAGAAGCATGGAAGATTGGGAAGAAGCCCATGAAGCTGTGAAGGCTGACATTAACGAGCTAAAGGATCAAGTGGGCCAAATCCTAGAGGTTTTGAAGTCACTGAAGGCTTCAGGGGAGGCCTCATCCGCTAGGGTCGAGGAGAATGCTCATTCTTATGGTACGCCTCTAGGCGCGTCAGTCCCGTTCCCAATGTACGGCTTGCCTCCGGGATACACTCCTCTAGTTGGAGAATATTCAGATGCAGAACAAACTTCTTTCTCTTTTCCTGCAGCTAACAACACACTATCGAACGGTACCCAAGGGCCGATGTTAGCTTCGACACCCGTGACAGGAGCGGAGATGAATGAGACAGTCACATTCACAGGACCGAGGATGACTGTGGCGCCCCAGCCTCCGAAAACATTCATCGATGCAGATGCTGCGACTAAAGCTGCACCACACGCTACAGTCCAAGCAATATCCACTGTTGTTGATGGGGCTAAGAGTAAGCTTGAAATTCTTGAGGAAAGGATTCGTGCCATTGAGGGTGGTGGAAGCTATGGGTTCGGTGATGTGGCGAGATTAAGCCCGGTTCCTGGTGTGATGATACCACACAAGTTTAAGGTCCCAGAATTTGAAAAGTATCACGGCACCACATGCCCTAAAAGCCATCTGACAATGTACAGTAGAAAGATGGCTGCTTATGCCTATGATGAAAAATTGCTAATACATTGTTTCCAAGATAGTTTGGCTGGGGTAGCATTGAATTGGTATACACACTTGGAGCCATCTCGAATTCATTCCTGGATGGATTTGGCCGATGCCTTTGTGAAACAGTATAAATACAACATGGATAGTGCGCCAGATAGATTGCAATTGCAAAACATGGCCAAGAAGGATACTGAGTCCTTCAAGGAATATGCACAACGGTGGAGAGAGTTGGCTGCTCAGGTTGAGCCACCTCTACTTGATAAGGAGATGGTGGCGACGTTTGTAAACACGCTGCAATCACCATTTTATGAGCATGTATTGGGGAATGTGTCTTCCAATTTCGCTGATATCATCATCATAGGGGAAAGAATAGAAATCGGGTTAAAAAGCGGAAAGATTGCATATGGCCCATTCGCGGCTGCAACTCCTAAGAAACCTAATTTTATTCCCGGAAAGAAGAAAGAAGCAGAAGTACAAGCGGCCTCAGTGATGCCTGTGTGGGAAAGTCGGGCTCCTACGATTAATTATCGACCACACTTGAACCAACCTCCTTATGTGGCCAATGCAATGTCTGTTCATCAAACACGACCTCAGCAACAAGGGTTTTATCAACCGTCGAATCTTTATCAACCACAACGTGCTCCAAACAGTGCTTGGAAAACCGAACCTAACTCGAATTTCAACAGAAACGCGGAACAAAACGCTAATCTAGGGAGGAATCAAGAGAGGAACTTCGTTCATTTCACTCCTATTCCTATGTCATATACGGAATTGTTGCCTCATCTCCTCCAAAAGCGTTTGGTGGCCATTTGTCCGATGAAGCCTGTGCAACCTCCGTTCCCCAAGAATTATGATCCAAATGCCAAATGTGATTATCACGGAGGGGGAGTTGGTCACTCTATTGAGAATTGTGTGTCCTTTAAACACAAGGTGGAAGCTTTAATCAACTCAGGATGGATAAAGTTCCATGAAGACAAACCTAGTGTTGAGGCTAATCCCCTTTCTGGTCTTGGGAACCCTTCGACAAATGCCATTGAGGTTAAGAAACACCGACTGGTGAGGGATGTGAATGAAATTCGAAGCTCCAAGCGGTTTGTTTTTGAGACACTATTAAAATTGGGTTTGTTAAAAGGAGAATATAACCTGAGTAAAAAGTGTGGATTCCATCTGAGTGCTAAACATTCTATCGATGAATGCACAGAGTTCGAGGATGTTCTACAAAATCTTATAGACAGAAACTTTGTGCAAGTATGTCACGGACACATGGAGGATGAAGTATTTGCACAAGATGGTGCGGAACCCGGTGTGACTTTGCCAGAGCCATTGGTGATTCATTTCACTAGATCCACCTCTACCCCGACAATTCAAGAAAGACAATCTATTATTATCCAAACACCCTCCCCATTTCCCTACAAAAGTGAGAAAGCTGTTGTAACATCCCTGGCGTACCACGCCCAGAGCATGTCAGGTTACTACAGCCCGATGCACCCCAACCCCTCACCCTTCTCCGTCCATTCATACTGGGTGGGTTGTTGCCAGTGGGAATCGAACCCCCAACCTGACCTTTAACACCTCTGGCACACCAGCAGATGCTACCAGTTGTGCTGCAGCGCAACTGGTAGCATCTGCTGGTGTGCCAGAGGTGTTAAAGGTCAGGTTGGGGGTTCGATTCCCACTGGCAACAACCCACCCAGTATGAATGGACAGAGAAGGGTGAGGGGTTGGGGTGCATCGGGCTGTAGTAACCTGACATGCTCTGGGCGTGGTACGCCAGGGATGTTACAGCTGTCCCATGGAAATATGGTGCATACGTGTTAGGTGAGGAACAACGGGTAGGTGGTCAACCTAGCAGTGGTGAGTCAGTGGTGGAAAATATATCAGGCATCGGTGGAATTACGAGAAGTGGTCGAATCTTTACGCCTCCAAACTTGATGAAAGATGGAGTTGGCAATAATGAATCGGCGAATACCAAAAAGGCTAAGGAACTCTTGAAAGGGAAAACCATCCAAACCGACGAGGGTCTAAGAAAAGATGATGGGAAAGAAGTATCTGATGAGGAGGCTTGCGAGTTCTTGAAGTTCATACAACAAAGCGAGTATAAAGTGGTCGAACAGTTGAATCGCCTGCCTGCTCGAATCTCACTTTTAGAACTACTCATGCATTCAACCTCTCATAGAAAGTTGTTAATGAAGATACTCAACGGAGCGCATGTGGAGCAAAATATTTCTCTGGACAGTTTTAAGGGAATTGTTAACAATATCACTGCTAATAATTACCTCACGTTTACCGATGAAGAGATACCTACTGAAGGGAGGGGACACAACAAGGCCCTCCATGTCTCTGTAAAATGCTTGGATCATGTCATAGCACGTGTATTGATCGACAATGGATCTTCCCTGAATGTAATGCCAAAAACAACGTTGGGAAAGCTACCGTGTGAAGGTATTCACATGAAACCAAGTGCAATGATAGTGAGAGCTTTCGATGGGAGTAAAAGAGAAGTAATGGGAGAGGTAGAATTGCCGATCCAAATAGGGCCATGTGTCTTTCAAATAACTTTCCAAGTGATGGACATCCTTCTAGCATACAGTTGCTTGTTGGGTCGTCCATGGATTCACTCAGCGGGCGTAGTACCTTCAACCTTGCACCAAAAGTTAAAATATGTCATGGGTGACAAATTAGTGATTGTTTCAGCGGAGGAAGATATTTTAGTAAGTGGGCCTTCATCTTCTCGCTATATTGAAGCAGCAGAGGAAGCCCTTGAGACAGCCTTCCAATCTTTGGAAATTGTGGGAAATGCCTATGTGGAGCCCTTTCCAATGAACCCACACTTGTCGCGTACTTCCCTTATGACGGCCAAGGTCATGTTGAAAGAGGGATATGAGTACGGAAAGGGGCTAGGCAAGTACGAGCAAGGATTGATGTATCCTTTAGAAGTCACCGAGAAAAAGAATAAATACGGCCTTGGATACAAGCCTACTAGAGAGGATAAGAGGAGGCTGGCGGAAGAAAGGAGAGAGCGCGGTGTGGCTCGAATCCAAGGAAAAGGACTAGGGTTAGGAAAGATTCGCATCTGTGACATCAGAGATAGCTTCCGCAGCGCGGGATGGATCAACACTAGTCAGATAGCAGCTGTCAGAGATGAAGATGAACCTGAAAGCTTGGTTTTTGTGCAGCCTTGTGCTCCAAATGCGCTACTCAACAATTGGGAGACTTTGGATCTACCCGTGATGTTTAATTTGGTTAAAATGTAATATTTTTAATTTATCCTATTTCTTTACCCGGAGCTTTAGGATTCATGACTTAACAGGATGACACCTTTTCCTTTATGCTCAGCGTGATAATCAATTTGTGTTTGCTACCTTTGTTATCTTTGTTTGCATTTTTCATTGTTTGTTTGTTTATTTATCTTTTTTTATAAACTCAAATAATGCAGATATGATAATGAATGTTTTGAAAATAACAATGTCGATATCCCTAACTTCGAGCACCCTGTCAATAATATGGAAGATGATTATGAAGGTGACTCCGAACCCTCCCCTGAACTAATGAGATTAGTGGAACAAGAATCTAGGGAAATAAAACCCCATCAAGAAGATGTTGAAGTGCTTGACCTAAGTGAGGGGGATGAAAAGAAAGAAGTGAAAATTGGCACGAGTATGAAGAAAGAAGTGAAAGAAGAATTGTGTGTGCTGCTAAAGGAGTTTAGGGATGTGTTCGCTTGGTCGTACAATGATATGCCTGGTTTAGATACTGATATAGTACAACATAAGCTTCCACTCAAACCGGAATGCCCTCCAGTCAGACAAAAGCTAAGAAGGATGAAACCAGAAATGTCATTAAAGATTAAAGAAGAAGTGCAAAAGCAATTTGACGCTGGATTTCTAGCTGTGGCAAAATACCCTCAATGGGTGGCAAATATTGTACCCGTGCCCAAGAAGGATGGGAAGGTTCGGATGTGCGTTGACTATAGAGATTTGAACCGGGCGAGCCCAAAAGACAACTTCCCATTACCGCACATCGATACATTAGTGGATAATACAGCCAAGTTCTCGTTATTTTCGTTTATGGATGGCTTCTCGGGATATAATCAGATTAAGATGGCACCTGAAGATATGGAAAAGACCACGTTTATCACATTGTGGGGGACATTTTGCTATAAGGTGATGTCTTTCGGGCTTAAGAATGCTGGGGCCACCTATCAAAGGGCCATGGTGGCACTTTTTCATGATATGATGCACAAAGAAATCGAGGTTTATGTAGATGACATGATCGCCAAGTCTGAGTCAGAAGAAGAACACATCCTCAACCTAAGGAAATTATTTGAGAGATTGAGGAAATTTAAACTTAAACTAAACCCAGCAAAATGCACATTCGGTGTGAGATCTGGAAAGTTGTTGGGTTTTGTTGTCAGTCAAAAGGGGATAGAAGTCGATCCCGACAAGATGCGTGCGATAATCGAAATGTCTGCTCCCAGTACAGAAAAGGAGGTACGGGGTTTCTTGGGCAGACTAAACTACATTGCTAGGTTCATCTCCCAGTTAACCGCCACTTGTGAACCAATATTCAAGCTATTGCGTAAAAACTAGGTTGTTGAGTGGAATGAAGACTGTCAGACTGCTTTTGATAAAATCAAACAATATCTACAAGATCCTCCTGTGTTACGCCCGCCCGAACCGGGGAAGCCACTCCTTATGTATTTGACGGTACTTGATGAGTCAATGGGTTGTGTGTTGGGTCAACATGACAAAACTGGAAAAAGAGAGCGTGCCATATACTACCTGAGCAAGAAGTTCACGGAATGTGAACAGCGATACTCGTTTTTAGAGCGAACTTGTTGCGCATTGGCATGGGCTGCCCATCGTCTAAGACAATACATGTTGAGTCATTCTACCTGGTTGATATCCAAGACTGACCCTATCAAGTATATTTTTGAAAAGCCCGCTCTCACTGGAAGGATAGCCCGGTGGCAAATGCTATTGTCAGAATACGACATTGTGTATGTCACTCAGAAGTCCATCAAGGGTAGTGCTTTGGCTGAATATCTGGCCCAACAACCCGTTAACGATTACCAGTCGATGCAACCCGAATTTCCGGATGAGGACATCATGACCTTGTTTGAAGATGACCAAGAAGATGAGAACATAAAGAGATGGACGTTATTATTCGACGGGGCTTCTAACGTCATGGGACATGGTATAGGGGCAATACTAATATCTCCAGAAAACCAATACATTCCAATGACAGCAAGGTTGTGTTTTAATTGCACAAACAATATCGCTGAATACGAAGCATGCGCTATGGGCATCCAAGTCGCGATTGAGTCAAAGGCAAAATTTTTGAATGTATATGGAGATTCAGCGTTGGTTATCCATCAACTAAGGGGAGAATGGGAAACTAGGGATCAGAAGTTGATTCCCTACAAAACTTATATCATGGAATTGGTGGAGTATTTTGATTTCATTAAATTCCACCATATTCCGCGAGAGGATAACCAATTGGCAGATGCCTTAGCTACTTTATCATCGATGTTCAAGATTAATCAGGATGGGGTAATGCCGATGATCCAAATGAAGAGCCATGAAGGGCCAGCATATTGCCATTTTATTGAAGAAGAGTTAGACGGTAAGCCGTGGTATTTTGATATTAAACGCTATATAAAAACCAGAGAATACCCTGAAGAAGCATCTGAGAATGATAAAAGGACACTGAGAAGGTTGGCTGCAAATTTTATCCTGAGTGGGGATGTGTTGTACAAGAGAAATCATGATATGGTTCTCCTTCGATGCGTAGATGCAAAAGAGGCCGAGTCAATATTGGAGGAAGTTCATGAAGGAACTTTTGGCACACACATGAATGGACACTCGATGGCTAGAAAGATCTTGAGGGCTGGTTACTTTTGGTTGACTATGGAGAATGATTGTTGCACACACGTGAGAAAGTGCGAGAAATGTCAGAAGTATGCCGATAATATCAATGCGACACCCACTACTTTAAACTTAATGTCTGCCCCATGGCCATTTTCAATGTGGGGGATAGATGTCATCGGGGCTATAGAGCCAAAAGCCTCAAACGGACATCGCTTCATTCTAGTTGCAATTGATTATTTCACTAAATGGGTGGAAGCTGCTTCCTACGCTAGTGTGACTAGGAAGGTTGTGACTAAATTTATAAAAAGAGAGTTAATTTGTAGGTACGGGTTGCCTAGCAAGATAATCACTGATAATGCCACCAATCTGAACAATCAAATGATGGCCGAATTGTGTGAAGGATTTAAAATTCAGCATCATAATTCTTCTCCTTATCGTCCAAAGATGAATGGGGCAGTCGAGGCTGCTAATAAGAATATCAAGAAGATTGTACAGAAAATGGTGGTCACGTATAAAGACTGGCATGAGATGCTTCCCTTTGCTTTGCATGGGTATCGCACCTCAGTACGTACATCAACTGGGGCAACACCTTTTTCTCTGGTGTACGGAATGGAGGCAGTACTACCCTTCGAGGTAGAAATCCCATCCCTACGAGTGTTAATGGAGACCCAGTTGGAAGATGCAGAATGGGTTCAGGCCCGATTTGACCAGCTTAATCTCATTGAGGAAAAAAGGCTAGCAGCAGTGTGTCATGGACAGTTATACCAAAGAAGGATGAAAAAGGCATTCGACAAGAGGGTGCGCCCTAGAGAGTTCCATGAAGGCGAGCTAGTCTTGAAAAAGATCTTACCTATACAAAAGGATCATAGGGGCAAGTGGACTCCAAATTATGAAGGCCCGTATGTGGTGAAGAAAGCATTTTCTGGTGGGGCACTAATTCTCATAAGGATGGATGGAGAGGAGTTACTGTTACCGGTCAATTCTGATGCGGTCAAAAAGTTTTATACATGATGATTCCTTGATAGGAAGTGCTACTAGGGGATATTGACATTGTCTCCAAATTTTGTTGTATTCTGCTTTGTTTTTCATTCAATAAACACCATTTTTTTCTCTCCATAAATTTAAAGCAATGAATGTCACGCTGAGTTCGTAAAGAGAATAATGAACAAAAAAGAAGAGAATAAAAGTATGTGCATACTAACGAGGCATCACGGGTACATTCACTAAGAGTAGACTCATTTTTGGAGGGTGTCGTGGAAAAAAAATTAGTAAATAAAAAGGCAAAAAATAAAGCTTCATATGAACTTTATCCATGCATCCATGCATTTATGCATCCTCACCGCATTACATCTTTTGCCTAAAGATTGAATCTTGTCGGTTAAGCATTCAAGCAGTGTTTACTGGCACATCAAAATCAAACTTCGGGTTCTCCTTTCATATATGGACATTCTCCCCTTAGTTTTCTTATGTCTACATCAAGGCCCTCTCCGATGGAATGGTCATTGATTTTCTTTCTTTACATGAAGGCCCTCTCCGATGGAATGGTCATTGATTTTCTTATGTTTACATCAAGGCCCTCTCCGATGGAATGGTCATTGATTTTCTTTCTTTACATCAAGGCCCTCTCCGATGGAATGGTCATTGATTTTCTAATGTTTACATCAAGGCCCTCTCCGATGGAATGGTCATTGATTTTCTTTGTTTACATCAAGGCCCTCTCCGATGGAATGGTCATTGATTTTCTTTCTTTACATCAAGGCCCTCTCCGATGGAATGGTCATTGATTTTCTTATGTTTACATCAAGGCCCTCTCCGATGGAATGGTCATTGATTTTCTTTCTTTACATCAAGGCCCTCTCCGATGGAATGGTCATTGATTTTCTAATGTTTACATCAAGGCCCTCTCCGATGGAATGGTCATTGATTTTCTTTCTTTACATCAAGGCCCTCTCCGATGGAATGGTCATTGATTTCTTTGTCACATCATGATCCTCTCCTTTAGAATGGTCGAGTTTGTTTTCTTCTTTTGATCACGACCCTTTTCTTTGAATTGGTCTTGTATATGCTTGTTTTGTTTTTTCCTCTTTTCCTTTAAAACCCAAACGAAATTAGTGTTTTTATCTTTACTCATCTTTTACTTTGATAACCTATGAAAGTTAAAATTTCATACTATCAAGTAAAATCTAAGTAAAGAGGGGCAACTGTCAACACCCAATTTCGTCTGGGTAACAATGATAAAATAAAATAATTAATTAATTAAAGTTCAATTGAGAAGAATAAATAAATAAATAATTAAGAAAAGAAAAGAAAAAATATGTTTTGGTTTGAGAAAAATAATTATCTATTTATTTTATTATTATTATTATTTTATTTTAGTTATTTATTTGTTTATTTGGGCTTATTATTTTATTACATTATTTTTCTTTCTATTATTACAACTCCTTTTTTTTGTTTTACGTCTCTCATTCTAGTTTAATAATAAAAAAAATAAAAAAAAGAAACAAAAAAAAATAAAAAAAAAAGAGAGAAGGGAAAGGGGAAAGAAATAGGTAACGTAAAGCCTCTCTTTTGTCGGACCCAAGCATGCTATGCTATCATGGTTTTGTATTGGGAAAGGTCTGTGGCATGGTCATGATGGCTGAAGGAGCAGGAAGCAACATCTGCTCTCAGTCTGGTCCCAAATTTCAAAATTGGAAGGTACAGAGGGTTACATAATAAAAAGGGGAAGATTTATGAGAGGGGGGTCTTTTTTTGAATTACTACAGAGAGGGGAGAGGGCACTAGAAATCAGTGAGGGAGAGAAGGAGTCAAATTTGGGAAACGGAAACAAAGCTGTTAGTGCATTAAGTTTTATTTTCACGGTAAGTGTTCTTAACTCCTCTTTAGTTTATGTTACCGTGACTTGATGTTGTTGTTGATGTTCATGGGTGTATGAATTAGAGCTTATGTTAATTTGATATTGATGTTCATGAATGTATGGATGGTTTGAAATGAGCATGGTTATTCCTTTTGTTTATTCTCATTGCAACTGGTACAGTAAAGAACAGAGCACAATTTCTTTTATTTTATTTTTATTTTATCTGTTAAGATATATTCTTGTTTGGATGTTACTGTTGTCCGAGTGAGTGCTGAAAAATAACCTCATCCTCAATCTCAATCTCTCTCGCCACCATCATCTTTCCCTCATCACCTTCACCTGCAAGACTGCCAAGCCAGAACCCAAACACACTTCACCATCATCTTCAAGTCACACCTGAAAATAAAACATAGACCCAAAAGCAGTATTCACACAGTCATCAACACAAACTCTCCCATCATCACCCTCATCATAAACTCGTCCGCCATTAACGAACCTTCGTCACCAACCAGCATATTCAATTTTGGACTCTTATACTGCACTACAAACACAAGACTCCTCCATCGTCATTTTCACATCCACCTGCATAAAAAACCAAAATAAAGAAAAAATAGATACCAAACTCAGCACGCACACACAGAAGTTTTATCCCACAAGTCTTCATCCTAGTTTGGCACCACTTGAGACTCTTCGCACACTTTCACCTTCACCATCGCAACATTCCCACTCCCACGGCATACCCCTTTTGTAGAGCCACCATCTCAACATCACATCACCATTTTGACACAAGCAACAAACCAGAATCACATTCATCATCATCACTGTCACGCACTCAAATATACCATAACAACCCAATACAAATAAGAAGCAGAGGGCCGCCGGCGATTCGAAGCTCTGAACGGGAGTATGGTCGCTTGTGGTCGCGTGAACGGAGGAGTGTGGTCGCGTGATGGTTGCGGAGGGGGATAGTCGAACATCGGGAAGCTTGGCATCACCGGTGGCACGTCTCGTCGCGGCAGCAGCGGCGTTCACGGTGGCGGCCACAGACGTTGCGTCGTCGGAGTTCGAGCAGAGGAGTGTGGTCGCGCTCAATGGCGAACCCAACGGCGGCGGCTCGCGCGAGAAGGAAAAGGAGCAACGCCGTCGGCTCCAAGCGTCGCCGGTGAGGGCAAGCGGCGACGACGATGTGGCTGCCGTGTCTCGTTTTATATTTCCCGGGAAGTGGAGGAGACGTCGGTGCAGGAGCATTTCGCGAGAGAGGGGAGTGAAGGGTGACGGCGTCGCCGGTGAAGCCTCCGGCGGAGGTCGTTGGTGGCGGCTAAGGCGGACGCGCGTCCAGGCCTGGGGCTGTGTTGGTGGTGTCGAGAAGAAGAGATGCCATGGTGAGGGGAAGAAGCTTGGCTTCTGTTAGGGTTTTTTTTCTAAAAAATAAAAAGGGGCAGTAGGCCTTGAACCCTTTTACCACGCGCACCCCCTCTTTTACCTCAACCACACCCTCCTCCTTTCTTTTCGTGCACCCCCATTTTTAATTCTTACACCTCTGTTTTGCGTTTCCTTAACACATTCCTTTATTTACTGCACGCACCCCACCTGTTACTTCACGCAACTCTCACATGTGATACTCCTGCACCCCATGCCTTTGTCTTTTATTTTTGAGTTTGTTGTTGTATTTGCTTTGTGCACCCCACCAATTACTCGTGCACCCTTACTTTTTTGTTTTCCACTTTTATCCATCTTAAATATTTTCATCCTTTTATAAATTTACTTATTTATTTATTTATTTTTATTTATTTTATTTAAAAAAAAGAAAACAATTATATTTGAACATTATAAAAATTAAAATATAGAAAAAATCAAAAAATGGTTCTCTTTCATTTTTATTGTGTCTGTCCGACCGCCCGCGTCGTGTGACACTTTCTTCCAAATAATTTAAAAAAATACTAAAATAATTTTCTTTCCCTTTTAGTGTCTGCCCGATCGCTCGCATCGTATGACACATGTTTTCAAATAATTCAAAAACACCAAAAAATATATAAAATTTCAAAATACAAAAACATCAACGTTTTTAAACAAGATATCTTTTTAAGAACTACGTAACCCTGATTTCTCATTTTTATTGAGAATACGTAGGACCAAGGTCAATCTTTGTCGGGCCCAAAAAACAAAAAAAATTATTTTTGTTTCTTTTTAGTTTTTTTTTGTCTTATTATTTTTTGGGAAAAGTTAATATTTTGAAAACCACATCAACTTTGCATTTTTTAATTAAAGGTACCGCCCTTGGGCGGGCGCGATAGGGTGCTAACACCTTCCCTACGTGTAACCGACTCCCGAATCCAAAATATGGTTTTTCGCAGACTTGTCTTATCTTTATGGTTTTCCATAGTTTTCCAGAATAACTATGGTGGCGACTCCCAAATCTTTTTTAAACTCGTTTCTTTTTTTGATTCGCCTTCTCGTCGCGATTCCGGTTGCGACAATACCCAAGGAATCCATTTTTCAACTCAAAATTTCAAGATAATGTATACAATTTCAGAATCAAGAAGATAGATTGTATACTTAAAGAAAACTTGCTAAGATAAAGACTTAGAGATTTGAGATACACCCCCATACCTTGAAGATGCTAAATATACTCTAAGATGAAAATGAAGACCTCAAGATTCTGGATTTCCCTCTCCAACTTCAATTTTTTTCACAAGAGTTTATACCTTTCCTTCTCTATTGTTTTGGATTTTGTGAAGAAGATGTGTAAAGTGAAGTCCTATTTATAGGAAAAATCTTGGACAAAGGGATAAGGATTTATTGATGGTAAATTTATGAGATTCCTTAGTGAGGATAAGTTTATTTTGACCATAGAGAGAAGCTTGGTCGAAATTCCCATTGTAGGAGACTTCATGGTAGTTGCAAGAAGACTTGTTGACTTTCTAGAAGACTTGTTTTCACTCCAAAGTGTAAAATTCATATCTCTTAACACACAACTCTATTTGTAAATCCCAACGGTGAAAATAAAGACCTATGTCTCTAGAACTGGTCGAACAAATTGGAGCTCGATCAAACGGTTAATAAAACAGGAATCAAATATTTACTAAAATAAGCCAAAACAGGACGTAACTGACGCTAGTTCAAACTGTAAAACTTATTTCTCTCACCACAGAGATCTAAATACAAATCCAAACGGTCAAACTTTAGTACTATGTCTTAGTAACTCTGTATAAAAATTTCATCTTCATCCAACGGTTAACAAAGCGGGAATAAAATATTTACTAAGGTAACTCAGAACTGCACAGCAGCTGGAGACCTTACTTTTACACTAAAGTGCGGAAGTAACTGCTCTTTGCATACACCTCTAATTCAAAATCTAACCGTTCATATTGAAGAACTATATTTTAAGAATGCTCTATAAAAATTTCAGCCTAATCCAATGGGTAATGAAGCCATAATCACAATTTTACTTACACGACTCAAAATAAGAAGTAGTTAGCACCCAAAAGATAACATCTTTTACATTGTATAAAGCCCTTTGTCAATTTACTTATGAAATCATAAAATTACTTCATACTATATATTTAAACAATAAAATTAAATATAATTAATAGAGGGTGTTACACACAAGTGTTCTTAGGTTCCAATTTATTTTCTAGCACTGTTTTTGCGTTTTGCTGCTATTTTCTTTCATTTTGTTCAGTGATTCTTATTCTTTTTATGTTTAAATTTTAGTTTATCATCTTTCCATGTTGTTTAGTCATGTGTAATTGTTAGCTTGTATCAATTCTTAGTTTAAATGGTTCCAATTGCATTTTGGAAGCTCAATCACGTTGCAACATCACACAATAAACAATTAACATTTCAATGAAGTTTGTGGATGTTCATGCACGGATTCAGTCCATTTGCTTGGATTTTCACCGATTGATTTGAGTTTTCAAAGTCTTAGATGTTCTTATATGGTTTATACTTGAAGTTAGATCACTTTCAAATTCAAACAAATTGATTTCTCTCAAGAACATCTATGATTCCAAAGGTAGTTCACTACACTAGTTTTTCTAATCAATTTCATTGCATGCACATCTACCGTTGTGATTTATCCCGAACAAATTGTTGGACCAAATTTTAATCTGATTTTTCCTGTTTTAGCCAAGAGATAGACAAAACATAAAAAAAAAAAGAATCACTCAAGTAGAGGAAAATTTTCACTTTTTTAGGCCTGGCAGTGTTCCAAAATCACTCTGTAAAGTGCATTTTTGATGTTATGGTGCATTCTTTTGAGTTCTTTTGATTGCTCATGCATGACTTGGGCTAATGCTCCATAAAACCTTGATTGTACATTGTTGAAGTTTTGCTTTAAAACACTCATTCCTGGATCACAAGTGTAAAGAGCATATAAGCCCTTGCTTGTTCAATTTTTTTTTTCAGTTTTTTCAGTTTTGATTGCTCATCCTTTTGTTTGTCCTAGCTTTCCTTGATTGCTTTAATTTATTGATTGTCAATCATTGTAACTCTTTTCGTCATGTTTCATCTTCATTCTCTTTGGTTTAGCATTTCTAATAAGCTTTTCTTGTTTCATCCTTTAGCTTGGTTGTTATTCTAATGGTAGCAACTTAGGTGGTGGATGTGAAGTAAACTTTTAGCTTTGTGCTTTCATTATAATTTCTTCCTCTTCCTTACCTTTGAGAGGTTGGACCCTACAAACTTTGAGAGTAAGTGTGCTAACCATTTTATTTTTGCATAGTTTTCTTGTTATTTTTTCTTCCCTATTTTACAGCTTTTGGTTGTTGTTTTGGTGCTCTTTGAACATCCAAATACTTGTGTGTGGTGCCTCCAAAATGCCACAATTGGTGCTCTAAGTTTTGGCCATCAACTAAGGCCTTAAATCTTCCATCAATCTCTCGGACATTAGTGTTTTGGCAGCACCATTCAGCCTTTATTTTGCTTTGTTTACATTGTAGTTTTGTGCCGTTTTTTTTCTCTTCATCTTTTGGTCACTCATTTGGTGCAAATTGAAATATCTTTGTGTGCAAAATTTTTTGGTAAAATGGCCTTAAAATTGTGAGTTCTAAAACTTGTTTTGGCCATCTTTTGGCATCCATTGTGCTTGCAGGATACTTCATTTTAGCACCTACTTTGTGTTCCAAATTTTGCTTTCTTTTCCTCATTGTAATTATGGCCTATATAGGTGTCTTGGGGAACCACAAGGTGTTCAATCCCATCTCCTAAGTGTAACCTTTCTCACCTATAGTGTAACATTTTTAGTGGTAAGAGTGTTGAAAGTTCTAAGTGCTTTCTCATCTTGCCTTAGGCCGCATAATTTAGATTCATGTTTTCACGTTGCATAGAGGCTTGATTTGTGAGACCAAAGTCTCTAAAATTTTGCCAATTAGGGGTCCATTTTAGTGTTCATCTTTTTTTAATATGTGTTTGCTTGCTTGTTTGTTTGTAATCTTTGTCTCAAGTGATTCTATCTACTTATTACTTGAACATTTGTGTAAACTTTGAGTACTTTTGCAAGTGTAACCTTGGCAAGGATTAGCCTTGGTAAGGATTAGCCTTGGTACTTAAGAAATCCGTGAGAGTCACCTCGCTTACCTAGAGGTACACTTGTGCTAGTCCTCTTCTTTTATCCTAGTTCATAAGTTCATTCAATCACCATGAGTACAAAAAGGGTCACTTGTTCTAGTGCCCAAAGGCCACTTGTTTCTTCCTTTAGAAATTTCACTCAATTTTTTTAAGAAATTGTTTTCACACAACCTGTTTTCATTGGAATTTTAATTGAGAAATTTTATGAAAGCCATCCAAAGATCTCTGGCTAGGAAAGACTTGGTTTCTAAGCCTGTCCAAGAGACTCACCTCCCTTTTCTGGGATCATTTTGGAATCACTTTTGCTCTATATTATCTTTATAATTCTTACACCTTTGTGAACTTTGTCTTGAAAATTGTTTCCAAGATGAATGTGTATCCCTATTCTACTGTGCATGATAATTTTTAGGATCAAAGTAGTTTGCATTTGAAATATAGTGAGAATTATTTACATCATAGAGCTATGCATGATATTTCCCAGTTTTGTAGCAAAGTTTCCCTAGTGTCATACACAGCTTGGGAGAAAAAGATTGAACAACTGTGTCCGTTCATTATTAAGAGTAGTAAATATTCTATAGTTGACTTATGTACTTCTAGGTTTAGAGAACATGCATATGAGTGGTGGCGTTCAAGATAGTTTCGGGTTCAGATTGGTAGAAAATATGTCATTCAAAATTAGGAGGAATTAAGCGCATGCATGAGGCGACAATTTGTTCCATCTAATTTTGAAAGAAATTAAACGCTCAAACCTAAGTATAAAGAGCAACGTGACAATGTCTTGTGGGAGAAAAGAGAAAAAGAAAAGATTGAAAAGATTAGATCATTTGAAATGCAAGAGCTTTAAACACTTGTCTCCTCACACAGGGATTTGATCAACTTGTTATCAGAAACTCGTGACATAATTGAGATTTGTGAAAATAGATATTTAATTGCGAAGTAATGGTGACCCAAAACATAGAATAAAAATAAATATATGACACAAATAAATTATAATATATTGGGATTAGATTTTTCTATTTTATTCTTTTGCACGGTTATTGTTTCATTGAAATTATCAATATTCATTCATTGATCCTTGAAGTACACTAATGTAATCTAAGGCATATGGCTGGGTCACTAAAACCTTAAGATAGTCAAACATAGTGATAAGTCTCACCCCTGACAAATGAACTCTTTGCATTACTGATTAATACTTTGTTACGTGTTAGCAAGTGCACTAATTCATACAACTAATATAGTGGAAAAGTCCATATATCGTCTCCCACAAGGACTAACGTGATCTAGATTTACTCGATTGTTTACTAATAAAGGTATAAAGAACAAAACATTTTTGTTTAGATTAAAAAATAAATTTAGAATTTAAGTGTAAAGAATAAAAGAAATTGACACAATGGAAACAAATAGCTTGATTGAGAAAAATATAAGATAAAAACATCATGGAGATTAGGTTTCACGATTCCATTCAAAGTAAAGACATTAAACAATATATTCTTATTTCTGTCTCTCAGACTCACATCGTTTGTAACATGGATCGATTTCATCGCAGAAAAGCCTAAACTGAAATAATAAAAACTCTATTTCTAGCAATTTTTTATATTACGTTTGCATTAATGGCCAATATGTTGATGCTTAAGAGTAACTACTAACCACATCTATGTCTAGCATGTGAAATCAATAGTTGTTTTATCCGACTCAAGTTTCCCAAACTATTCTTCAAATCAGCTGGTACTCCCACATATGCACCATAGTTAGAACATGCAATTCAAGCTCATAATCTGGGTTTCCAAACTATCTTTCGAATCAATATGGACTGCCGCATGAGCAAAATTCTTAGACTATGCAGTTAAAATAAGAATAAAACATAAGAGATTATGGAAAAAGATTATATTGAAAGAAGAATTCTCATAGAATTAATAATACATTACACCCAACCCTTGTGAGTAAGGGAGTTAGCTACTCATAGACATACTGAACATAAGTCTGATGTTGAAATTGATTGCCTCCAACCTTTAGAATGCCCTTCTACGCTCAAGTGTAGAGATATCAAGTTTCTTTCTCTCCAAGTTTGTCCCTCCCTCAAAAGGGAAGGTTCCCCAAAAGGGGTGTTCTTTCCCACAATGGGATGTTGTCTTTCACCTCTATCAGGTCCCTTATTTATAGATTTTTTGAATTAGACTAGGCCTGCAACTTTGTACTTTATATTATATTGGAATATCTTGAATATATATCTTTTAATCATCTGAAGCTCAATACATTGAGATATTCTTTCTGGTAATTGAACTAACCAACTTGGTAGATAACTGATTTTGTTGATATTCTTTTAATATTAAGTACTCAATTGATTCTATTGATAATCTACCAATATCTCTGAAATTTCCAATTATTTGCAAAATATAAACCAAATATTTATCTTTTCCAAATTTATTAAATAAAACCTGAAATACCCAAAAGACGATGGTAAAATAATGAAAGTAGAATAAAACAAAAAAAAAAAAACATGATAATGCCAATTATAAGATTTTTTACACCAACTAAGGCATATAGGGACATGTATGTCTCCTAACAACCTTAGATGACCTAATGTACCTATAAGGTGAATTAGCTTTTGCCTAAGTAAAGTTATCTATTCGACGAATGATTGATGAGTTCATCACATTTGAAACACAAATTGAATCACTAACAAATGGAGAACAATTGAATAAAATGCTAAAATAGTACCGTTACATTAGTTTAGAAGAGCTACATCCAATCCCAACACTTGAAAGTTTAGCAACTCATGATTATTCTAACAATTGATCCTATGAAAAGTTGCACTCTTTAATCATGTCTCCTCTAACTTAAGATATTACAAGAGAAATGGAAGAGAAACCCTCAAGAGAGAGAAACTATATCAATAATGGAATTCGGGATTTGTTTGTATGTGTAAAATAGGGGGTCTGTCCTTTAATTTATAGAAAATTGTGGGTCTCTTGCAGATCCAAAGATGGTGGCTAGCTTGTAACATGGTGCTTCATATTACTTCATGGTGAAGTTTTCTTCGTGTGGTTTAGGCATCGCCTTCTTCACTTAAGCAAATGAGGAAAATTTTGAATCTTCTTGAAATCGCCTTTGAGTTGCTCAAACTATGATTCTATAACTCAAGCCATTATGCACTTTTTCTTCTAATTCTACAAAAATTGATAAAAAAAAATACATAAATTTGCCACGCATGATCACATCTAAATGCTTTAGTTAAATCTAGATAAAAGGGAATAAAATCCTCTAGATGTTCAACGAAATCAAACAAGATAAGTGCTAAAATGTATGTATAAAATAGGTAAAATGAGAACTTATCACAACATATGTGATGTACTCGAGAACTCCTTTAAACTTCTTCATCTTCATACTCTCCAACTCACCATGAAGTGTTTGAAGTTGGTCTTGTTTCTTTTGAGGTTTTAGCACTTATTATCTTTCCAAAGTCACACTCATCAATAGCTTGGTACAACACGTAGAGGGTTATTTTGTCCTTCATATGTATCACTTTTAATGATTATTTTGAAGTAAGACCCACAATGATTTCTGGTTCTTCAAAACCATATTAAACCACCTTTGAATTATCTTAGAAACTGAGAAAGAGCCTTTATTTAGAGACTCCAGTTGTTATAGTTGATTTTCTTTGTCAACTTGGACTAAGCTATATTACATGTAATGTTGGTGATCTTTCAATCTCTTTGTAACATGCACACAAAGTATTGTTTAGCTAGATGAGGGGGAAATTAAGTTATGCAAAATAGCCACGTGGAGTGTAACCTGAACAATGAGGAAAGAAGGAAAAGCGTGAGGAAAAGGAAAAATAGTACTATACTCAAAGATTTTGTACTAAAAAGAGAGTAATGTGTGGTATGAGATTCTCTCTGACATTCTCTCTTCTAGATTTCCCTAAATTCGTCTGCTCGCTTCTTTTCTAAATCTTGCCATTATGAATCCAAGTTGTACGCTACTAAATAACAAATCGTTGATCATTTCCTTGTTCTTTATTTCAATAATGTGTTTCAACTAGCTTTGAACGTGGATACAATTTTTTTAAGGAAATAATAGCCTCGTCACTTTTAGACATTTTCTATATTGTTAGAATTGGTGCTTTCATTGACGCCACAAAACTTTATACAAGAGTTGCTCTTCCACCGTTATTACCTACTCCAAATGTTTTTCCCTTAAAAGACTTCAAAGTCAAAAAAATTACTTCGGTTGAGATGCAAATTTGTAGGGAGAAAGGCTTATACTAGTTTTGTGATGAGAAATTCACTTTTAACCACAAATGTCCTAATCGACTTTATGTACTTGCAATTGGAAGAAAAAAATAGTGCTTCACAAATATTTGTAGTTCCTAACACTACTCAGTCGATTTTCTTTGAGGAACCTACTTTGCATGATCCTCACTTATCTCCTAATGGGTCGAAGGGTGGTAATGGTGTAAGAGTTATCCGATTTTCAACCTATATGGATAAGTTACCGTTGATGGGGTTAATAGATAGTGGTAGCTCGAATAATTTGTTACATCCTCGCATTGCTAAGTTTCAAAAACATCTAATTGAACCAGCTCATTTATTCAAGGTGATGGTTGGAAATGACAATTACATGACAACAGAGGGATTAGTGCAAAGTTGGTTGTTCAAGCTTAAATGCACATATTTCAGTTACTTGTGTATCTTCTTCCAATTTTCGGAGTTGATCTTACTTTAGGTACAAATTGGATGAAGACATTTGGGCCCCATGTAGTGGATTATGGGTCTTTAAACATCAATTTTTTGCATAATCAAAATTTTTTTACTTTACAAGGAGTGATAGATGATGCTCATATACCAGCTCATTTACATCACATTCGACATATGGTTACTACTGACTCTATGGCTGCAGTTTATAGCATGACATTAGTGGATCTTACTTTCATCCTTATTGTAACATCACAGCCGGATATTACTAATTTAATTAAAATAAAATAAGATATCACTAAATAGTCGTATTTAGTTATTCATCTTGCTCAAAACGCGGGAAACATTTTCACATTTATTAATCGTACCAAATGAAAACAAATTCCAAAACCAATATTCAATTAAAAGAGTACAACTCCAAGTTCATATTCCACTAAAAATGAATGAGATAAATACAAGTCTTTAAAAAAAATCCCCATGTAAGACCTTCAACAGCTCAACCTACAGCATCCTCTGCTCTTGTGTAAGAAGTTACACGATCATCGCCAAACACAAATAGATAGGGTGAGCTCAAAATAAAATAAATAATGACAGTATAAAAGAAAACAACCCCACAAACCCCGATTTACTGACTTAATCAAACGACCCTCATAAAAAGTACCATCTTTGGTCACTAGCCCCTCCTCCTCCACGATCGTCACCGTGAGCATCCAGATTCTACACCCTCTGATGATTCCTTTAGTTGATACTTGCTGTCACGAGTGTCTACTCGCCCCTCCGTGTAACATCCCATCTGCATATTACGAATTTAAATAATAAATTATAGAAATAATACGTCAGCGTCATTTATTAAAACATCATTTCCCAAAATGTGGGAAAATTTAAAACTTTATTACCATATAAAGTATCTCAAATTCATAATTCATAAAATCTCAATATATATAAAAAAAACCATGCTTAAATAATCCAAATGTTTACAAAATCCTTAAAATACATAAATAGTAAAACTCTGATAAAAATCTTCTCCCTATATTAGCCCTGCTCCGGCTCTATGCCCCATCATATCTACTTGCAACATCATCTGCTCCCGTGTACCGTGTACACGGTCATCACAAACACAAGCAGATAGGGTGAGCTAATACTTAAAACAATCACACACACATATATATGTATATATATATATATATATATATATATATATATATATATATATATCAATCACACCAAAGGAATTCCATCCTTTGATACCATACAACATGACCACCACCATGTTCACCGTGTTCTACGTCTTCTGACGAATACTTCAAGATGTCTACCTATCCCACCTACCAACCACAACTAGTAGAGCATGTGCGGGAAATCATGCTACGGATCATACACCGTAACGCCAGACGGAGTTCTCGATACGAATAACATTTGTAATGTCCTAAGACTACCAAAGTCGTCAGCTTATTACTAAGGAGGGCGATCTACTGGACCCATTCGTACACGCCACCACGTGCACACTCATACCAGCAACACTCGTCAACCCAAGCCACAACTCAAGAGTTCCTCGTGTTCATCCGCCATCCCGAGCCATAACTCAATAGATGCCATTCCGAGTCACAACTCAAGGAATATCACGTGCTTAACCCCTATCCCGAGCCACAACTCAAGGGATATGTTCTAAGTCACAACTCAAGGAACACCAACAAGTTGATCTTTAAAGTATCACCAAAGCCTTATAGACCACGTACATTGAAGCAACCCACTTTGTCCTCACCAAAATTGCCTGGCATTGCTCACGAGTCCCTAGGCGCGATGCATTTCCAGATCGCCTGGCGAGCGACACGTACCGCCAGGTGCCAAGCGCCTCTGGTGCCACTCTGCTTGCAAGTGTCGGTTGGCGGGATGATCCTCACAGCCAGGCACCACGCGTTTCAGTAGCTGCTGGTTTTTTAGCTACCGCCTGGCGGCTCCAAGCCTTTTGCCAAGCGATACACCAATACAGCGAGTTGTACAAGTTATCCCACTATAGCCTGATTTTTTCTCAAGTTCGTGTAAATACTACAATAGGATTCAACCTCCATTCCCATAAAAATCCTCTGTACTGATGTGCTACTTTCATATACATGTATGGGTATTCACAACTCTAACCATGTTATTTCAGCAATTTGCCACAAGGTTATTCCATTCCAAGGGCTCTAAAATAGGTAGGTAAAATCCATGTGTTCTCCACCCAAACCAGTACATATATATTTTCTATTAAGTTTCTGGCAGCACTTTAAATTTACATTACTTATTATAACTCACTGTATTACCCATTAACATTCTATAAACTCCTTTATACGCACATATGATCAACTTGCTTACAAGGTAAACTGTGAATATTACCATCTCACTTATGGCCACTCTAAATCTGCCACTGCCCATTTATTAATTTATCCCAACCTTAAGCATAATGCTAATTCATACTCTATTTGCAATTCCTCTCCAATTCATCTCCATTAGGCCTTAGTAATAGTAACACTACCTTTTTACCGTAGGCCAAACCCTTCCCCAACATTCCAAACTCCTAATTCATGTCATACATGATCTAGATTGATCCCCAACCTTCATTGTACACCCAAGCACACCAAAAAGCGAGTAAAACAGGTTTGTGCCGCCTGACGGGTGTTCATCACCGCCAGGCAGTTCATGCTAAAACCCAAAAACTAGGTTAGTCACCAAGTGTCGCCTAGCGGATAGACTCGTGCGACCAGGCGATTCCATCTCTAGAACCCAAAAACAACACAAAACAGCATAAGTCGCGTGGTAACTTTGGTTCTACCAAGGTTCGAACTCCTAACCATGCTAATGCCAAATCAATGCACAACCATTCAACCAATTCATGTTTTGTGATAATTCTTATAATTCTAAGATTATATTATCACTCCACATGATCAAGCATATTATTAAAATAATAATAATAAACCAATTAACACATAAATGACCTACATAGGACTTGAACCCAAGTTCTCTCACACAATCAAGTACTCTCAACCATTTGAGCTAGTACTTTTCCACATCATATCAATCAATAATTAATGCCATAAAGGCTCTCACTACCCGTATTTATTAATTATTTATTTAATTAATTAATTAAATTTCATAGATCTTACATTTCGACTACAGGCCACCACCCGTAGTCCACACGTGGGAATGATCTTGTTAAGGACTATAATCTGCAACACCAAGTGAAGTTCCTTAATACGAACCGTAGTCTATATTTGTCCTAAGACTACTAAACTCACTAGCTAACACCGAAAAGGGCAATCTTCTGAGAGAATGAAAGTGATGGATTGGTTCAAGAAAACAAACAAAATGGACAATGTAGCTTCAAAATCGAAGTGAAACAAAAAAAAGAAACAAGCTATAAAATGTAAAGTAGGAAGATGAAATGGAAGGTAGCGCATCACTCATAGGTGAGGACTAAAAGGCCAACTCTTTCCTAGAGATGAGTGATGGATGTCGCCACTTGCTATGCAAGATAAGGCCAAGGTGAAGCCTCTACTCATTAGAGAAGAGCTCAATTTTTGTGGTTGAAAAACAAGTGTATAAACTTAAAATTATCAAACCTCTCAAAAGCTAAAGAGCACCTCTTGTATAGAGAGTTTTAGGGGCCTCTAGGGAATAAGCACAAAGTTCAAAAGGCTAACTAAAAAAAAAAAACGCTACATTCTAGAAACCTCTCCTAAGAGGTAGCACAAACTTGCATGGTGGTGGGAAATCCTAAAGGAATTCAGCCAAGCTAAAAATGATACAAGGAATGTCTCTACAAAAGGCCAAAATGTGCTAAAGAAAAAAAAAAAAAAAAAAAAGGAGACCAAAAGTACAATATGCTTTTGCTTTATACTTTTTACTTTATGCTTTCCTCTCTCCTCCACCTAGGCTCTACATCATCTTCATTCCACCACTACAATTGCGTCACATATCCATGCTTCCTTTTGCCTAATTAAACATACAAAACATATAAACATGGATTAGCATGTTAGCTTAAGTCATGTCAACTCAAGTCAAATCTAGTCAAACGTCAATAAGTCAATTAAGGTTAAGTCAACTAAGTCAACTTATGGAAACTCAAAAAAAAAATAATGAAAAACAATGAAAGGGATGAAGTATTGGTGAACTTCCTTTCTAAGCGTGCTTAGTCTTCTTAAGCATAATCCTAGGTTGGGCTCAATCCTTTATCAGAACAAATTTATGTTAGGTATGTCAAATTGAGAAACAACGATGTATTTGGTAAATAAGAAAGATATGAACTTAGCTTGTTTGTAAAGTGTTGAGACTTAAACAAGATTGTTGAGGAATGATAGTTTGATGGGTTAAGTTGCATGAGGTCATTATAAGTATGTAGTGATATTGTTTTGAGAGATGAACATTGTAGGCCATATTCATAGAAAAGTGTATTATAGTTTATAAATGACATGTTTATATATATCTTATGCTCAAGAGGTGCATGAGGGTTACTTAAGATTATTAATAGAATTCTTGAGGAAAAATAGTAGAAATTACGAGTCTAGTTTGGAAGAAGAAGAAGTGGATACAAGAGTCAGTGGACCAACAAAAATTGACATGAAATATTAAGGTTATGTCAACAAAAGCCATATCAGAGACTTGATCTTTTTCTAGTTGAGAGAGAAACACAAATCATAATGGCAACAATAATGTTAATAATGAAATAAAATGTTATCGTTGTGGAGGACCACATTTGAGGAGGGACTGCAATCAAATCTTTCCTTCTTGCAGCCATTATGGAAAGACATGTCATCTTGCTAGAAATTGTTGGTTTGTACAACAAAATACTGACAATACGAAAAGAACAATAAAATATACACCACAAAACAATAATGGCACTAAGCAAAGAATTTGGGAAAACTTTTTGTCATGACTGGAGCTGAAGTAGCAACATAGGATAATCTCATTCGAGGTAAGTGCATCATAGTTAATATAGTTAGTCATCCATTCATTCATATCTTTAGTTATTGTGAAAAATAAAATTCTTGACTTGGCTATCACATCCATGCCTTATATGATAGTATTTGTTCCTACTAATAAATTGGTTACAACTTCTAATTGATGCTTGGGAACTTTGATTAGAGATTTTTGGTTAGAGTAGTTAGTCGTGCACAATTATTCTATTCTAGATTTCTTTTTCAAGGTTTTTCAATTTTTAAGAACACTATTACTTTGATGTGTTGGAGGTGGTTAGACACTCATTTGTATTTACTTTGAAAGAAGAAAATTATATATTGGAAATCTATGATTTGTAATAAATGCATTTGAGTTTGTTGGATTGGTGGAAAATTAGTTTAAGAGGTTTGAAGACTTTTAGAGATTTTTGTGATGGAAGATTTAATATTTTAGTTGAAGTATGTATGGGGTATAAACTTATGATTTTTAATTAGTGAGTAAATAGGTCGAATAAATTTTGTTTTGACATGAGGACATCGTGAATATTATTGGACCATTTTTGGAACGTTAAGTGCTCATTGCAAGAGATTATTCTAAATCAAATTTGTTCAGTTATGGATCAGGAGTGTTTAAGAATTTTTTTTTGAGAAGAAAATAATGAATATTATGTAGTATGAATATATGGTGATATATGAAATCATGATAATTGGTGTAAGATTAGATTCTCTTAAAGATTGTAAAGATTAATGTGCTTAAGTTTGAAGGATAATCAATTAGTTTTGTTTAGATGTAGTGAAATTGACTCTTTAAGGTTAGATGAAAGAAAATGAGTTAATTAAAGCAGAGTTGAATCAATTGAGAAAATTAGTGATTAGTTGTAAGAATTGAATGGAATGGATTTCGAGTTTAATTATATGATATTTAGTTATTCGTAGAATTTAGGAGTCCTAGAGCACATTTTTAAGGTGATGAAAAACACTAAATGAAAGAGGGTAAAAGAGAAGTATCTCCATCTATTTGAAACTAAATAAATTTCGGGGACGAAATTTCTAAAAGGGTGGGAGAATTGTAACACCCTCTATTAATTATATTTAATTTTCTTGTTTAAATATATAGTATGAAGTAATTTTATGATTTCATAAGTAAATTGACAAAGGGCTTTATACAATGTAAAAGATGTTATCTTTTGGGTGCTAACTACTTCTTATTTTGAGTCGTGTAAGTAAAATTGTGATTAAGGCTTCATTACCCATTGGATTAGGCTGAAATTTTTATAGAGCATTCTTAAAATATAGTTCTTCAATATGAACGGTTAGATTTTGAATTTGAGGTGTATGCAAAGAGCAGTTACTTCCGCACTTTAGTGTAAAAGTAAGGTCTCCAGCTGCTGTGCAGTTCTGAGTTACCTTAGTAAATATTTTATTCCCGCTTTGTTAACCGTTGGATGAAGATGAAATTTTTATACAGAGTTACTAAGACATAGTACTAAAGTTTGACCGTTTGGATTTGTATTTAGATCTCTGTGGTGAGAGCAATAAGTTTTACAGTTTGAACTAGCGTCAGTTACGTCCTGTTTTGGCTTATTTTAGTAAATATTTGATTCCTGTTTTATTAACCGTTGGATCGAGCTCCAATTTGTTCGACCAGTTCTAGAGACATAGGTCTTTAGTTTCACCGTTGGGATTTACAAATAGAGTTGTGTGTTAAGAGATATGAATTTTACACTTTGGAGTGAAAACAAGTCTTCTAGAAAGTCAACAAGTCTTCTTGCAACTACCATGAAGTCTCCTACAATGGGAATTTCGACCAAGCTTCTCTCTATGGTCCAAATAAACTTATCCTCACTAAGGAATCTCATAAATTTACCATCAATACATCCTTATCCCTTTGTCCAAGATTTTTCCTATAAATAGGACTTCACTTTACACATCTTCTTCACAAAATCCAAAACAATAGAGAAGGAAAGGTATAAACTCTTGTGAAAAAAATTGAAGTTGGAGAGGGAAATCCAGAATCTTGAGGTCTTCATTTTCATCTTAGAGTATATTTAGCATCTTCAAGGTATGGGGGGTCTATCTCAAATCTCTAAGTCTTTATCTTAGCAAGTTTTCTTTAAGTATACAATCTATCTTCTTGATTCTGAAATTGTATACATTATCTTGAAATTTTGAGTTGAAAAATGGATTCCTTGGGTATGAAAACCTAGGGTTAGGTTCAAGAATCATCTTATTTGGAGTTTTACACAAAAAGTTATAAATAAAACAAGTTTGTTATTTTACTTATAAAATTTTATACGAAAATTATGTTTTAATTATGACTACTGTTTTGATTAATTTTCTGTAAAGTTATTGTGAAAGAATGATTTATGCTTGGTTGTTAATTTTAAATTCTTTTTAACTTGGTTGTTTTTACTATTTTGAAAATTGTGACAAATTAAAAACGCAGTTGTTATGCTGCCAAAATTTTGTGAAAGTCTCAAGAATTATAAAGATAATGCGAAAGGATGATTATAAATTAAAGTACAGAAATAAAGAATAAAAAGGACTGTATGGATAGTACAGAGATACACTGGGTATAGAGTCCAGAGAAAGGTCTGATAGACCTAGGAGAATCGAGGGTGGTGATATAGATACCCTGGATTGACGTATACAATTAGCCGGGTATTCAAAAATTCACAGGCCTCACACTCTATTCTCGACCGTCCTCTTGACTATACTTTAAGACCAGGAAGGTGGAATAACGTACACGTTGTATCCGTGAGAACGTTTAGCCTGCTGGCACTATCCATATTGGCGTAAGACCATTATGATTCGGAAAAGTCTAATGGCAGCGTTTGGGACCCAAAGTATATAAAGAAAGAATATGAGATGAATATACTGATGAGTTGAAACTCGAAATTATACAAATATGATTATTAAAAGATTGATAATGAGGATTTTGATATCCTAAATTTAAAACATACGGAAATGATTATTTTATTGATTAATTTGATTTTGATATTTTTGGCATGGTTAGTTATGACATTATGGAGATTTAAACTTTTGTGAAAATGTTTCATTCAATTGACAGTTTATTCAAATGACCATACTTTGAAATGTTGTGATGAAGTTTTGGAGTTAAGGGAAAGACTCACCCTTACTTTCTTCATTTTTCAGAGGAAGAAATTGGAGACCTAACATGTAACAATGAGATTGTTTAGCCTAACTTTTCTTGTAACCTTGGATTATGTTAAAGCTACAACTGATATGGTGTAACTTGTTTGTGATGTATTTCAAACTAAAAGTACCTTTAGTTGGTTGTAAAAGTATAAACAAACATCTGTTACAAACACTTATATGTATGTTAACATTTTATTCGCATAAATATCATGTATGTCTAACAGATGATACATTCGAGTGATGTATTATTATTATTTTTTTTGTTTGGTATTTATTAATTGAATACAAATAAATTTTTCCTTAAGTAAATGGTACGTTAGACAAGTAAAGAACATCTAGTAGCACCGAATTCTAGTTGGGGTGTTACATTAGTGGTATCAGAGCAGTTCATTCCAAGAGGACTGGGTAGGGACTAAGTTTGCTTGTGATGTGTGTTTCTAGATTCTTTAGGAAATAAGAATGTAGAATATTGTTGTAAAAACCTACTTGTTAATCTAAGTAGGAACTATATGATTTATTTATTGAAAATATGTTTTCTTATAAAATGGTAAGTAAGTATGGTATTAGGTTGGTTTGAAGAACGCAAAGTTACATAAGCAACATATATGCCGACCGGGGAGACAGAGGATTGGTGAAGGTGTTATCCAAACAAAACTTACCACATGGACAAAGAATAATACCGTGAATATATTGTACAAGTATGAAGATAACTTTAAGTTAAGGTAAGTAGTTTCATGTTTTTGTTACAAATAGAGGTTGATAATGAGAGCTAGATAAATGGTATGTTAATAAGTAGAAATTTACAAATGGCTTTTCAAAGAAAAAGTCAAGGTTACATCCCAAGATAAAAGTACAGTTCTCTTTGGATTTGGTGTTTGGAAGGGAATTAGAATTAAGTGACACTTATGGAGTAGTTTTAGTTGAGAAGTAAAGTTTAAAGTTGGTGGTTTAACATAAGGAACATGATCAAGGATTAAGTTGGTTCATTTTATATTTTTGGATATGGTGATAAGATTCCCACTAGACATTAAGATAGCAAGCTATCTAAATGTGAAGGTGCACTTCAAAAGGCTAAAAGAGAATGAAAGTGATGGATTGGTTCAAGAAAACAAACAAAATGGACAATGTAGCTTCAAAATCGAAGTGAAACAAAAAAAAGAAACAAGCTATAAAATGTAAAGTAGGAAGATGAAATGGAAGGTAGCGCATCACTCATAGGTGAGGACTAAAAGGCCAACTCTTTCCTAGAGATGAGTGATGGATGTCGCCACTTGCTATGCAAGATAAGGCCAAGGTGAAGCCTCTACTCATTAGAGAAGAGCTCAATTTTTGTGGTTGAAAAACAAGTGTATAAACTCAAAATTATCAAACCTCTCAAAAGCTAAAGAGCACCTCTTGTATAGAGAGTTTTAGGGGCCTCTAGGGAATAAGCACAAAGTTCAAAAGGCTAACTAAAAAAAAAAACGCTACATTCTAGAAACCTCTCCTAAGAGGTAGCACAAACTTGCATGGTGGTGGGAAATCCTAAAGGAATTCAGCCAAGTAATTATCATACTTGTAGTCTCATAGATACAATCAAACCTTCCAATATCATATATAGCTCTAGCCAAGTAATCCAAACAACCATCATACAATATTATATATGTCTGCATACACCACAAAAACATCAATGTTCTAAAATGTCTAGATATAAAATAAAAAATAATCTAAATATCCATAAGTCATAGTGTATAGTGTGTTCTTTAACTAATGTAACTACATATAACAAATTGAATATAGAAAGAAGTCCTAATAGTACCCAAACAAGTTGTTGGGGACCTAAATGAATTATTTCCTTATTTTGCAGATGACTTCTAAATCCAGAAGATCAATGTGGTATCTTGACAGTGGTTGTTCAAGACACATGACTGGAGATAAAAGAAGTTTAAGAACTTTAAAAAGAAGGAACAAGGATTCGTCACTTATGGGGATAACAATAAAGGAAAAATAATTGGAACAAGTGATATAGGTGGAGAAAATACTTTGGAGATCAAGGATGTACTGTACGTGGAAGGACTAAAACACAATCTTCTCAGTATAAGCCAATTATGTGATAAAGGACTCAAAGTAATATTTGAGAGTGATTACTGCACTATTCATCAAAAGGACTCCAAAGAAATAGCCTTAAAAGGTATGAGACACAATAATATTTACTTGATTGATCTTGATAATGCATCATCTAGTGATATAACTTGTTTGGTTGTTAAAGAAGAAAATCCCTGGTTATGGCATAAACGAGCTGCTCATATTAACATGCAACAATTAAACAAACTGATTTCTAAAGAATTAGTAATTGGATTGCCTAAAATAAAGTTTGAAAAAGATAAACTATGTGATGCATGTCAAAAAGGAAAACAAGTAAAATCTTCATTTCATTCAAAAAATGTGATTTCTACATCAAAACCTTTAGAACTTTTGCATATGGATTTGTTTGGTCCTTCAAGGACAAAAAGCTTTGGAGGAAATTATTATGCTCTTGTTATTGTTGATGATTACTCACGATATACATGGACTTTCTTTCTCACACTAAAAAGTGAGGCATTTAAAGCTTTTAAAAAGTTTGCAAAAGCAGTTCAAAATGAAAAAGATTTGAAAATTAGTTTTAAGATATTTGAAAATTAGTTTGAAAAAGATTTGAAAATTAGTTCAAAATGAATTATTTGAAAACTTTTGTGAAGAAAACGAAATTATGCATAATTTTTCTGCACCTAGAACTCCTCAACAAAATGGAGTTGTAGAAAGGAAAAATAGATCTTTAGAAGAATTAGCTCACACAATGTTGAACGAATATGATGTGCCTAAATATTTTTGGGCTGATGCTGTGAGCACTGCTTGTTATGTATTAAATAGAATGCTCATTAGATCAATTTCAAAAGTTACCCCCTATGAATTGTTTAAAGGAAGAAAGCCTAATGTAGCACATTTAAAAATATTTGGATGCAAATGCTTTGTTCTAAATAACGGAAAAGAAAATTTGGGTAAATTTGATTCTAAAGCTGATGAAGCTATTTTCTTAGGATATTCATTAACTAGTAAAGCCTATAGGATATTTAATAGAAGAACCTTAAATATGGAAGAATCTGTGCATGTTGTTTTTGATGAAATTGTGCACCTTGAGGAGAACCCTCTTGAGTCAAATAAAACAAATGTAGGTGATGAAGAATATTTCAAAGAAACCCTTGATGAGATGTATCTAAATGAAAATCCACTGACTGAACCTGAAGATCTTACCAAAAGCTGGAAATCACCTAGAGGATTATCTCTAGAAAATGTCATTGGAGATATATCAAAGGGAGTTGTTACTAGAAATATGTCAAATTTCTGTATGACTGTTGCCTTTGTTTCACAGATAGAACCCAAAAGTGTAGGCGAAGCTCTTGAAGATGATCAATGGTGCATAGCAATGCAAGAAGAGCTAAATCAATTTGAAAGGAATGAAGTTTGGGAACTCATTCCTAGGGATGATTCACACCAAGTCATAGGAACAAAATGGGTGTTCAAAAACAAGCTGGATGAGAATGGAAACATCACTAAAAACATAGCCAGACTTGTAGCAAAGGGATACAGACAAGAAGAAGGTATAGACTATGATGAGACTTATGCTCTAGTTGCCAGGTTAGAAGCTATACGTTTACTTCTTGCCTATGCTTCTCTCATGAAATTCAAACTATATTAGATGGATGTCAAAAGTGCTTTCTTAAATGGATTTATAAAAGAAAATGTGTATGTTGAACAACCACCTGGCTTTGAAGACTATAAGTTTCCTAATCACATTTATAAATTAAAGAAAGCATTGTATGGATTAAAACAAGCACCTAGATCTTGGTATGAACGATTAAGTACATTTTTGCTAGAAAATGATTTTGAAAGAGGTAAAATTGATTTAACTCTGTTTATTAAAAGAGTAAATAAGCATATTTTGCTAGTTCAGATTTATGTAGATGACATAATATTTGGGTCTATTGATAGTTCACTATGTAAAGTCTTTGCAAGCATAATGCAGGGAGAGTTTGAAATGTCAATGATGGGAGAATTGACATTCTTTTTGGGTCTTCAAATTAAGCAACTGGAAGATGGAACTTTCATTTCTCAATCTAAGTATTGTAAAGAAGTACTTAAGAAATTTGGAATGGATATTGCTAAGGAAGCAAATACTCCCATGGGAACCTCCTACTACTTAGACAAAGATGAATCAGGAATAGAGGTAAATCAAACTATGTTTAGAGGCATGATAGGTTCTTTGCTGTATCTTACTGCAAGTAGGCCTGATATTATGCAATCTGTATGTGTGTGTGCTCGTTTTCAAGCCAATCCAAAAGAATCACATCTTACTGTAGTAAAAATAATTTTAAAATACTTAAAAGGAACTGCATGTTTTGGACTTTGGTATCCTTCAGGAGCATCTCCTAATTTGATAGGCTATTCAGATGCTGATTATGGTGGCTGTAAAATAGATAGAAAAAGTACCAGTGGTACCTATCACCTCCTAGGTAGTTCATTAGTCTCTTGGCACTCGAAGAAACAAGCTTGTGTGGCTTTGTCAACTACAAAGGCTGAATACATAGCAGCTGGAAACTGTTGTGCTCAAATTCTTTGGATGAAACAACAACTAGAAGACTATAATATCTTTCTAAATCACATACCTCTGAAATGTGATAATACTAGTGCTATTAATTTAACCAAAAATCCCATAATGCACTCTAGGACTAAGCACATTGAAATAAGGCATCATTTCCTAAGAGATCACATTAATAAAGGAAATTGTGAGATAGAATACGTAGATACAAAGCACCAACTAGCTGATATCTTTACCAAACCTTTAGCTAAAGATAGATTTTATGAACTAAGAAGAGACTTAGGCATATTAGAGATCTCTTAAAATTGCCAAAAACTCAAAATCCTTAAAAATCCGAAAAATAGCGTCAATAATCGATTATAAGAGTCAATAATCGATTATCAGACACTCTTAAAAATTTCCAAAGCATTCTGGAATAATCGATTATTTGGGGACATAATCGATTATCCTTAAACTCCTCAGCCTTAAAATTCAAAAATGTTCTGTAATAATCGATTATTTGGGGCAATAATCGATTATCCTTAATTCTGAGCCAAAAATAAAAAACTCACTGGAATAATCGATTATCACTTAGGATAATCGATTATCAGCTCGTCAGGACTCATATTTTGCCCAGAACATGAACCAATAATCGATTATCATCTTAGGATAATAATTATTACACGTCGTTGGACCAAATAATTTTAAAAGCTAGCCGTTGTAACGACTAGATTTGCATCAAATCACGTGTATATGGCCGTTGGAGACTCTTCTCTATAAATATGAGCCATTTTTGTCACCAGGACACTATTTTCTCTCCATCAACACTCAAAGTTTTCTCAATTTCTCAAAAACTCATAAAAGCTTCTCCTTTACTTCAACCATGGCTGAATCCTCTCGTAGAAAGATTCCTAGACGCAGATGGACTGCATCTCGTGCCTCTCAACCCTCAATTGCACCTCGAACAACTTCCATTGAAGGATGGATTTCGGATGAAGAAAGACGATCTGAATTCATCACCTTGTGGAAAGATAAACCCCTCATCACTCCAAAATTCATCCAGTCTCAATGGTTTGTAAATTGCCATTTCACAATTCAAAATTTTCTAGCTGAACAAGGTGTGAAATTCTTCACAGAGATGCAAGGCATCTACTACCCTGATTTGGTACGAGCCTTCTACTTCAATTACAAATTCAGAGATGGAGTTGGGTTCACAAAGGTGAAAGGTGTCGACATTATTCTAGATGATGATATTTGGGAAAATGTTGCACAATTTCCCATTCATGATGGCACATCCCCAATCCTCACCGCTGGCATTGAAGGGTTCAATAGAATTTTTGCATATAGATCCTTTATGCGACGCCCAGATCAAGAAATTGGTCGTCAATTGCTAGTTGGACCTCTAAAAATCGATGAACGTCTACTTCACTATCTCATTGTTTGGATTCTATGTCCACGTGGTACAAACCATGCACAGTGCAGTGAAGCAGATCTCATGATCATTTATGCCATGCTCAACCACATTCCTATCTATTGGCCAAGCATCATTCTTGACACCATGCTCAAAGCCAAGAGATTACCTCAATATCCTCTCCTGTACTCCTTACTCATTTCTCGTATTTGTGAGTATAAATGGGTAAATGTCTCTGATGAACAGTCTCATAAGACCACTACGACAAACAAAATTGCAGAAAACTCCTTGAAGCAGATGAAATTTATTCCTTTTGGGAATACCTACATTCACAAGGATGATATGCCTCCCTCGGACAATGAAGAAGAAGAAAATCCTCCCATTGCTCCTATTCCTTCTGTTGACACAAATATTGGATCATCCAGTGGTGTTGGTGGCTCATCCTCTTCTTTAGAGGATCACATTTTAAATCTCAACCAGAGACTTGAAGAATTCTTTCTTCTCTCCACTCACAGACATGAAGAAGTCACTGGCTTAATTAGAGGATTAGATTCTAGGATCTCTAACTTAGAACATAAATTTGATAAATATGAGGACGATGATGACATGAGTCAAGACTTTTAAAAAGTTTACATCATAGTCTATTTGTTTGCAATTGTAATCTGTTTTCTAGTTTTATTATTCTTTTCAATAAAAGTATATTTGTCTTGTTATTCTTTACCTATGCCTAAATTGAGGGGGAGCTTCTTTATCGAAACTTTTTTTCATATGATCAAAACAGGGGGAGAAAAATTTTAAAATTATTAAACCAAACAGTGCTACTAAAAAATCTACTTGTAAGATATTTGATTGTAGATACTTTAAACATATTGTTTTGATCATCATCAAAAAGGGGGAGATTGTTGGTAAAAGCAATACAAGTCTAAATGCTGAAGCACGATTTTGATGATGATAAAAGAAGCCTGAAAGCCATCTGGAAGACAATATGAAGACCATATGTTGTTATGTTTAAAGCTATCTTGTAAAATGTAATTAGATTAGTTAGAATCAGTATTGTACAAGAAAATTCTGGTATTTCTCAAAAAATCAAAGTGATAATCGATTATCACTTAGAATAATCGATTATCCTGAGCTGAACAAATTTTTTTCAAGAAAGCACTGGAATAATCAATTATCACCTCTGATAATCGATTATCTGCTCAAAAATTTGTTTTTCATAAACCACACTGGAATAATCGATTATCACTAGTGATACTCGATTATCCTGGTCAGTTGGGCGCGACTGTTTAGCTTTTTGACCTAATTTCTGGAACCCCTATTTAAGGAACCTCAGAGTTACTTCTTAATTACCTTTTTGAGAAGCTAGAGTACTAGTGCTGTGACTGCAAGAGAGTTCTCTGATGTTGCTAGGAAAGCTAAGGTCAAGGTTCTTTGTGTGATTCAGAGAAAGGTGTTCATCTCTTGTGCGATTCAAGAGAGGTGTTTTCTTTCCTTACACTCTTAATATCTGATTGTAAATCTGTTACTTGTTAGTGATTTAGTTAATCTCGTTTTTGAGAGATTAACAACTGGACGTATGGTCTTTTGATCTGAACCAGTATAAATATTTGTGTTCAATCTTCTTCTCTATCTCTTTATTTCATCTATTATTGTGTTTGAAGAAATTAATTATTGATTCAATTGATAAATTTTGGAAAAATTTTAAAGTATTAGTTTTATTACTTAAAACCAATTCACCCCCTCTTGGTTTTTGTCCGCACGCTCAAACATTCCGCTGCGCGATACCAACACTTATGTGCACACAATTCATCACATAAAATAACATAGTTCTAATGCCTATCATGATTTGTACCATAAATCTTTTTAGATAATTAGCAACATGTTAGTTTATTTTATCAATTCTTTTAAGTCAAATTGTAGAACAAATTAAAATTAAAAAAAATGTAGTGTTTCAATTATCTGATGATTCAAGACTAAATAAGTGCGTACCTATGTTTGAATTTTTCACACTAGAGTACTGTTAAATCAACATGGTTATGCATCCAATAAATAACTCCTTCATGGTTTGTACCATAAGTCTTTTTAGATAATTAGTAACATGTTAGCTTGTTTTATCAATTGTTTTAACTGAAATTGTAGAGCAACTTAAAAAATGTAGTGTTACAATTATCTGATGAATGAACACTAAATAAGTACATACATGTTTAATTTTTTTCATAGTAGAGAGTCTTGTTAAATCAACATGGTTATGCTTTATATAAATGACCCCTGATGGTCTGTGCCATAAGTCTTTTTAGATAATTAGTAACATGTTAGCTTATTTTGTTAATTATTTCAAGTCAAATTGTATAACAACTTAAAAAATGTAGTGTTAGAATTATCTTATGACCAAACACTAAATGATTGTGTAACTATGTTTAACTCTTTTCACACCAAAGAGTATTGTTAAATCAACATGGTTATGGTTCCTATAAATGACTCCTTCATGGTTTGTACCATAAGTATATTTAGATAATTAGTAACATATTAGCTTATTTTATCAATTGTTTTAAGTCAAATTGTACGACTTAAAAAATGTAGTGTTATAATTATCTGATGAATGAACACTAAATTAGTGCATACCCATGTTCGGCATTTTTCACAGAAGAGGGTCTTGTTAAATCAACAAGGTTATGCATTCTATATATTACCCCCTCATGGTGTGTACCATAAGTCTTTATAAATAATACCATAAGTCTTTATAAATAATGAGTAACATCTTATCTTATTTATCAATTATTTTAGAACAATTTCTTAGTTGTTTTGTCTATGTTTATACCACATCTTTTCTAAATGTTGTGATTGTATTTAATTAACTTTAACAAACAATTTTACAAATGCAACTTATTCTTTTGAGATTTCATTTTAAGCAACACTTAAAATAATTTTGAATGATGACGTTCATCACATTTATAATTTTTCTAAAAAAATTGTTAATGGATTGAGCCATGAACATTAATTTTATATAAACATAATAAATTATACAAGCTATTACAAAATTATATATTCTTTTTTTATAAAATAAATAATCAGTATATAAAGATACATAGTATATAAAGATACATAACATATAAAGATAGATATCATAGATAAGAACTTGTAATAATTAAAATTGAAAATATATTTAAATGTACCACTGTCATAATGTATATTATAAATCCTATGGTAGCAATGCTATTCAGAAATTGATTGAAATCACAGGTTACATTTGACCATGAAAAAATGTATTAATAAAATGGTTCTTATTCCCTTCTAGAAAATCATTGGCAACAATATTCACTAATGAAAAGTTTAGGTCTCTCCAAAATAACTTGGTGGAAATTCTCATTTTTTTTTCAAAACGACATCTTAATAGGAGGCTTTATGGCTAGTTTCCAATTGACAGATCCTGGTGAAACCTTGTTAAGAAATTCTAATATAACCTAGCTACATAAAAGGAAATATAGACAATCACAATCAATAAAGGTTAAAGAAAATATTAAAAGATGACATAAGTTGGAAACATAAATGATAAGAAAATAGAAAAGTGGCTAAACTTCAAAGAGTGGCTACCACATAATGTTTATATGCAAATTAAAAGAGAGTAATTAGGTATATTATCCATGCACAATGTTATTGTTCAAATCTTGACCATTGTAGAGGCAAAAATTCAAGTTTGGTGTCATGCAAATTAAATTGTTGGCTCAAGTTTAAAGCATACTAAAACAAATTTATTTATGTCATTGACATTATATTGGAAGTAAAACTTTGTAGAAAGTAACAACAATGCAACCACAGTGTTGTACTCGTCACAACATAAAACATTGAATCACTACAAAAAAAATGCGTTTAGCGACTGAAATAGAGACTAAACAGAATTAGTGGCAAAAACCCTAGTCGCAAACCACTTAGTGACCGAATCGATATTTGGTCGCTAAATAGCCACCGAAATTAGTCTCTAATCGGTCGCTAAAAGGATAGGTCGCGTTTACCTTTTGGAGACCAATTTAGTCACCAAAAATTTAGTAGCTAATTTGGTAGCTAGTATTCAAAATTTAGCGACCCTTTTTTTTGGTCACTAACGACAAAAAAATAATATATGATTTTAAACTAGTTTGGTCGCTAATTCGGTCACAAATGTGATAAAATAGCGACCATTTGTTTTCGGTAACTAATAATGAACAGTGTTTTTCTAATTATTTTTTTTTGTCGCTAAATTGGTGGCAAAAACTAGAAATGAATAGCTAGAAATATATTTTGGTGGCTAAATCGGTGGCTAAATTAATGACAAAAAAAGAATCAGCAACAATATCTTTTATGGCTACATTTGAATACATAATTTTACCTGCTTATACACAATATTTAAACATTTAATTATACTAAACAACAATCAAGTCAAATATATAATGTATTAAAGACTAATATAAAAATTAAAAGTATATCTATTACATGATCCAAGATATTCTAGTCAGAAGAACCATTTCCAAAAAGGAAAATGGATATAGTTGTAAGCAAATTTGAAATCATCATACAATTAAAATTATAACTAATGATCCTATGGTCCACCATCACAAGACTGGTCTATTATATCATCAGTACTAGGAAGATAAGAAGGAGCAGTTGGCATAGGACTCTTGAATTGGATGTGCTGCAAAATAAGTTTCATTTGCTCAACTTGTTGATGCATGCGTTCACTTTGTTGCTTGTGATTTTTTATCAAGTGCTTCATCTTTTCTTCAAATGTCCTCTCCTTGGCATCCTTTGCCGTAAGTTCAACATTTAATTTTTGAATAGTTCCATGCATTTCTTCTATTTGATGAACTACTGGAGTTTGACTAGTACTAGAGTAAGCACCTATAGAAGTAGTAAACCTTTTACTTAATGCACCAAGTCCATACACATTACCCTTTTTATTTCCACCTCCAGCTACAGTAAAGTATATTTCATTGTCATCAATGGAGGCAACATGAGTTCTCTAAAGATGATCCTTAAGGCATTTGATTTTGTTAGGCTTCATCTCGTCGTTGCTTATATTTGTCCTAAAAATGAAGTAAAAAAGGTTATTATTGTGAAGAAAACTTGTAACAAACATTAAAGTATAACTTAAAGTTTAAACATACCGCAAGGTCATGGGTCTTACCATTAACACACTCTTTAGTCTTTAATTTTTTTGTTCTTTCTACAACCTCCCATGTATTTGGTGGTCGTTATAACTCCTTAGTATACATATATTTAAGCACAACATAAATTGAATACGTAAGTCTAATATATTGTATTTAAATTAAATGTAAAATTTAAATAGATAATAAGATTACCATTTTCTCAAAGTGAGTTGTTGTAAATATAGAACCACCACAATATGCATAGGCTCCCTTCTCAACAACCCGATTTGCCTTGGCAACGACACTTTTGTTTTGGAATTTTATAGAACTCCAATGTAGGTCTAAGGTTGCTCGAACAGTTGTTGGAATCCAAGTCCTTTTATCTTGACCAGTCCTAACTTTGTTCATTGCATTTTTCAGAATACGTGAGCCTTTTGTATCAAAAATTGATCTTATGACTCGTTCTTGTTCAGGATCCCACCTATACTCTTTCTGCATGAAAAATAAGTTAGAAAACAAACATAGTAGAATAATAAAATTAAATTTTAAACATAAACATAGTTGGAATTACCTTAAACTCTTTAAACCATATGTCTCGAAGTTCAATTTGAATTTTCTTCCAATTGGGACTGGGTTCATCAAATTGTTTCTTGATGATGTGTGAGATTACAATAGAAGGACCATTTGCTGTTGTAAATCTATGTTCAAACATATTGTCAAAATGGTAGATACAAATAATGACATCGAAGAATAACAAATAAAATTAAATTTTACTTACTCTCCTTTTTCAGCATGAAGCCACGACCTTTGATCAACAACATTGTCAGATTCATACTCAACTATAATTGATCCCTGTATTGGTGAAAGTTGATTCATATTAGCCTTGTAGAAAAGGCAACAGGAGATGATTTTCCTACAAAATGATTAGCATGATGCTCCTACACTATAGGAAGTGGGGGTCTTTCATAGGTAGGACGTGTAGATTCCATAGTTGTTGGATGAGTAGAAGAAATGGGAGAGTTGGTGTTGGGTGAAGCTCTCTCACCAACATGGACACCTTGACCACCACGATTAGTTGGTATACGACCACCACGATTAGGTGGTGTGTGGCCACCTATCCCTTTTAGTGTCATCTACAAGTGAAACTTATTGCATATATAACATCTAATAGAGTAAACATGTTGGAATCATCAATTTTCAATAAACATATTAGCTAATTATGATAAAAGGCTCAAACCTGATCATGTTTCCTACATGCAAATGTGTGAGTTAACACAGGATATAAAATCACTTTTAATGCATGAATTACCGAAGAAGTATTTGTGTCATCACTATCGATGTCACCCTCACTTGAAATATTCCTCACTTTCTTCTTCTATGTTTGTATCATTTAGTAAGTGTATATCGATTTCTTCTCCCCCGCCACTAACATGAGCAAGAGAATCTTGAATGAAGTCTGAAACAACATGTAGCACGACTTGAAGTTGAATAAGCTCATCATCTTGGTATAGAGTCTCATGCTCAACTTAACTTACTATATTATCAACAATTCTGCCACGAGAAGCTGCCGGAGGCTGGGCTGATTGAGTTGCCCGAGATATCAATTAGGAAAGACATCGCAATAAACCTCCCGGACACTGTTGTGAATTCTATTGACAACATGGAGGTTGATCACATTGTGAGGACAATGGTTGAATTTGGAAGTAAGGCATTGGTCCTGGGTCGCCGGGTGGGGTCACTTTACCGACGGGAAGTGAAGGAGGTGACGGAGTTACAAGGTAAGGTGGACAAACTTGTTGAGGAGAAGGCGGCGCTGGAGAAGGAGAAGGAGGGATGGGAAGCTGAGAGGAAAAGGTTGGCGACGTGGAAGGTGCGTTGCTTAGATTCGGAGGAGAAGTTGAACAAACGCATTGGGGAGCTGGAGGAAGATTATGACGACTTGAAAGACAAGTACGACGGAGCTGTCGGCGAGTTGGATGACCTGAAGAACAGTGTTATTCAGGAGCACATAAACGGCTTTGAGAAGGGTTTGCGGCAGGCGGCCTTTTTCTATAAAGATGTGGATACACTGGATTCAAGGTTTGATGTTGATAAAGACGTGATTGGTGGAAAGCTGGTGGGTGAGGACGAAGAGGGTGAGGAAGGGTGGGGAACTTAAACGAATTAAACACAAGTAAAGGGTGTTCGACCCAGGCCGCTTACTTGTGGTAAGGGTGGGGAACTTAAACGAATTAAACACAAGTAAAGGGTGTTCGACCCAGGCCGCTTACTTGTGGTAAGGGTGGGGAACTTAAACGAATTAAACACAAGTAAAGGGTGTTCGACCCAGGCCGCTTACTTGTGGTAAGGGTGGGGAACTTAAACGAATTAAACACAAGTAAAGGGTGTTCGACCCAGGCCGCTTACTTGTGGTAAGGGTGGGGTTGTATTCGCTCTCTTCCTCTGTAGGTTGGAAAGCCGGAGACTTCACGGCTTCAGAGGTCTCTTTGGCTTTTCCCTTCAGGTCGGCATCTGCCTCGATTCTCCTCCTGAGGCGGGAGTTCTCTTGTTTGAGCACTTCTATCTCTTCCGCTTTACGCTTCTTCAGGTTTGCAATTTCCTGTTGCATCTTCATCTGGCCGTCTAGGAGGGCGGCCAAGTCAGGGGTGATGCCAGGAGGTCCAGAGGGACCAGTGTCAACTTGCTTGCTAGCTCCAGCTTTGCTGCGGGTAGAAACCATCTTCGGAGAAAAACGGGTACTAAGGATGTTTGTCTCGAGCCCCACGGTGGGCGCCAATTGTTCCTGCAGAAGGACAAATAAGATGAGTTAGGCACGAGCGTCACCTTATCATGTAGTCCGCTATCTCCTTAGCTGGCCTCTTCCCATTCGATACATGTCGGCTTGAACCCAGGAGGGGTTACCTGCAGAAGAATCTCCGAAGCTCAAGTAAGTCAAAGCTCTCAAGAGTCAAATCAGCAATTAATGAATGCGTACCTTTTAAATGATGGGGTCCACGCGTATTTATAGAACATTAAGGACGTTTGACCATTCTATGGGCTGGGCCTTGACTTGGGCCCTAGCTTGGGCCATGAGTGGGCCTGGCCCTAAAACAGGTCTTAGAGGTGTACTGGAGTATTGATGTTTGACCAACTTTGTAGGCAGGTAGTCGGCCGAGACCGACTACTTGCCTAGATGGCTTGTGTTGATGGCATCCGAGTATTAGGTAGTATGTGGTTTTGACATGTGTACTATTTACTTGATTGAGTTTGGTTAGGTACAGTACACCAGGTTCACCTACACATGTTATCCTTGACCGACAACCCATATCGGACAAGGCTGGGGGACTGGTGTACTGTACCTAACCAAACTCAATCAAGTAAGTAACACACATGTCAAGACCACATACTAACTAGTACTCGAATGTCATCAACACCAGCCATCTAGGCAAGTAGTCGGTCTCGGCCGACTACCTGTCTAGAAAGTTGGTTAACATCCATGCCCCAGTACACCTCTAAGACCTGCTTTAGGACCAGGCCCACTCATGGCCCAAGCTGGGGCCCAAGTCAAGGCCCAGCCCATGAAATGGTCAAACGTCATTAATACTCTATAAATACACGTGGACCCCATCATTTAAAGGTACGCTTTTCATTAATTGCTGATTTGACTCTTGAGAACCTTGACTCACTTGAGCTTCGGAGATCCTTCTGCAGGTAACCCCTCCTGGGTCCAAGTTGACATGTATCGAAGGGGAAGAAGCCAACTAAGGAGATAGCGGACTACATGGTAAGGTGACTCTCGTGCCTAACTTATCTTATTTGTACCTCTGCAGGAACAATTGGCGCCCACCGTGGGGCACGAGACAAACATCCTTAGTACCCGTTCTTCTCCGAAGATGGTTTCTACCCGCAGCAAAGCTGGAGCTAGCAAGCAAGTTGACGCTGGTCCCTCTGGACCTCCTGGCGTCACCCCCGACTTGGTCGCCCTCCTAGACGGCCAGATGAAGATGCAACAGGAGATTGCAAACCTGAAGAAGCGTAACGCTGAAGAAATAGAAGTGCTCAAACAAGAGAACTCCCGCCTCAGGAGGAGAATCGAGGCAGATGCTGACCTCAAGGGAAAAACCAAAGAGACCTCTGAAGCCGTGAAATCTCCGGCTTTCCAACCTACAGAGGAAGAGAGTGAATACAACCCCACCCCCCACACCTTCACCTCCACCCAACAAACCCCTCTCACCACTACACACCCCCAAAGCTTCCCACCCAATCACCCAGGGATTACAGCACCCTCAACAACCCACATTCCCCACAACCTACCCACTACTCTCCACACCGCATACGTCCCACCCTACAACCCCCCATATCTCCCCACAACCCACATCCCCCCTCACAACATCACCTCCACTTTTCCTACCATGATCAACTACCCACCCCCACCCCACATTCCCACCCCCCACCAGCCCAGACGCCGCCACCCGTTCACAGACTTTATAGCTAACACCCCTCTCCCAACCCAGTGGGAACCATTCAACCTCGATCGCTACACTGGCGAAACTGACCCAGATGAACACTTGAAAGTTTACATCACACACGTCGCCTTATACACGTCCCAGGACGCAGTCTTCTGCAAGGCTTTCCCCACAACACTCAAAGGCCCCGCCCTCAAGTGGTTCACCACCCTCCCACCCTATTCCATTGATAATTTCGACACCCTTTCCCACATGTTCTCCACACATTTCGCCGGCAGCCGTCCCCACCAAACCACCACCATGTCCTTACTGGGCATCAGACAGGAGCCCAACGAACCACTCAGAGCATTCATCGACCGCTTCAGCAAGGCCGCCCTCCGCACACCACACCTTAACCAGGAGATGATACTCCAATGCATGACCCTCACCCTGCAACCCGGACCCTTCGCCAACAATGTCTACCTTCACCCACCCACCTCCATGCACGAACACCCTTTACTTGTGTTTAATTCGTTTAAGTTCCCCACCCTTACCACAAGTAAGCGGCCTGGGTCGAACACCCTTTACTCGTGTTTAATTCGTTTAAGTTCCCCACCCTTACCACAAGTAAGCGGCCTGGGTCGAACACCCTTTACTTGTGTTTAATTCGTTTAAGTTCCCCACCCTTACCACAAGTAAGCGGCCTGGGTCGAACACCCTTGTGTTTAATTCGTTTAAGTTCCCCACCCTTACCACAAGTAAGCGGCCTGGGTCGAACACCCTTTACTTGTGTTTAATTCATTTAAGTTCCCCACCCTTACCACAAGTAAGCGGCCTGGGTCGAACACCCCGTACTCGTGATTAATTCGTTTAAGTTCCCCACCCTTACCACAAGTAAGCGGCCTGGGTCGAACACCCTTTACTTGTGTTTAATTCGTTTAAGTTCCCCACCCTTACCACAAGTAAGCGGCCTGGGTCGAACACCCTTTACTTGTGTTTAATTCGTTTAAGTTCCCCACCCTTACCACAAGTAAGCGGCCTGGGTCGAACACCCCGTACTCGTGATTAATTCGTTTAAGTTCCCCACCCTTACCACAAGTAAGCGGCCTGGGTCGAACACCCTTTACTTGTGTTTAATTCACTTAAGTTCCCCACCCTTACCACAAGTAAGCGGCCTGGGTCGAACACCCCGTACTCGTGATTAACATGCAAACGCCACTAACGTTCCCCTAGTTAAATACACATACAACACAACATACCTCATATTCCTATCACATGCTATCATCAACAACCACAGAACAGGTATATATCCACAACATGCATCATATTAAAAACAAATCAAAACATTATGCGAGTTATTACAGACTTAGGATTCATTACGAAATAAAACGATATGAAAAACTACATCCTAAGCTGTCTGGTTGCCATCACCCTCCGCGGTTGCATCCATTTCCTTTTCCGCCTCTGGCGCCTCCCCCCCAACCTCTTCGTCCTCACCCACCAGTTTTCCATCAATCACATCTTTATCTACATCAAACCTTGAATCCAGTGTATTCACATCTTTATAGAAAAAGGCTGCCTGCCGCAAACCCTTCTCAAAGCCGTTTATGTGCTCCTGAATAACACTGTTCTTCAGGTCATCCAACTCGCCGACAGCTCCCTCGTACTTGTCTTTCAAGTCGTCATAATCTTCCTCCAGCTCCCCAACGCGCTTGTTCAACTTCTCCTCCGAATCCAAGCAGCGCACTTTCCACGATGCCAACCTTTTTCTCTCAGCTTCCCATCCCTCCTTCTCCTTCTCCAGCGCCGCCTTCTCCTCAACAAGTTTGTCCACCTTGCCTTGTAACTCCGTCACCTCCTTCACTTCCCGTCGGTAAAGTGACCCCACCCGGCGACCCAAGACCAATGCCTTACTTCCAAATTCAACCATTGTCCTCACAATGTGATCAACCTCCATGTTATCAATAGAATTCACAACAGTGTCCGGGAGGTTTATTGCGATATCTTTCCTAATTGATATCTCGGGCAACTCAATCAGCCCAGCCTCCGGCAGCTTCTCCCCACTAGCCGACCCAGCCCCACTACTTGATCCAAGAATGGCCGCCCTCACCTTCTTCACGTCCTTAGCCCTCTCCGGACGAGGCGGTAGTTCAGCTTTCCTCTTAGTGCTGCCATGCACATGTACTTCTACCACAGACTCCTGCAAATTGGGAACATCAGTCTTCCCAGCCTCCTTGGCCTTGGCGGCCATCTCCTTCCTCAGCGCTTGGAAAAGCGCCAAGTTCTTCTTGCCGGATTGCGCCATATGCCCTGCAATAACATATCACATCTCGGATCAAAACAACTTAGCATCACTAACATAGATTAAGTAACAAACAGATACCTTCAATATCTATAATCGGATGCACCGAATTATAAACCCTAACTAAGCCCTTAGTGGGCAACTTATCCACAAATCTTAATAACATCCCGACCACCTCCCTGTCTCCGGACGACAACTCCTCCATCCCCATATCCTTGTACCGCGAAGGGTTGTTGGTCCAACTAAAAGGGAATTTAGTACTCCCATCCGCATTCAAAAAATACTTCTCGCCTCCCTCCTTCACCACAACCTTGAAGTATCCATCCTTGAAATGCTTGAAAGATTGGGAGAAGGCGTCCAATCTGCTAATGCTCGGACGGCTGATCAATGATAGCCAGGTAGCCGGTCTCCGGGGTCTGGTATCATAAAAATATAGGAACGCGTATGGTGAAGGCTCCAAGTACAGCGATTCGCACAAGATGCGGAAAGCCTGTAAGTACGCCCAACTGTTAGGGTGCAACTGAGTAGGCGCCACGTTCAGAGCCCGCAGCACACCCATAGTAAAGTCATCTAATGGCAGCCGTATGTGAAGTTGAGAAAAGTGGCACATGTACATATAGAAGAACTTCTCAGCAGCCCCTTCTTGCCCATGGCATACCCGGTCTATGGCGCTCACTCTTTCTAATGACACAATATCTCCACTAAACCCTTTAGAAATGACGGGTGTACAATTCAGCCAAGAATTCAGCAGACGAGACCACCTGAACAGGGATGACTGCTCACGAACATCAGAGGCCACCCACGCATAGCCACCCCTAGCCGCCCAGTTGCTTTCCTCCAGCTCTTCAGGGGGATCTTCTCGGACCTCCCTCACTACTTCCATTGGCACCCCGCTTGTGCCAACTCCAGCACTCTCACCCTCTCCACGGAACCGGTCACCTCTACTCCTATCTGACTCTGTACTTTGACTACTACTAGATGTACATAACGATGAGCTATCGCTACTAGACATACCTGTTTGATTTTTTACGGAAAGATGTCGGCGGAAATTGGGAACTAGTCGGACAAAAGGACGCGCACAAGATCTCTGTTTTCAAAACTCGCAAATGAACCAAGCAAACCATCAGCTGTATTCAAACCCGTATTTATACTCCACGCTCCCAAAGGACTCAAGCTCTTCCCGCCAAAATGGACCCCCAGACCAAGCGACACCATCATTGTGAAATATATGACACATAAAAAAAACGGCGGCGCCAAAAGCAAAACGATGTGACCACCTGACGCCCTTTCACCTGCCTTCTGACACTTCCAAGCCTTAACACTGTTCACCACACTTAAAGGCTGGGGGACTGGTGTATCACACCTAGCCGGTTTCGTCGGTTCACCTACACATGTTATCCTTGACCGACAACCCATATCGGACAAGGCTGGGGGACTGGTGTACTGTACCTAACCAAACTCAATCAAGTAAGTAACACACATGTCAAGACCACATACTAACTAGTACTCGAATGTCATCAACACCAGCCATCTAGGCAAGTAGTCGGTCTCGGCCGACTACCTGTCTAGAAAGTTGGTTAACATCCATGCCCCAGTACACCTCTAAGACCTGCTTTAGGACCAGGCCCACTCATGGCCCAAGCTGGGGCCCAAGTCAAGGCCCAGCCCATGAAATGGTCAAACGTCATTAATACTCTATAAATACACGTGGACCCCATCATTTAAAGGTACGCTTTTCATTAATTGCTGATTTGACTCTTGAGAACCTTGACTCACTTGAGCTTCGGAGATCCTTCTGCAGGTAACCCCTCCTGGGTCCAAGTTGACATGTATCGAAGGGGAAGAAGCCAACTAAGGAGATAGCGGACTACATGGTAAGGTGACTCTCGTGCCTAACTTATCTTATTTGTACCTCTGCAGGAACAATTGGCGCCCACCGTGGGGCACGAGACAAACATCCTTAGTACCCGTTCTTCTCCGAAGATGGTTTCTACCCGCAGCAAAGCTGGAGCTAGCAAGCAAGTTGACGCTGGTCCCTCTGGACCTCCTGGCGTCACCCCCGACTTGGTCGCCCTCCTAGACGGCCAGATGAAGATGCAACAGGAGATTGCAAACCTGAAGAAGCGTAACGCTGAAGAAATAGAAGTGCTCAAACAAGAGAACTCCCGCCTCAGGAGGAGAATCGAGGCAGATGCTGACCTCAAGGGAAAAACCAAAGAGACCTCTGAAACCGTGAAATCTCCGGCTTTCCAACCTACAGAGGAAGAGAGTGAATACAACCCCACCCCCCACACCTTCACCTCCACCCAACAAACCCCTCTCACCACTACACACCCCCAAAGCTTCCCACCCAATCACCCAGGGATTACAGCACCCTCAACAACCCACATTCCCCACAACCTACCCACTACTCTCCATACCGCATACGTCCCACCCTACAACCCCCCATATCTCCCCACAACCCACATCCCCCCTCACAACATCACCTCCACTTTTCCTACCATGATCAACTACCCACCCCCACCCCACATTCCCACCCCCCACCAGCCCAGACGCCGCCACCCGTTCACAGACTTTATAGCTAACACCCCTCTCCCAACCCAGTGGGAACCATTCAACCTCGATCGCTACACTGGCGAAACTGACCCAGATGAACACTTGAAAGTTTACATCACACACGTCGCCTTATACACGTCCCAGGACGCAGTCTTCTGCAAGGCTTTCCCCACAACACTCAAAGGCCCCGCCCTCGAGTGGTTCACCACCCTCCCACCCTATTCCATTGATAATTTCGACACCCTTTCCCACATGTTCTCCACACATTTCGCCGGCAGCCGTCCCCACCAAACCACCACCATGTCCTTACTGGGCATCAGACAGGAGCCCAACGAACCACTCAGAGCATTCATCGACCGCTTCAGCAAGGCCGCCCTCCGCACACCACACCTTAACCAGGAGATGATACTCCAATGCATGACCCTCACCCTGCAACCCGGACCCTTCGCCAACAATGTCTACCTTCACCCACCCACCTCCATGCACGAACACCCTTTACTTGTGTTTAATTCGTTTAAGTTCCCCACCCTTACCACAAGTAAGCGGCCTGGGTCGAACACCCTTTACTCGTGTTTAATTCGTTTAAGTTCCCCACCCTTACCACAAGTAAGCGGCCTGGGTCGAACACCCTTTACTTGTGTTTAATTCGTTTAAGTTCCCCACCCTTACCACAAGTAAGCGGCCTGGGTCGAACACCCTTGTGTTTAATTCGTTTAAGTTCCCCACCCTTACCACAAGTAAGCGGCCTGGGTCGAACACCCTTTACTTGTGTTTAATTCATTTAAGTTCCCCACCCTTACCACAAGTAAGCGGCCTGGGTCGAACACCCCGTACTCGTGATTAATTCGTTTAAGTTCCCCACCCTTACCACAAGTAAGCGGCCTGGGTCGAACACCCTTTACTTGTGTTTAATTCGTTTAAGTTCCCCACCCTTACCACAAGTAAGCGGCCTGGGTCGAACACCCTTTACTTGTGTTTAATTCGTTTAAGTTCCCCACCCTTACCACAAGTAAGCGGCCTGGGTCGAACACCCCGTACTCGTGATTAATTCGTTTAAGTTCCCCACCCTTACCACAAGTAAGCGGCCTGGGTCGAACACCCTTTACTTGTGTTTAATTCACTTAAGTTCCCCACCCTTACCACAAGTAAGCGGCCTGGGTCGAACACCCCGTACTCGTGATTAACATGCAAACGCCACTAACGTTCCCCTAGTTAAATACACATACAACACAACATACCTCATATTCCTATCACATGCTATCATCAACAACCACAGAACAGGTATATATCCACAACATGCATCATATTAAAAACAAATCAAAACATTATGCGAGTTATTACAGACTTAGGATTCATTACGAAATAAAACGATATGAAAAACTACATCCTAAGCTGTCTGGTTGCCATCACCCTCCGCGGTTGCATCCATTTCCTTTTCCGCCTCTGGCGCCTCCCCCCCAACCTCTTCGTCCTCACCCACCAGTTTTCCATCAATCACATCTTTATCTACATCAAACCTTGAATCCAGTGTATTCACATCTTTATAGAAAAAGGCTGCCTGCCGCAAACCCTTCTCAAAGCCGTTTATGTGCTCCTGAATAACACTGTTCTTCAGGTCATCCAACTCGCCGACAGCTCCCTCGTACTTGTCTTTCAAGTCGTCATAATCTTCCTCCAGCTCCCCAACGCGCTTGTTCAACTTCTCCTCCGAATCCAAGCAGCGCACTTTCCACGATGCCAACCTTTTTCTCTCAGCTTCCCATCCCTCCTTCTCCTTCTCCAGCGCCGCCTTCTCCTCAACAAGTTTGTCCACCTTGCCTTGTAACTCCGTCACCTCCTTCACTTCCCGTCGGTAAAGTGACCCCACCCGGCGACCCAAGACCAATGCCTTACTTCCAAATTCAACCATTGTCCTCACAATGTGATCAACCTCCATGTTATCAATAGAATTCACAACAGTGTCCGGGAGGTTTATTGCGATATCTTTCCTAATTGATATCTCGGGCAACTCAATCAGCCCAGCCTCCGGCAGCTTCTCCCCACTAGCCGACCCAGCCCCACTACTTGATCCAAGAATGGCCGCCCTCACCTTCTTCACGTCCTTAGCCCTCTCCGGACGAGGCGGTAGTTCAGCTTTCCTCTTAGTGCTGCCATGCACATGTACTTCTACCACAGACTCCTGCAAATTGGGAACATCAGTCTTCCCAGCCTCCTTGGCCTTGGCGGCCATCTCCTTCCTCAGCGCTTGGAAAAGCGCCAAGTTCTTCTTGCCGGATTGCGCCATATGCCCTGCAATAACATATCACATCTCGGATCAAAACAACTTAGCATCACTAACATAGATTAAGTAACAAACAGATACCTTCAATATCTATAATCGGATGCACCGAATTATAAACCCTAACTAAGCCCTTAGTGGGCAACTTATCCACAAATCTTAATAACATCCCGACCACCTCCCTGTCTCCGGACGACAACTCCTCCATCCCCATATCCTTGTACCGCGAAGGGTTGTTGGTCCAACTAAAAGGGAATTTAGTACTCCCATCCGCATTCAAAAAATACTTCTCGCCTCCCTCCTTCACCACAACCTTGAAGTATCCATCCTTGAAATGCTTGAAAGATTGGGAGAAGGCGTCCAATCTGCTAATGCTCGGACGGCTGATCAATGATAGCCAGGTAGCCGGTCTCCGGGGTCTGGTATCATAAAAATATAGGAACGCGTATGGTGAAGGCTCCAAGTACAGCGATTCGCACAAGATGCGGAAAGCCTGTAAGTACGCCCAACTGTTAGGGTGCAACTGAGTAGGCGCCACGTTCAGAGCCCGCAGCACACCCATAGTAAAGTCATCTAATGGCAGCCGTATGTGAAGTTGAGAAAAGTGGCACATGTACATATAGAAGAACTTCTCAGCAGCCCCTTCTTGCCCATGGCATACCCGGTCTATGGCGCTCACTCTTTCTAATGACACAATATCTCCACTAAACCCTTTAGAAATGACGGGTGTACAATTCAGCCAAGAATTCAGCAGACGAGACCACCTGAACAGGGATGACTGCTCACGAACATCAGAGGCCACCCACGCATAGCCACCCCTAGCCGCCCAGTTGCTTTCCTCCAGCTCTTCAGGGGGATCTTCTCGGACCTCCCTCACTACTTCCATTGGCACCCCGCTTGTGCCAACTCCAGCACTCTCACCCTCTCCACGGAACCGGTCACCTCTACTCCTATCTGACTCTGTACTTTGACTACTACTAGATGTACATAACGATGAGCTATCGCTACTAGACATACCTGTTTGATTTTTTACGGAAAGATGTCGGCGGAAATTGGGAACTAGTCGGACAAAAGGACGCGCACAAGATCTCTGTTTTCAAAACTCGCAAATGAACCAAGCAAACCATCAGCTGTATTCAAACCCGTATTTATACTCCACGCTCCCAAAGGACTCAAGCTCTTCCCGCCAAAATGGACCCCCAGACCAAGCGACACCATCATTGTGAAATATATGACACATAAAAAAAACGGCGGCGCCAAAAGCAAAACGATGTGACCACCTGACGCCCTTTCACCTGCCTTCTGACACTTCCAAGCCTTAACACTGTTCACCACACTTAAAGGCTGGGGGACTGGTGTATCACACCTAGCCGGTTTCGTCGGTTCACCTACACATGTTATCCTTGACCGACAACCCATATCGGACAAGGCTGGGGGACTGGTGTACTGTACCTAACCAAACTCAATCAAGTAAGTAACACACATGTCAAGACCACATACTAACTAGTACTCGAATGTCATCAACACCAGCCATCTAGGCAAGTAGTCGGTCTCGGCCGACTACCTGTCTAGAAAGTTGGTTAACATCCATGCCCCAGTACACCTCTAAGACCTGCTTTAGGACCAGGCCCACTCATGGCCCAAGCTGGGGCCCAAGTCAAGGCCCAGCCCATGAAATGGTCAAACGTCATTAATACTCTATAAATACACGTGGACCCCATCATTTAAAGGTACGCTTTTCATTAATTGCTGATTTGACTCTTGAGAACCTTGACTCACTTGAGCTTCGGAGATCCTTCTGCAGGTAACCCCTCCTGGGTCCAAGTTGACATGTATCGAAGGGGAAGAAGCCAACTAAGGAGATAGCGGACTACATGGTAAGGTGACTCTCGTGCCTAACTTATCTTATTTGTACCTCTGCAGGAACAAGGAGTATTATCAAACCATTCACATTGAAAGATAATTAAATTCATGATTGGCAAGCCACTATACTCTAGTTGAATAATATTATACAATATCCCATAAAAATATAACTCTAATTGGCCATCGCTTCCCGTACATAAACACCATAGTTAGAGGAATTCATTCCTTCACTCTAAAGAACAGTGTGAAATTTCTATCTATTGATAACATAGATAGGCCATGATTCAACTTTTTTCTTAAGATCCCATGCCAAATTAACCAATAATGGTTCTTGAATATTATTTTCTGGATTGAGAACCTAAATATATAAAAAATTATACATTATACATGTCAATTTAAATAGAAAATTTTTATAATTGGCAAGTATATGATGAAATGTATGTAAACAGCTACATCTTGTTTGAACCATGTAGCAAAATAGGATGAAATGTCCTAACCAATTTCAACTTCAAAAGCTGTAGAATTAATCTCTAATAAATATTCAACATAAATACAACAAAGAAGAAATTAAATTACTCAAACCCCACAAATTAACATAATTAACATGGGTGTGAAAGGAGTGAACATCATCTTACTCAATGTATAGTTGAACCTCTTCACAATTTTGAAGAACATACAATTGGGCAGCATCAAAGTCTCTTTGGTTCAGATAATATGTCATGCATTTTCCAATTACTCTTCTTGGATAATTGAAAATTGAAATTGGAGGAGTACATGAAAAACTTTCACCTATTTCAAGGTTACGAGGGATCCTAATCCTTCTTGTTTCAACATGATGAGGATAATAAAATGAGGCAAATGTAGATGTTTCCTCCACCAAGTAAGCGTCACAAATAGAGCCCTCCACCCTAGCTTTGTTTACTTTCTTTTTTAGAGAGTTTAAGAACCTAATAAAGAATATAAACTGCATTGCTTAAAAAATGAAGGAATAAACAACAAGTGTTGTAAAAAAGTGATTAGTAATTTTGTACCTCTCAAATGGATACATCCAACGATATTGGACTGGACCATCAACTTTTTCCTCATAAGGAAGATGAATTGGAAGATGTTCCATGGAATCAAAGAAGCTCCTAGTGGAAATATTTGTTCCATTTTACACAATAACACAAGTATATTTTCTTCCAGAATTCTTAGGTGTTCAACATTTAGTGTTGTGGAAGTTAATTTTCTAAAGAAAAGACTTTGCTCAACAATAACTTTCCAAATTGGTTTTGGTAATGAGTCAAATGCAATTGTAAGCAATCGTTGCATGAAAACATGACAGTTGTGACTTTTCATCCCATGTAACTTTCCTTGATTAAGGTCAACACATCTACCTAAATTGGAAGCATATCCATCTGGAAGAGTAAGTTCTTTAACCCATTTACAAATAAATATCTTTGAGATTTGGTGAATGCATATGCTGCCTTTGGTTTGATAAGTTTTCCACGACCAATGTCTTTCAATTCTACCTCTTTTTGATTGCATATTTCTACAACATCCAATCAAGCCTTGTTTGTATCCTTAGTTTTCCTTTGATATCCATCACATCGTCAAATGCATTCATGAACACATATTTAGGAATATCCTTTGATATCCTTAGTTCTTCCAATTATGTTTTATACCATATTTAGGAATATTCTCTTCTTGTAATTTAGTGCATAGTGGTAATTTTGCAACCCTATTCCAAATATCAAGACTGGACAAACGCAAAAGATGGGGGAATTCTTAACAAACTTCTTCTTGAATGCCTTTTTATCCTTTCTAAATGGATAATTAAGTGAAAGGAATTGACGATGACAATCAAAATAGGATATCTTGTGGCTATGATTAAGAGAGAATGCCTTGGTTATTTCCATACATATAGGGCAAGCGTGTCTACCTAAAGTCATCCAACCTAATAACATACCATAAGCTAGAAAGTCATTGATTGTCCACATCAAAGCAGATTTCATTGTGAAATTTTACCTCAATGACACATAATAATTCAATATCCCTTCAGTCCAAAGGATGCATAACTCATCTATAAGTGGTTACAAAAATACATCAATCTTATGCTTTGGATTTGAAGGGCCTGGAATTAAGACAGTCAAAAACATAAATTATCTTTTCATGCACATTGAAGGTGGAAAATTCTATGGAGTTAGTATAACAGGCCAACAAGAATAGCTTTTCCATATTGACCAAAAGGATTAAACCCATCTGCACATAAACCTAATCTCACATTTCTTGGGTCTTGACTAAACTCTGGGTGCATTCTATCAAAATGTTTCCAAGCTTCCCCATCAGATGGATGACACAAAATATATGGGTCCCTTTGATTCTCACTATGCCATCCCATGTGAGGTGTAGTGGCCATTGAAGAGTATAGACTTTTAGTCTTGGGATAATAGGAAAGTACCACATTTTTTAACAACAATCTTCTTTTCAATTCCTCTCCTAGTTATTGTCTTATATCGATCCATTCCACAGATAGAGCAATTAGTTATAATTTTATGAGAATTTTCCTTATAATACAACATGCATCCTTTTGGGCAACAATCAATTTTCATACAACCCAAACCCAATTTTTTGACTGACTTCTTAGCTTCAAAAAAATTATTAATCATTTGATGATTTTTTGGCATAGTCTCCCCCATAAGTTGGACCATTCTATTGAAACAGCCTTTAGACATATTGTAATCAAATTTTAAGCTTAGAGCTTCCAAAGAAGCCGACAATTTTGAGTGATTCTCACATCCTTCCCACAAGGGTGCTTGTGCAGCAACAAGCATGTCACAAAACTTTTGAGTTTCAAGATCAAGGTCTTCGTTCATGGACTCTGATCCAATTACACCATCTTGTTACATACAATAGGCATTTGAGGGTCCAACATGATCCATGATCATTTGATGGAAAGGATCTAATTCATCTCATTGCTCACAAGTTCGATAATTGGTACTCTGAACATCCATTTGGGCGAATTTTGTGGCAATTCTTTATCATGAATTGTCCACCAATAATAATTAGGCATGAATCCCTCTTCATAAAGATCCAACCCAACTTGATCCACATACTTGAAAACTTTACATCTACATTTAACACAAGGATGCCTTAACATTTCACATTGTTCTACAAATTTTTCTTGACCAATAACATATTGTAGGAACTCATACACTCCTTCTCTAAATTCATCTGTCGAATGTTTATTAGCATCCAATCTTTTATACATCCATTTTCTACCTTCAGGGATTTCCATTAATGCAAAATTACCACAACCTAAAAGTCAATAATTTATTTTAAAATTTTACGTAAATAAGTGCCTAACAATATCATAAATGAAATAACATGTAATATTTTATTATGTAATCAAATATTAGGTAATAACATATAACTAACACAAAAAAGAGTGAAACCAATATTCAAATCACAACATTTAATTAAAATTTAAATTGAACAAGAATAAGATAAAATGTTAACTCAATAACTCACCTTTGCTTAAAGTTCACAACCCTTGAATGTTGTCTCTACTTCTATTTTCCCCCAAGTCTTGACTAGGTAACTTAGTGAAACCTTCCACAAACAACCTTCTCCAAATAATTTGTAAAGTGATAGGAGAGTCCAATATATATTAAATAATATTATATATCAATTAAATTCCGATAGAGAATTTAGTAATGGTGACAATGTAAGGTGAAGACAAGTTTAGACAAGTTATTGGAAAAATGGCTCAACATGGAAACTACATTTGGAGAGCTAGGTGATGTTAGCTTAATCCAGTCTAAGCTGCCTAAGAAGCTCAAGAAGAGAACGCATGTTGCCATTGAAGATGGTTCTACTAGGTATGTAACTAACTATCTATGCTTTATGTAGTTCCCACATTCTACATGGTGACACTTATTCAATTTCTTACACCATTCCTGTTAATTGAATTTTGCAGAATTGAAGAATTTGTTAACATTTTGTTCCCTGAAGAAAGTCAGACAACTAATCTTAATATCTTGGAAGCTACTTACAAATGGAAGAAGCAAAAGTTGTCTTTCGATTGTTAAAAAATGCTAGTAGTTATATTTTTAGTGTGTATATATTGGGGAAGAGTTAATTCATGTGTAACTAGCAAATATAGGGTCTCATGTACTTGCACATTATAAAGTTCTTGGACCATTACCTTTCATTTGAAACGTAATTTTTATTAGATGTAGAAATAGATATCTCAATGACAGTAGCGACTTCATCTAACATTTTCTTAAATACCTAAATATGCACACCTAATTTTAATTGACTTATAGCATGAGTTTAATTAACAGCCTATACTGCTTGGCAGGTTGTATTAATGGGATAGGATTTTAGCTTGGTAGGTTGTATCATTGGTATATGATTTTAGCAATATTATGGAGCTTTCTTCCATGATAAAAGAATAAGAAATTGAACATAATGAAGTATTGAAGTGGATAATGTGAAAAACTTTCTCCTTGATTTAGATGTATATGTTCACCATCATTATTCCTTCTACATTGCACATGCTAGCGGAAACCTTATGAAGTTCTAAGTAAGCTTAATTATCTTAGTTTTTAATTTAGAAATTTGTGCATCTATGTTCTTAAATAAGAATTACTTCTTAATCGTGAATATTCAGTTTTATAATGGTAATATATTAGATATTTTTCAAGTTATTATTCTCACAATACAAACGTATAGCAACTATGAAGCAAATGTTTACACTTTTAATTTCAAGTCAGGAGTATAGAACTTACTAATTAGAAATAAAATAATAAAAAAGTGTTTAATATAAGATCAACTTTTAAATTGATACTTTTCTATTTGTTTTCATGTTAATCATTTCTCATACCATGGAACGACCAAAGAGGATATGGACTAAAGTTGAAAAACTAAAAATCAAAGAGATTTTGGCATTGACTACTCAACCATTTGTAACATCACTTTCTGCTTCTACGATTAAAATAGTGTCTATACTCTGTAAGTTAGAAATGTTCAATTTTCTAAATTATCCTGATATAGGATCACCTACAGCATTGAGGAATGGCAATTTATGAGTTTTTTCAATGTGTATGCAACCATTCATCGTTCTTCTCCTTGTTTTGATTTATTAAATCTTATGAGTTCTTGTTTTGTAAATATACTTTCTGTGTGGAATGAAATTGATAGTTCAGATCATAAATATGCATTTTGTTCTAAAGGTTTTCCTCAATAAGATAGTTTGAGTTCAAACAAATGATAAAATAATATATAGTTTCAGTTCAATAAATTAAACTTTAGAATATGATACAAACCAACCTTCATTCTAGATGTATCTTTATAACATGGATTTGAAACTAACATTTTCATTCAATTTTTTTCCATTCAGTATAATCAAGCAAAAAGAATTTAGAAATTATGTATAAACTTTGAAGAATGTAGAATGAAGATAATAATCATGGATTAATTATTAATTCTTAATTATTCAACATGAATTCTATTAGTTACTTATACAAATGGGGTTTCTTATAACTATTAAAGTTATACATAATAATGGTATAAATAGTTCCTTACAAGATTTAAACCCAACTACAAACTAGGGGTGGGCATGGATTGGATTTTTAATGATCCAATCCACATCCATTTTAGATCTAAATAATTGGATTAAATTTTTTACCCAAATCCACTTTTTTAGCAAAAGTAGTTTGGATTTTTTTAAAATCCATATCCAAATATTTGGATCAAGATTTAAATCCAATCCAAATATTTGGATAGAGTTCAAAATCTAGAATCCATTTTTTATAAAAGCAATTTAAATTGAATTTTTTAAAACTTGTATCATTAAGGCCTGGATAACCCAGATGGGCCTGACGACCTGGATGGGCCCAACGACCCGGACGGGCCCGATGACCAGGACGACCTAAACGGGCCCGACAACCCGAACGGGCTCGACGACCTGTATGGGCCGGACAACCCGGACAGGCCCGACAACACGAACAGGCTCGATAACGAGAACAGGCTCGACAACGAGAACAGACTGGATGACCCGAATGGGCCCGATCACACGGACGGACCAGACGACTCGGACGAACCCGTCCAAACAGTCGGGCCCAATCGGGTAGTCGGGCACGTTTGAGTCGTCAGGCTCGTCCGGGTTGTCGAGCCCATCCGGGTCGTCAGGCATGTCCGGGTCGTCAGGCCAGTTCAGGTCGTCAGGCCCGTCCGGGTCGTCAGGCCTGATCCGTTCGATTCTTCGAGCCTGGTTGACCCATTCCGGTCATCGGGCCCACTTGGCCCGTTCGAGCCTTTGGGCCCACCTGGCTCATCAGGTCATTGGGCCCGCCTGCCGCATTCGGATCATCAGGCTCACTTGAATTTTTCGGATCGTTGGGCTTGATTGACTCGTTCGATTTGTCGGGCCCGCCTAGCCCGTTCATATCTTTAGGCCTACCCAACCTCTTATGGTCGTCGGGCCTGCCCGATCCGTATAAGTCGTCGAGCAAGGCCTGTCCATGTCTGAATTTAGCATACTCCATTTCAACCTTTAGTCTAACCCAACTAAAAATTTAAATTGAAAATTTGGATTGGATTTTTTGGATTATCCATATTTAAAAATCTTGATTTATAAAATGGATATCCAATCCATAAAATATATAAAATGTAGATTAGATAGAAATCCAGATCCATTAAATGGATTTTAAATGGATTGGATTTGTAATAAAATGGATTATAAATGGATTGGATTGGAGCAAAAGTAGATTGGATCAGTAAAATTAGATTTTTTGCCCACCCCTACTACAAACAAAACAGATTCATGGAAAACTACCACATCTTGTGAATAAGTGCGTGCTCCTATAAAGTTAGGCGTGAAAGCAGTGAGAATGGAAAGAAAATCAGTGAATGTGAATTGTTTACTAAGCACCAAAATACTGAGAATCAGTAAATTGTCACTTGTCTAGTCCATTTAAACCAAAATATTTACTAAATTCAAAACTAGTGAGAATCAATTCAAAACTTAAATAAAATTCATATTTACCTAAGAATCAATATCCTTTTATGTTTAAACATTATTAGGCTCAAGACATTCATTCACACACCGAACATGGTCACTTATAATGGACCTGGACTTATTGATTGTGTTCATCAGTGATGAGGAAAAATCCGTTTTGGAATTTGGAGGATTTTTAAGAACATTTTGGATCTCTTTTCTTTACGATACCCTTAGAATAACATTATTCCTATTAAACTATTTTCCCAATTAGTAAATTAATATAATTAACATGACATTGATACAAAATGTAGTAATAAATAACACACAGGCTATTAGTATAACACACCTCCACTATCAGCTAAGAAAGTAACCATATGCTACCCGCAAATAAGCTAATCACACGACAAACTCTTCACAACAATAACATCAACAACACTAATAAAATATTGGATCCCTCAAATCAAATAATGAACTTCCACAACTACAAGGAAAAGCCAGAAAGGCCAGAGAGCAAACAAAATATGGTGTTCCTAAACTATAACAATCAAATTGCATTACATCTGAGTTCAATAATTAGCTATCAACACAATTAAGTAGCAAAGAAAAATGAAGAAATAGAAAAGGAATTACGAAGGGAAGGGATCACGACGTTATGTTTGTCGTGGGTGATCATCACTATCGTGGGTGACCGTCGCCGCTTAGTTAACTTCACAACTGTTAGGAGACAAACATTAACGATTAGGGCAAAACGACAACGAGAAAAGAAAAAAAATCCTACAACGGGAACGAACCTGGCTCGTTGATTGTCGTGGCCTGCGGGTGACCGTCATCGTCGTCATGGGTTTCGCGTTTCATCTCCTCCTGGGTCTCTTTGTCCCTTTCGTCTCTGTGTGAGTGTGATGTGCTAATAAGGGGCAATGGCGTGCTACGAGTGATGAAAACCCTAAACCTCTGCAAGAGACAATAGGGTGTTGACCGTGACTGATAGAAACCCTAAAGCCCAATGTGATTTCTTCTTATTGTTACTTCAAGTTCAAGAATGTAGAGGGCCTCTATTGTAGTGTGGACAGAAAATGAAGAAAGAGGGGCAAAAAAAATGTGTTTGTTGTAGTGTGGACGAAATACAAAGGAGAGGAAGAAAAAATGTCTTTAAGATGTTAAAAACTAAAATAATATTAAAAAGTTTGTTGCTTTAACTTAACATAAATTATATTTTTAAATTACATTTTTTCTAACTATTTAATATAACCAGAAAGAAAAAACTACTAATAAAAGTTAATCTTTTTTAGTAAAACATGACAATAGAAAGACGATGCAAGATTAATTTTTCATTCCAAAATAAGTTTTTTTTTTCATTACCGAATTTTATCAAAACTTATAAGTAATTTGAAGAAAAATAAATTGACTAATAAATAATTTAATAGCATTATAATAAATAATTTAATAATATAAACATAATGTTTATAAATAATATTAATAATATGATTTTTAAAAATATTATTCTTTATTGTTTAATTAAATTTATTAAATAATAATATAAGAAATTAAATTTTTTTAATAATAATATATATTTGAAAATGTTATTATATAAGTATTAATGCAACGTCCCATTTAATCAATAATCCTAATTAAAGGAAACGTCACACAGAATAACATAATAGTGCGGTCCTAGAGCATAACCACTACTCCTTACAATATTCAAGGCACACAACGATGCCAAAACAAAAAAAAGATACGAAGTTCAAAAGCAATCAAATTGAAGTTTACAGGACAAGCCAATACATGGGCCATAGCCCTATAATAAAATTCATCATCTTTAGCCCATGAATCATTCCATACATACATCATACTCAAATCATGTTAAACTCATAAGCCACAAAGCATAATTCATCTTGTTCATACAAAATCACTCAATTCATGCTATAAAATGTATAATCAGTCCAAACATATGACCAACATCCAAAACAAAGAAACCAAAGAGCAAACACACTCCTCGCCCAGCTCCCTGCTCAGGCAGAAGGACCTCGCTCAGGCGAGAGGTTTCCCTCGCTCAAGCGAGCTTCCTTCCCCTAGGCGAGGGCTCGAACCAGGAACAGTGGCGCTGTTGCGCCCTCTCGCTTAGGCGAGACCTCCTCGCCTGAGCGAGACGGGCTCTCGCTCAAAAAAGGAGCTCATTGCCTGAGTGACAGCTCGCGCAAGCAGATTGGGCGAGTTGCTGCTAATCTCGCCTAGGCGAGACACACTCACTTGGGCGAGAAAACTAGAACCCTCCACTGTTCGCGCAGGCACATGTATCCAATCGAACCAAACCATATTTTAACAACTCCCAAACAATTATAATGGCAACCAAACATCAAAGTCACGGAACAAAACCAAGCAAGTGGGAAAAATGCAAGAAAACAATTAACCCTAACTTCCCCTTACCTGGAAAAATGCTAGCCAAGGACTTCGACGCCCAAACCGTGGAGCATAGTAGCTCAAGGAATAGCTTCGAGAGCTGGAAAATAGTGGAACACATTCAAAATGAGTTACCAAGGTGAACCCTAGTTAGACTCATGAATACAAAGCTGAAAACAAGGAAAAATATGGGGGGGGAAACAACTTACGAAAGCAGAAGAATGGATTTGAGCGGGCTCATAGAGGGAATTGTCCAAACCCTAGCAAAGCTTCTGTTGGGAGGAAAAGAGGGTAAGAGCATTGTTTTTGCAATGTGTGGCAGAAATCAGAGGGGTTAGACTGTCTTAGGGGATTTGGACACCCTATGGGCCAGCCCTTAGGCCCATTAGATTTTGGGACAACCCTTAAATATTGAGGTTGAAATAAGAGGGCCTTACAATTAATATAAAATAATAATTTATAAGTTAATATAATTTATAATAATATTTATTTGTAAAACGTTATTATAATTTATAAAATTGATCTATATTAATATTTTTAATAATTATAATAAAGAAAGTATGACTAAAGATAAGAAAAAGTGTAATTGGTGATGAAGGTGGTAGTAATGGTGGTGGTGGTGGTGGCAGTGATCTTGGTTATGGTGGTGGATGTGGTGAGTTGGTGGTGGTGGTGATCTTGGTTATGGTGGTTGATGTGATCCCAACAAGGCTTATAGCTTGGGCCAACGCCTAGTTCCAAATCATGCTCAAGGCCCAATCCATGGCCCATATGCACCTTCAAGCCCAAGCCCATCAAAAGGCCCAATAATAAGGGGCATGCTCAAAAAGATCCAATTGGGCTTCATCCAAGATGGCCCAAACCCACATGAGCTTTTTACACTCTTCACATGGGCCAAAGAAGATGTGAAGATTTGAAGAGGTGTATCAAAGAGCAGTAGAATAACAATAAGATTGACCCATTGTTTAGGCCTTGTTTTCTAGAATAATAAGTCAAACAATGTGGAGTTGAATTGATAAAATTTGGGCTTGACTAAGCCCAATGGGAGATTGGACCATGAGCTACCAAAGGTCCAAGGTGGACTAAGTGGAAGTCAACATTCCTTCTTACACCTTATGGATCCCATGGATCCAAGGGATAGGAATGCATTCTCCTTTTCCATGGCATCATCCAATGGTCATGAGCCTTGCTCCTTCTCCAAGCCATCTTCGACGGCTAAGATTGAATGCCTTTCTCATTCAAGGGCTAAGAGTGCTTATGTGTATTTTCTTTCATATAAAAGCCTAAATTTTAGAGTGTTTGTGTTGAGATCACTCCACTCTTCTATTATTTTGAGAGCACCTAAGCTAGAAGTTTACAACATTTCTTCTATCCACCTTCCACTAGTCTAGTTTCTAGTCTAGTTCTCCTTTCACCACTCCAAATTTCATTACAAGAGCCTTAAACACTTGTCTCGATGCCATTTTCCGCTACCTATGGAGTTCCTACCACCCACCACACATTGGAGCTCCATCAGTGGTGGTGGAGGTTGTGGTGGTGGATGTGGTGGTTATGGTGGAGGTGGAGGTTGTGATGGTGGTGATAATGGTTATGGTGGTGGTGGATGTGGTGGTTGTGGTGGTGGTGGTGGTGGTTCTAATGGTAGTGGAGTATTTTTTAAAGTAGGATATGATTTTTCTTTAAGTTTCGAAAAAATGTAAAAATAGATAATTTAATTAATTATAATATATTAAATAAATAATATTTTAGCTATCGAAAATATATTAAATGACTACTTACTATATTAAATATATTTTACAATATAATACTTTATTTGGTTGCTTTAACTAATTGGATGTAGCTCAAGTTTGAGTGAACCAGTATAAAATCTTGTGCATTACTCTTTTCTCTAATCTTTCTCTCTTGCATTCCAATTTAAAGATTAAAGAGTTGAGATCTAAACCATCTTTTTGACATTCTTGAGTGTTTTGACATTATCTGCAACATTGATCATGCTTGTATAACTCATTAGAACCTGTCTTTGAGTGATCTCTTACATTGATCTTGCTTTAAATCATGAATCTGCATTTCTGTATTTTTTCTAGTATTTTAGTCGACTATTTTTATGATTCAATCGATTGATTATATCAGTACTACATCAGTTTAATAAAATCAATCCACAAACTCTATTTTTTATCAACTAAAAGTGTACAGTCCAGAAGTGTTTGCATCCTTACTTGTTGGTTGGGTTGATTCAATTGAGGACAGTTTTAAGCCTTTAAAAGTCACCTAAATTTTTAACTAGCCAATTCAATCCCCTCCCCCCCCCCCCCCCCCCACCTCTTGCCATTTCAACCATTTCAAAACTTACACTAATCATATCAAGTTGAATACTAATGAAAATTTTAGTCAAAACTAATGGAGGAAAACCCAATCAAACACCTTTAATGAATCAAAGACGAAGTATACCAAGAGAACTAGACACGTATTTTCTACAATTAAGATTAAAAGATTTTACTATAAACTAACTTCAATAAATGAAACCATTTATACTAAAGCTAATCAAAATATGCATTCAGGCATAAAAAAGCATTTGAATAACATTATAGCAAGGATGTAAAAAAGTCCAACTCGAAAGTATGCTTACGGTAAACATTTATTTATTCAAAAACAAATTTGACTATGCTAAATTGAGATTGTAAGAATATAAAGGTAGATATAAATAGCATTAACTAGGTTGTTTGTAAAATGTTAAGCCCAACTGAGCATAAATTTATGCATATGGTGAAATCAATCATGGTTATAAATACAAACCTATCAATTCATCATATCTATCTATAACAAGAATATAAAATTGAAATTTCAAGATTCTGATGCATCAACTTATAAGACTTTAGGTTAAGGCAAGCAAACCTAACCCATCTGATAACGTTGTCGTTGACGCGATCAAATTAATATTACTTATCTATAACAACTTCAGTATTGTTAAGATAGTAGTCAACAGAATAGAAAGGGTAAAGTAACCCAAAGTCGTCTCCCTAAGAACACGGAATTGATTTTTAACAAATTAGTTCTTATAAAACTATACAAAAGAGTTAGTCAAGTAAAATAATAAAAATATGAGAGATAAAGCTAAAAAGATAAAATAAGATAGAAAAGATAAAAACAATAGTAAAGAAAATAGATTGATTCCACTGCTTTTTCAAAATAGATTCATCATCGGTTATCTAAATATTATTGCTCAATTAATTATTGTTGTAGATTTGCAAATTAATCAATGTAAAGTCTCAATTAATTTGTTGGCGTTCTCACTTTTAACCAAAGTACAGTCTCAATTAAAAGTGAGAACTTTTAGATTATCCACAGTAAATTCAACCAAAGTACGGTCTCAATCAAATTTTATTATGCCTAATCATGTTTATTCTTTTATCTCCTCACCAAATAAAAAGCTTAATTAATCAAAGTAAAGTCTCGATTAATTTTCGTTAGAGTAAATACCTTTAACCAAAGTAAAGTCTCAATTATTGGTAAAAACTCATTTAATCACATGAAAGTTTCTAAATAAAATCAAAGTAAAGTCTCAATTGAATTTAAAAACCCTTTAACTCATATGATTAGCATGCGTATAGATTTAAAATCATTACTTTTTACGTGATTCAAAGATAAAAGACAGATGAAATTAAACCTCAACAATAATAAAAAGAACAAAGGAATTATTTCATTCTAACCTCAGAATCCATAATGAAATTACAATGGAATCAACCCAAGAAGTTTAGCAATCCATAGAATGAAAAAGTAAAATAAAAATAGAAAGAATAATAGACAGAGAAAGGAAACAAATTTAGGCCCCCCCTAAAGGGTTCCTAAGCTCTGAAGTCCCGAGCTTTAATCAATTTATGTCCACACCTCCATGAGCTCAAGTTAGCTGTAGCTGCACTAACACACTTCAAAATATCCAAAGAACATTTATGCAAATAAAAAGCTATTTTTAACATGTTTTTGTATCTCATGCTCAATAAACCCAATTATAGGAAATTCCAATTAAATCAATCTTTAAGCATACAAATTCAATTAAATACCTAGAATTAAACATTAAATGAGGGCAAAAATGCGCACTCATCATATATAACCACACACTTATCCTTTTGCACTCCTAGGCAAAATTGAGCAATTTCAAAACTTTATTCTGAGGTATTTTACTTCATATCAACACTAGATCAAAGGAATGAACCTTACTTGACACAAATCAATATTCTAGAAATTAAGTTACCATGCATAAACAAACGGAAAGATTCTATTTTTCACATGAGTTAATCTTTTTAATTCACAAGACAATGAATTATGAAAGAAAGCACTCAAGTTAGATGTGTATTTTCTCACCAAAATTCTCTCAAGTGTTTTGGCTTGTGTTTTCACTCAAAATACTCATGCAAGTAAACAATCGTAATACTTAACAAGACTCTAATATTCACAAACTTTCAGAAAACTTACATTCATAGATCATGAGGACTTTTTTACAGGTTATAATGGGGCCAAGGCAAAGGTAGGAAAAATTTTAGGAGTTTTGGGTTTTTGAAATAGTAATGTAGGAAGAATAATGGAGCATAATTTCAAAAACACCTATTTTTCGTTTATTGCTCTTTGTTGCTCTTTCTCTCTTTTTTAGAAAGCAATTATTTTTTTCATTTCAACACTTTTTCATCAACAATTTTTCCTTTTGCCATTTTTATTAATTTGTGGGTGAGGTACTCACCCACACACTTTATTCCTCAACCAATCCTATCATAATCCACTACCTCCTTTCTTTCTTCCTAAGATAAGAAAAAACATGGTCTTTTTCTTTTTAAGGGTTTACAATGGGCTTAAAACAAGAAAAAAAAAAGGTTTAAAGTTCAAAGGGGCTATCAATGGATTAATATCAAGGTGGGCTTATTTGGCCAAGTAGCTAAAAACAAGAAATGCCTCAGTCATATCAAATCATGCATATTCACCTAAGTTGCAAAACAAAAGAATCAAACTAAATATTTGAGTATAAACAATCATGAGCAAGTCACTCAAGAAAAAATAGGAATGGCACATGGCAGTCCATCCTTTGCATTAAGGCTCAAGACTCACAAGGTCAAATTCTTTCACAAAAAATTTAATCAAGAAATTCTCAAATTAACTCATTTAGCAAATCATAGAAACAATCCACTCATATCGACATATTGTTTAAAAGTTTCACTTAGTAAAAAGTTAATACTTTCACAATTTTCTCAAAAAGAAATCACAATTTTTTTTCTTTTTAAATGAAAACAAAAAAAAAATTGAAAAACAAAAAAAAGAAAAATCCTACCTACAATTTATCTGCCCCACACTTATTTCAAAAAAAAATGTCCTTGATGGACTTATTTTGGGGAGGAAACGAAAAATTGTGACTTTTGGCTCAATCTGGCCATATGTCAAAATTTATTTATTTTTATTTTATAAAATACAAGTCAGCTTGTACAATTAAAGAAAATAAAAAAAACATATTTTTGAAAATTTTTTAAAATTTTTAAAATTAAAAATAGAAACAAAAAACAAACATGCATGCAAATTAACTTTTTTATCAACAATGTTTTCAAAGGAATATGAGTCTAACCTTTTTTCCTTTTGCAACAACCTTTCTTCTTTCTCCGCAGCCAAATCAACAAAAATCACCACTGAAAACTTATTTGAATCATTCACATCAATAAACTTGATGTGTGGAGTGTGTGGCTTCAACTCAATTTGAGCATCACCAGGTGCATTCGGATAGTTAACAAGATCATCAATAATCCTCACAATCTCACCTTGTGAGCAAAAATCTGCACTTGAAGTAGTTGAATCTCCTACTTCATCATTAACCAAGTCAGTTGCAATAGTTGATGCTTCAAGTGCATCTTCGAATATCGTTGGCTCTTCAACTACACTTGGTTCCTCCATTGTATTGTTCTCACAACTTTACTCCTCAAAAAGATAATCTATACTCATACCATCATCAATAGATAAAACTTCATATTCACATTTAGCATCATCAACATATCCATCAGTAGATATGTATGTGTGAGAATCTTCAATTTCTTCATCAGCAACATCTTTAGCAAAATTGATATGTCCATCAGTAGACATATTACTATGAGCATCATTATATCTATTAGTAGATATATCAGTGTGATGTGATTCTGATGTTGGTTGATCTAACATTTGAATCGTGTACTCATTCACATTAGTGCTCAATTGTTCCATCCTTTGATTCATGCTCCTTAACATTATCATTTCATCCCTTTGCTCAACTATCGTCTTCATAAGTTTTTCTAAGCTGGCCTCTATAGCTTTGTCTTTCATTAGCTGACTTAAATCTTCCGACATTTGTTCAGCTCTAATGGCCAACTTTAGAAGCATATCTTCTATTTCATGACGAAGTGCTCTAAATTCTGGGGTTTCAACAAATCTCGGATGGCATTGGAGGGTGGTATTAACAGTACAAAGTAATTCTACAAAGTTGTTGTTACTTGCATCCTCCATCATGTCGCATAATACTTTATCATTTTTATACCATTCTTGCTCAATATCTTTGCATCATTGATCAGCTCGCAACCTTTCATCTATGGTGTCTAATTTCTCTCGCAGTCCATTCATTAATAACACAACTTCCTTATAGGATGGTCCATTGATTGCTGCAACTTGTTGTGATGGTGCATGTTGTTGTTGTTGAGAAACAAATGGAACATATGATGGCTGAGGTGAACACTTAGAATATGGTTGTTGCTCATGGTATGATGGTTGCACATATTCCACAAAAGATGATCTAGAATATAGATCATTAAATTGTCGTAAAGTTAACCTACTTATATCAGGTGCAGAAGTAGGTGTAACAATTTGCTGCTGATAATCGTATGGATAATGTGGTTGTTATGGATTATAATTCACTTGAAAATCACATTGTTGATTATTTTCATATGAAAAATGATTTTGCATTTCTGAAAGAGGTTTTCTGAAAAGAAATAACTTGAAAGCTTGTTGAGTAGACTTTCAGGAAAGAGAGGTGTGTCTCAATGGACAACTTAAGTACCTTGTCTTTCCTTAGTCAAAGTGTTTCCCAACTATTTTCACAAATTTTCAAACAAAAATCCTCAAACAAAAATTATGCTTAAAAAAATAAAGTAACTAAAAAAAGTAACTAAAACAAATAAAATAAATTTTAGAAAAAAAATTGAGATAAAAAAAAATGTTAGTGATAAACAAAAAATAAAATCAAAAGAAAAAAAAATAAAATAAATAAGAACTAAAATGATAAAAATTCTAATCGTGTTCCCCGACAACAGTGCCAAGTTTGATAAAGCTGTCGTTGACACGATCAAATTAATATTACTTATCTATAACAACTTTAGTATTATTAAGATAGTAGTCAACACAATTGAAAGGGTAAAGTAACCCAAAGTCGTCTTCCAACGAACACGAAATTGATCTTTAACAAATTAGTTCTTATAAAACTATACAAAAGAGTTAGTCAAGTAAAATAAAAAAATGAGAGATAAAGATAAAAAGATAAAATAAGATAGAAAAGATAAAAACAATAGTAAAGAAAATAGATTGATTCCACTCCTTTTCAAAATAGATTCATCATTGGTTACCTAAAGATTATTGCTCAATTAATTATTGTTGTAGATTTGCAAATTAATCAATGTAAAGTCTCAATTAATTTGTTGGCATTCTCACTTTTAACCAAAGTATAGTCTCAATTAAAAGTGAGAACTTTTAGATTATCCACAGTAAATTCAACCAAAGTACAGTCTCAATAAAATTTTACTATGTTTAATCATGTCTGTTCTTTTATCTCCTCACCAAATAAAAAGCTTAATTAATCAAAGTAAAGTCTCGATTAATTTTCGTTAGAGTAAATACCTTTAACCAAAGTAAAGTCTGAATTATTGGTAAAAACTCATTCAATCACATGAAAGACGTAGATCAAATTAAACCTCAACAATAATAAAAAGAGCAAAGGAATTATTTCATTCTAACCTCAGAATCCATAATGAAATTACAATGGAATCAACCCAAGAAGTTTAGCAATCCATAGAATGCAAAAGTAAAATAAAAATAGAAAGAATAATAGACAGAGAAAGGAAACAAAATTAGGCCCCCCCTAAAGGGTTCCTAAGCTCTGAAATTACAACCATTATACTTTATGGGTCATTGTGTATTTACTCACCCAGAACATCATATCTCTACCCTAATTCAAACAGAGCAACTAAATTATCCAACATAAACGACAGGAAGTTGCAAGAGAAAAAGTTGTAAAGTATAGTTGGGGAAGGTAACAGAAACTAAAAATATAATAACAGAATGAAACAGAATGGAAAAAACATAAAAGAAGATCTAGGATATATATCTCTATCACTTCTCGCCATCACCACTGCTTCGTCTTACCTGTGCTACTGTCAATGTTGCTTCTCCGTCCATGTAAGTTATTTTTATATTTTTTAATTTGTTTAGTTTATTTATATATAATTAGTTTTGCAAAATTAAAGGTATTTGTGTTGGAAGTCCCACATCGACTAGAGATAAGACAATTTCATAATATATAAGTGAGGTGCAAACCTCACCTTACAAGCTAGTTTTGTGGGGCTGAGTTAGGCTTAAAGCTCACTTCTAACATGTTATCAGAGTCATTGTTTAAAAAAAAAACCTATCCTAGTGAGATTTCTTGGACATTCTGTTCCACTCGCTATCGGGCCCCTTACGGACCACCCACTAATTTTTGTCCCACGCACGAGATGAATATATGGCGTGAGGGAGCGTGTTAGAAGTCCTACCTCGGCTAGAAATAAGGCAATTTTATAATATATAAGTGAGGTGCAAACCTCACCTTATAAGTCAGTTTTTTGAGGTTGAATTGGGCTTAAAACTCACTTCTAACCATTTGTTTTGTTTAAAATTAGATATATTTGTTTTGTGCAATATTATGGATATTTGATTAGCTGGTATTATTTAGAGTTGATGATATTTTTATTTGATTATAATATGAATTATTAGAAATGTGTCTTGTTAAACGTGTTGGGATTGAGTTCAGATTGTCAATCCCGACAATTATTAAACAATGGTTTTAGAACCTGTTATTGTTTCTGCTATACTTGTAACGATGGACAGACCATTCTATAATCTTGGTAAGATATCTTATTTACGTGTCATCATTCGCTTAGTCTACATTAAGAAAATCTGGTCTCATTCGAACTATTTTGGTAAATTGTTCATCAGTAACTATGATTCATTCACATGATTCAACTTTGAGAGAAGCTTATCACCAGCAAAATCTGATGTGTGGACTACAAATGTAGTACGTAATGGACGAAAACTTTATTTTGAAATCTCGATTTAAGATAAAGGTTCTCTGTGCAACTCATGCATGTGCAACTCATGCAGTCTCCATAAAATCCTTACTTTCCACGTTTAACCTACTTTGTTTATGGTCTCTGCAGTAAAAGTATTTTGAACCACACAAGAAGAGGAAAAATTGTTTACTCAACCTACAAGATATCTTGTGCAGGTCCCTGTTTCTATAATAGAACGTCTTTAAATAGATGTTTCCTTCATTGTTGGTTCACCCAAACTGAAGATAAACCTTGAAGAGCCTCCAAAGAAATGAAGTTTACGACCTTTTTCTCTCTGTTTCTGCTTTGTGGCTTCACCTCATACCTTCCTTCAGCTACCGCTATTGTGTTGGACAGTGATGGTAATTTTCTTGATAATGGTGGCACATACTTTATCAGGCAATTTATACTTCAAAACGGGGGTGGAGTACATTCCGCAATAACGGGAAACGAAACTTGCCCTTTGTCTGTTGTCCAAAATCCCAGGTCTTCCGCTAACGGCCTACCCGTAAGAATTTCATCCCCGATCAAATTCCCGTACATACAAGAAAGCTTTATTTTGGACATTGGGTTCACTTTTGTAGCCCCGTGTGCTCCCACTCCATCTACGTGGACTGTTGTGAAGGGTGAGGGAGATCGTCACCCTGTTAAACTTACTGGCTACAACAACACAATAGTTGGTGGGTTTAGAATTAAGAGGGTTTCGGTTGACATTGGGGGCTACAACCTCTTGTTCTGTCCTCTGGATAGTCCTTGTGGCTACGTTGCAGTTGATCTTGATTCTAGAAGAAACAGGATTTTGGTGGTGACTCAGGAAGAGAAGGCTGCCATGTGGATTCAGTTTCAGAGAGTTAACCCATTACCTCCAACTGCAACTGCAACTGCACATGCATCTGCGTGAACTATACCAATGCTCTCCTAAAATGTCATGTGTAGTTAGTTTCTCATAGTGAGAGACAACTTTGTTCTAATAAGTTATTGCATGACTAAATAAAATAACTGAACCTTTTGTCTTCCATGTTTATAACGCTTTTATTTTAATTTAATTTATAGTTTTCTTGATATTATTTTTCCCAAATATTTGTCTTTATTTGAAAAACAAAATACTGAAATAAAATTTCCTTACTCACAGATATTACTGAAAAAGCACCCCTCTTACTCAAATATTATCTATTTAAAAACAATCAGAGAATAACGTTAAAAATAAATAATAAAAATATTTGATATGATTTTATTTTTGAGTTTTAAAGTAATTTAATAAATTAAAATGAATATATATATATATATATATATATATATATATATATATATATATATGATAAAATATAAATATTAAGTTTAGTTTGCTTTTTTGTAATAAAATAATTGATGAAGATTTACTAAGAAAATGCTATAAATTTTAACAATTTAACAAAAAAGAAATGTGACATTATTAAATATCGTATACTTATTTATTAAATAATTAAAAAAATAATTTGTGGTGAAATAGGCAATCTAGTTTCAAAAGTTAACGATGTAAGGCCCTATTCTTTTTCTGCCTTTAACAGAAAGGACTGCCCCAAATCTGATGGGCCTAAGAGCTGGCCCAAAGGATAAAACTGATCCTAGTTTGCCCTAACGTTTACGCTTTTACTCTTTAAGAGAAATCAGCCGTCACCTTACTTCCATCTCACAGAACGCTCTGCTAAGGTTTGCTCTAAGTCTTCTTCGAGCTAACTCACACCAGCTCCTACTCCACGTAAGTCATTCCTCAGCTCATGTTCCTTCTTTTCATGGTCTATGTTCACTGTTTACCATTAGGGTTTGGTAATAACCCATCCCTGTTTTTGTTTTACCGTTCATTCCACCTCCTTGGCCATCCTTAGGACTGTCGTGCTCACTGTGTGCGTGTCGGAGCGTTCTGCTAGCTTGTTTTCCAGGTACGGGAAGCTTGGGTTCGCCCTTTCTTTGAGTTATGACGTTTGTACCATTGTTTTACCGTTTTAAATATATGTGGTATGTTGATGTGAACCTGTGTATGATTATATTGAACCTTGGTAAATCTGTTGGGCGTTTGTGCACGAGAGAACAATGGTGACCTCTGGTTTTCTCGCCCAAGCGAGATTAACAGACGCTCGCCCAAGATGTTTCACACGAGCGGTCGCTCAAGTGATCCACGTTGCTCCTGAGCGAGCGAGCATCTCGCCTAAGCGAGAGGGGTCTCGCCTAAGCGAGATCCCGCGTGAGCTATTGTTTCCCTTTTTCGAGCCCTCGCCTAGGCGAAGGGGGCTCGCCTGAGCGAGACCCTTCAGCCTGAGCGAGGTGTTGGGCGAGGCAGTGCAAGGTGTGATTGTTTTCTTGGCTTTGTATGGATAATGTTTGCTTGGTTTTAAGTATTGTGCTGAAAGTTTGAGATGAATGAGTATGAACGAGTGGTGCAAGTCATGAATTGTGAATAATGGGTTGATATGAGTTTGGCATGAGATTTTAATGAAATGGTTGGTATAAAAAGAGGCATGATAACGAGATGAGTTGGAAATCCTTTATGCATGGATGGTTTATGATGAGTTGAAATGGGTTGGGCTTGGAACATGAAAGGCGTTGGCTTTAAAGGTTGGTACGATTAACGTATACATGCATGGTGAATATTATTTGGTTGTGTGATTATGTTTGGTCTGTGTTAGTGCGTAATACCTTGGAGTCTCTAGGTGAGTCTTTCAGGGTCGCGCTTCAGTGGTCGGGACATAATTCCATGGCCCCTGTTAGTGGGAGTCCATGGTGGTGCCCCATCTGTATAACTAGGTAAGGATTCAAGGTAAGGTTGCATCCTGACACTCTAAGGAGTCAGTTAGTCTCACCTAAAGCGGACTGACTCCTATGGTGAGAGTAGTAGGAGACCTGAAATTCATTAAGGGCTAACCTTGTGGTGAGGGAAATTGATTTATTGTAACATTTGTAACACATAGCTCGGGGGTGAGCAGTTCGGGGGTGAGCAGAGGTATCCACCACAAGTGCGGACATCCGCTGAATCCGACCAAGTTATACTATCCGAATGAGTCGAGTCGCGTCTTAGTGTATTGCTTGAGAAGTCATAACATGCTTGGTTGACATATGTGTATGGTATGGTGAATATATTTTGACTGTATGGATGAAATCTTTTGTGCTCTAGCTTACCCTACTTTCTTTGTTGTGTGATCTGCTGTGTGGTACTCTCTTTTGCGATGATCATCAACTTGTTGGTGTGAGCAGATGCGAGGAACACCCGTGGGCAACAGGGAGGTGGAGATTCCGCTGCATAGTCCGCGTGGACTGGTTTATAATTCCTTATGAGTTTCTTTAGGGCATGACCCCTGTATTTGTTCGTCCTTAGATTTATGTATTTTTGGTTGAACTCTTTATCTAGTTTTCTTTTGGGCATGGTAGTGTGCCTTGGGTTGTAAGGAGTTGAGTTTAAAACTCCCGAACTGCGCTATTATACTATTTCGTTGTGACGTTTCCTTTAATTACGATTATTAATTAAATGGGGTGTTACAAACGACGAGTATGAATAAATTAAAATTTAAATAAAAGATTACATTCTTAATTGGTTGAATTAAAAATTTAAGAAAAGATAATTTAAGAGTATATTAAATATATACAATGCTAAAACATTTAAATGCAGAAAATTTAAATAATCAATGAAATTAAAAATAAATTAAGTAATAATATTAAACAATTGAATGTAAGAAACTAATTAACAGAATATAAAAAGGAAATATATATATATATATATATATATATATATATATATATATATATATTAGTGTAAAATAGAATAATCAAGTAAATATATTTTTCAAATAATTTAAGAAAGTATACGAATTATATTATAGAACTAATAAATATGTAGAATTAATAAAAGAAATAAGAAAAGTATAAATTATATTGAAATGATACAAAAGATAAATGTGTTTTAAAAATGGCTAAACAAATAATAAAATTAATTTTAATTAGTATAAATTATACAATTGACGTGTAACTAATAATGTAATACACTAACACAAAAAGGAGCTTATAACATCTTGCAGTTAACGTTTGTTGAAGAGAAAGCATAAGTTAAAAGTGGCCGGTGGCATTTTTGTAAAAAATGCGTCAATTTTGACATTTGTGCAGTAATTACCTGACGTCCCGTAACGTTGGTTACTGAGGCGCCTGACATCCCTCAACCATAACGTTTGTTGCCCACGTTCTCGACGTCCTGTAACGTCGGTTTCTTCACTAATCAAACGTGCCTTAACATCAGTTACTACCAGAATCGACGTCCCCCTTCATAAAATCATTCCCAGCGCCACGAAAAACTAACTTTTCTTCTTCTCCACGAGCCATCTCTGCCGGCCAGCACGACCTCTGCAAGTGAGTTTTCGACCTTTAATCTTGTTGGGTTTTCATTTGTACACCGATTTAAGCATTTTGAACCGATTGGATTTCGTTTTGTCTCCCTTTTATATAAATGCAAGGTTTTCCCTCTTTGCACGCACCGTGAAGCTTTTCGCCGGTAACCCACCCTCCTCCATCTGCATCCTTGTGTTTGCTACAAGATGTTAGTTTTTCATTTTCCTCTGATTCATGTATGCATTTATTTTGTATATTTTTTTTCGGTTATTTTTTTATTACGAAAATTATGATTTTTGATATATTTGGAATAAGAGTTAGATTTATTATAAGATGTGTTGTATGTTAAAATGATTTTAATGTATATTGTTGATTTTTTTTGCTTATTTTTTATTTTAAATTTTATGATAGTTGATAAATTTAATTGATAAATTTGGAATAAAATTTATATTTATTATTAGATTTGTTGCGTGTTAAAATATTTTTATTTTTATTTTTTAATATTATTATTATTGCATTGTTATTTTATATATGAAGATTTATTATATATTTAGTTCACAATTTTGAGCGAACCTTAGTCCCCGTTTGAGATCTAGTATAAATGATTAAATTTTTAATCGTTTGTATTAGATCTTGAATTGTCCGATCGGACAGTTTGAAAAAATTATTTTTCATAATTGTTTGTAACGTGTTAGGTTTATGCATAAATTTGATAAAATTTCGATTGAGGCAATTTGTGTTGTTCTCTGGATGCATACTTGATTGTGATCATAATTGATCTCTTTCATTTTGTGTACTTCGAGACCAATGCGAAATGCTGTCGAAATTTTGTCAAATTTATGATGTTTGACTTCTTCGTATATGTGTTAGGAAATTATGAAAAATATTTTTTTCGAATGGGTAGGGCCTTACCTTGAGAGAATTAAAAATTTGAGATTGATGAAGTTTTTTACGAAAATAGTATGGATTGAAGCTAGATGAATGATTGTCGCATCAATGAAGAGTATGAAAAGGGGGTTTCTAACTTTTTGCAATATGCTCAATGTCAACACCCAATTTCGTCCGGGTGAATAGATTTATTTTCAAAAACAAATAAAAAAAATAAAAAATAAAAATAAAAACAAAATAAAAAAATGTGAAACATTATTTTCTTCAAAGATTTTTCAAACTTTAATTTTAGAAAAAAAAAGAGATGAAAAAAAAGAAAAAAAGGAGGAAGAGCCCAATTTGTTATTAATTTTCATGAGCCCAATAACTCAAATATTTTCTACTTTTGTACCTGATAGAGAAATTAATTATATAATAATAATTAGAAGCAATATCTCTTCAAATGGTAAGAATCAATATTATTAATTGGGATTGATTTTGTTCTCTGATTTGTTACTGATAATGATTGATTTTGTGCTCTGTTTGGCTGCGATTTGATCCCCATAATATGCTGGTATCATGACCAATTCCTTCCTTATATTGTTCATTACAATTAAGGCTAAGATTGCATTGATATTGCAAGGTGTGAGTATAAATACGCACTCTGTCAGAACTGAATAAAGGGGATTCTCTACACTTCTCTCATTCTTTTCCATCACCACTCTCATATACATACCTCCTTTCTGATCTCTCTTCAAAAAAAACGTATTGAAGGAGGTAGACAAAAAGAAGAAGAAAACATTCTCTACACCCTCTCTTCCTCTCATTACCACCCACACAGACACCTCTCCTCTTTATCTCTATTGGAAAAACAAACACAAATTAGAAAAGGAAGCAAAAACAAAAAAGAAAAGAGAAAAGGTGAGGAGTTGAAAATTTTTAAGGTACATCACTCTCAATTCTTTCAGCTTTTGATTTAGGATTTTTCTTCAATTTTCATTCTTTTTTTTAATCATAAAAAATATTTTTTCCCCTTTATTTATTGTCTGCCCGGCCGCTCGCGTCGCATGACACCAATTTTAAAATAATACCAAATAGTAAAACTTTAAATAAAAAAGTTTTCAAAATTATAAAAAGAATCAAATAAAAAAAGGTTCTCAAATAGTTTTTCATAAAGAACTACGTAACCCTGATTCTCCATTCACATGGAGATACGCAGGAGCGAGGATTAATCCTCGTCGGGCCCAAAAAATCAAAAAAATAGTTTGTTATTTTTTTGTACATTCTTTTATTAATATTTTTGGGAAAAATTAAATATTTTGAAAAAACCACATAAATTTTGCACATTTAATTAAAGGTACCGTCTTATGACGGGCGTTGTGGGGGTGCTAATACCTTCCCCACGCATAACCGACTCCCAGACCCAAAATCTGGTTTTTCGCAGACCTTGCTCTTTTTTATGGTTTTCCATAGTTTCCTATAATAACTATGGTGGCGACTCCGAACTCTGTTTTTACAAATTTTATATTTTTGGTTCATCGTCCCGTCGCGATTTCGGTTGTGACAGATGGTGACTCCACTGGGGATGCTAGAGAGTCAGACCATTTATTTGGATGTGCAAAATTGATGTGGTTTTTCTTCATATATTTTCTTTCTCATTGTTTTTCTTTTTTTCTTTTTTGGGTATTTGTATTTGTATTTTTTTTATATTTAGAATAATTGTATGTGTATATTCAATCTTCTTTATTTTTGTATTTGGATTAATTGCCATGTTTGGGTTTGGGTATACATTGTGTTCTCTCTTCACACACACACACATTTTATTCATTACATGAGTGCGACCCTATACCCGGGTCTGAGTTGCTTAGAATTATAGGGGATTGTGTAGCAGTGTCACAGTGGATGTACTTCCCAAGTGGTCATTGTGAGAACCCCAGCTAGAGTTGTTTGCTTCATTGGTACTCCCACTTCTTGTTGTTTACCAACTGTTGTGGGAAATGTCATGAAGTGGGCCATAGCTCTAGTGACCTTGATATTTAGGTATTAGGGAACTATCCTTGTGAGTACATATACTTTCCCTTATAACTTTAAGCATCAAACCCATGTTAAATAGAGACACTAAAAGGAGACTATTTGCGTCCTTTATCCTCATCTTTCCTTGTATGTAATATTAAATTCATCACAATCACGCCATTATTAGCCATAAACATACATTTCATTAGCATCATGTGAATAAGTGCCCTGTGAGGCACAAACATGCATGTCATTCCATTTTGTGGTTATCCAAAGATTCAAACACACAGCATGCATAGGCATAAATTTTGGAAAATAAACAAAAAAAAATGCACTAAAATAAAATTCAAATTGTTTCCCATTTTGCCTGTCACCAAATTCTTGGAATCTTTCTCATTAAAAAATGAGAAAATAATAAAACATTCTTTGGTCAAATCAGTGGATTTAATAAGGAAATAGAATTTTGTTTGTTATCATTTCTTTTGAAATACCCATCTAATCTTGCATGCATGAAATTGTTCAAATCTATTTCCCTATCCATCTCTCTTCCACCATAAACCTTGTTTCCATTTCCATGGAGGATCATCATAAACGGGACACATACCTTAAAATGATTTCAAGAAACTCTCTGAACAAAAAAAAAATACAAAGGGATAAAAAGTTCGCTAGACTAACAACTTTGAAGGACAATATAGGCAAAAAATAAGACAAAAAAAAAGTGAAAAAAGAGAACCAAACAAGGGGCATCCTGTAAGATGAAAACAATTATTTTCCTGTGAATTAATTTTTTTTTTTAGAAAAAACAATCATGTTTTGAAATGATGTGTGGCCATGTTTCTTTATCCAAAAAAAAACAAAAGTAATTATCCTTTGCTACCCAATTTGAGCCTTCCAAAAAATTTCTTTCAAATTACCCTAAACAAGGATCACCCTCCCACTAAGGGTTGACATAATGTTTGCATTTGTTTCATCCGACTTGTAGTTCACCAATACAAAAATATCAAAAATAAAAAGAAAGAAATGACATGGTTATATAGAAAAAAAAAAGCAAAAATTTAAAGAATGAGAATAAAATGTCAAAATATAGAAAGCAAAAGAAAGGTGAACGAAATGAAGTCAAATAAATATTGAATGGAACATTATTCAAAGATCCTTGTTTGAAACAACCCTCACATCACTTGTTTGGGCCTTTACTATCATTCACTTCCATACCCCTAGCCTTGGCCACGATACAAGCCTAATAAAGTCCACACAGATCGAAGATTGGTTGTTATCTTTCGAAGGTTTTAATTTAGAAGAAAAATTAGATTTGCTAACAGGTTTGTTCTATAAAAAAGGTAAAAAAAAGATTGAAAAAATGTGTTCAGAGATTTTCTTTTAAACACTAGGGCAGATTATGTATGGTTGACATGTTTTCAAAAGTCCAAAATTAGCATGGGCAATCAGGCAATTAAGCTAAACTTCGGTTGTCCCCTTTCAATTCATTCTTCATGAAATTCCATTTTTTCTCATACAGTATCCTCCACTCTAAGCCTAAACCTTGACCAACCTTAACATAGTCCATCTTTATCAATCCCAAACCCAAACTAGGGCAGTCACTTTGTTTGTGATTCATATATTCCCATCATTCATTCTGAATTTGGGCATTTATTTACATTGAAGACTCTGATCACATTAGGGGCAACTTGTGAAGACCCCGTCATTTTCTTAATCTTCTCATTTGGAAAAGTCAAACATACTTTTGCACCCTAAGACCATCCTAGTCTCTCATACTAAGGCAAATTTTTGAAGTCCCTGTCATTTCCTTCATACCATCAATAACTAGGGAAAGCCCAAACACATTTTGTGCCCCGAGACTAATTCAAATTGGGGCAACTCCCTAGTTAATCTTCATCACCTCATCCAAACCTTTTCAAGCCCTTGGCAATTTCATGTATGTCATTGAAATAGTGTTTCAAAGAAATGATGAAAAAGTGTTTGTTAGTAAATTGATTAGACCAAGGAAATGATTTAGATAAAAGTAAAAAAAAATCAAAGTAGAATGACTCCATGAATTAGAAATAACAATGAAATGGGAATCAATTCAAATATCGTTTTCAAAAAAATGCAAAAGAAAAATTCATACATCATATCAAGTCATGCATAAATGAGTAAATCATCTTTTTGCATAAAGCAAATTTCACCTATGCATCCATGTATCCATGCATCCATGCATGCATCATCGTCTAAGTTTGAAAAGAAAATCATAGCATGTCATACATAATCAATGATTCATAACGTGTACATATGCATAACTCCTCCAACATTTCTTAGATTTATGAAGAAATGAAAAAATGAAAAAATAGAGCAAATTTCACTCATGCATTCACACATCCATGCAAGCATATCATATAGTTTCAAAAAGAAAATCATAACATTTCATGCATCATCAAATCATCCATCATACTCCACAAAATCATTTCAAAAAAAAAAGAAAAGAAAAGGTCAGCAATGATAATTTTTGTTTAAAAGTCTAAAAAACGTTAGGCATTCACTTGGTGTTTGTCGACAATACAAAAGCAAAATTCAGGTTCTCCTTTTATACATCAAGACCATCTGCAAGGCAATGGTCATTGATTCCTTTGTCACATTGAGGCCCTCTGCGAGGCAATGGTCATCGATCTCTTTACATCAAGACCCTCTGCGAGGCGATGGTCATTGATTTCTTTTGTCACATCGAGGCCTTCTGCGAGGCAATGATCATCGATCTCTTTACATCAAGACCCTCTTCAAAACAATGGTCATTGATTTCTTTTGTCACATTGAGGCCCTCTGTGAGGCAATGGTCATCGATCTCTTTACATCAGGACCCTCTGCAAAGCAATGGTCATTGATTTCTTATGTCACATCGAGGCCCTCTGCGAGGCAATGGTCATCGATCTTTTTACATCAAAACCCTCTGCAAAGCAATGGTAATTGATTTCTTATTTCACATCGAGGCCCTCTACGAGGCAATGGTCATCGATCTCTTTACATCAAGACCCTCTGCAAAGCAATGGTCATTGATTTCTTATGTCACATCGAGGCCCTCTGCGAGGCAATGATCATCGATCTCTTTACATCAAGACCCTCTGCGAGGCAATGGTCATTGATTTCTTATGTCACATCAAGGCCCTCTGTGAGACAATGGTCATCAATCTCTTTACATCAAGACCCTCTGCGAGGTAATGCTCATTGATTTCTTATGTCACATCGAGGCCCTCTATGAGGCAATGGTCATCGATCTCTTTACATCAAGACCCTCTGCAAGGCAATGGTCATTGATTTCTTATGTCACATCGAGGCCATATGCGAGACAATGGTCATTGATTTTCGGATCGGGACCCTCTACATTGTAATGGTCATCGAATCCTTTAGATATAGACTCTCTCCTCGGGATTGGTCTAATCTCTTTTTCAAAAAATCAAAGTACAAAAAGAATATGGTTTGTCAAATCGTGACCCTCTACATGGTAATGGTCACTGAATCTTTTGGATATAGACCCTCTTCTCGGGATTGGTCTAATGTTTTCTCAAAAAGTCAAAAAAAAAAAATTTTGGATCGGAACCCTCTACATGGTAATGGTCGCCGAATCCTTTGGATCTAGACCCTCTCCTCGGGATTGGTCTAATTTGGTTTTTTCAATAAATAAAAAAAAAACAACAAAAAGAATTAGTGTGTCAAATCGAGACTCTCTACTTGGTATGGTCAAGTTTGTCTTCAAATTTATCTTCTTTTGAAACCCGAACGAAATTAGTGTTTTTATCTTTACTTATCTTTTATTACAATAAAATGAAAAGTCAAATTTTCATATTATCTAATAAAATCTAAGTAAAGAGGGGCAGTTGTCAACATCCAATTTCGTCTGGGTGAATAGATTTATTTTCAAAAAAAATAAAAAAAAATTAAAATAAAAAAATAAAAAAATAAAATAAAATAAAAAAATGTGAAACATTATTATCTTCAAAGATTTTTCAAACTTTAATTTTAGAAAGAAAAAAAGAAAAAAAGAGAGATGAAAAAAAAAAGGAGGAAGAGCCCAATTTGTTATTAATTTTCATGAGTCCAATAACTCAAATATTTTCTACCTTTGTACCTGATAGAGAAATTAATTATATAATAATAATTAGAAGCAATATCTCTTCAAATGGTAAGAATCAATATTATTAATTGGGATTGATTTTGTTCTCTGATTTGTTACTGATAATGATTGATTTTGTGCTCTATTTGGTTGCGATTTGATCCCCATAATTTGCTGGTATCATGACCAATTCCTTCCTTATATTGTTCATTACAATTAAGGCTAAGATTGCATTGATATTGCAAGGTGTGAGTATAAATACGCACTCTGTCAGAACTGAATAAAGGGGATTCTCTACACTTCTCTCATTCTTTTCCATCACCACTCCCATATACATACCTCCTTTCTGATCTCTCTTCAAAAAAAACGTATTAAAGGAGGTAGACAAAAAGAAGAAGAAAACATTCTCTACACCCTCTCTTCCTCTCACTACCACCCACATAGACACCTCTCATCTTTATCTCTATTGGAAAAATAAACACAAATTAGAAAAGGAAGCAAAAACAAAAAAGAAAAGAGAAAAGGTGAGGATATACTGAAAATTTTTAAGGTACGTCACTCTCAATTCTTTCAGCTTTTGATTTAGTTTTTTTTCAATTTTCATTCTTTTTTTTAATCATAAAAAATATTTTTTCCTCTTTCTTTATTGTTTGCCCGGCCGCTCGCGTCGCATCACACCAATTTTAAAATAATTCCAAATAGTAAAAATTTAAATAAAAAAGTTTTCAAAATTATAAAAAAATCAAATAAAAAAAGGTTCTCAAATAGTTTTTCATAAAGAACTACGCAACCCTGATTCTCCATTCACATGGAGATACGTAGGAGCGAGGATTAATCGTCGTCGGGCACAAAAAATCAAAAAAATAGTTTGTTGTTTTTTTATACATTCTTTTATTAATATTTTTGGGAAAAATTAAATATTTTTGGAAAAAATTAAATATTTTGAAAAAACCACATAAATTTTGCACATTTAATTAAAGGTATCGTCTTATGACGGGCGTTGTGGGGGTGCTAATACCTTTCCCACGCGTAACCGACTCCCGGACCCAAAATCTGGTTTTTCGCAGACCTTGCTCTTTTTTATGGTTTTCCATAGTTTCCTATAATAACTATGGTGGCGACTCCAAACTCTATTTTTACAAATTTTATATTTTTGGTTCGTCATCCTTTCGCGATTTCGGTTGTGACACTCAAGAACACGCAATCTCTGTTAATGGGACATATTTTTGTCCTTGTGTTCGTTGTCTTAATCAAATACGTCATGACTTAGACATAATGCGTGATCATCTTTTCATCTTCAGTATAATGAGAAGCTATACACTTTAGACTTGGCGTGGAGAAGTATTAGACAAGCCTACGACATCACGAGGAATAGATTATGAAGACCAATGGATGAATGATCGTTTAGAAGACATGGTATGTGATGTTGGAGAAGAAGGTGTTATCTCACATGGGCACCAGATGGAGGGACTTCAAGGCAAGGCTCACACGTTTATCTGTGTTCAGAGACAGACAACATGATACTCCTTGTATAAAGTAATCAATCTCTGAGGAGGATTGGATGCATTTTCGTGAATGTAGAGAGTCCGAGGATTGGCAGGTTTGTTTATGAAATTTGTTTATAGTGACACTAGTCATACATTTTTGAATTAAAGTTAGTAAATAATTTTATGTGTGTGATAGGAAAAAAGGACAGCAGCCCAAGAAAGAAAAAGGCTTAATGATACACCGCACGTATTCTCTAGAGGTGGTTATGCCTTATTAGAGAAAAAAAATGAAAAAGTCTCGTGTGCAAGCCTTAGGACTTGAGTCCCCTGACAAAGTACCTACAATTCCTAGGTACGAGCTGTGAAAGGCTGCTCAGACTAAGTCTGATGGGATCATGACATCACAATCAACTAAAATGATATTTGGAAGAATAGTAAGTACATCCCGTATTTGACACCCATAGTTCATATGCTTCCTCTTTATGATTAAACTTGTTTATGTGGTGCAGGATGAGTTAGTTGAGCAAGAGACCCAAGGTTCATTTGTTGGTCATGGTTGGGACGATATACTAACAACAGCGATTGGAAAGCGAGAGCACCCAGGACATGTTCGTGGTGTTGGAGGTTTCATTGGTCTTTGAGATTACTTTGATTTAAGAGGCCTTGAGGAAGATGGAGCAACAAATGGAGGAAAAAATGAACCAACGCATGGGAATTATGGATCAACACTTCATGGAACAACTTCAAAAACAACAACAAATACAAAGAGCACTTGAAGAAAAGTTTTATCCATGCAGTAGTAGAATACGGAGATCCCCACTCAAGCTCCTACAGGAAAACGTGTGAGCACAAAAGGCTCATGCTCTGCTACAGATCATATTGACTACACGAGTTAGTATAAGCTATTGGTTTATGGAGATCCTCCGCACGAAGTGGCCATAGGAAGACAACTTCAAGGGGGGAGACTATCCATGGTGTTCCTCTACTGCACCAGTACGCGCGTGTGACAATTGATGAAATTCTAGATCCCCATGCTCAAGTGCCTTTGCCAACTTAAGAAATCCAATTCGTTAGGGAGGCTTTAGGCACATTTATAGCTTGGCCTAAAGCATTGATGATGCCATACTTTGGCCCACAAAAGGTAATATGGCATCATATTCTTAGTAGTTCAATTTTATAATTTATAAATTTTTTGATCTTATACCTTTCAAAAATCTTTATTTCAATCCACCTATCCTGAAAAGCAACATGTTAGGCGTCAATGTGTTATACGTGAAGATGATGACATGGCAAAAGCAAAAGATGACGTTGCAGAAGACAAGATGTTAAATATTTAATTTTACAACTATGGTGCATGTAAGATATTTTATTGTATTCCACATTTAGAACTTGAAATTGATATTTTTTAATTTATACCTAACCGTTTTATTGTAGGTACATGGACAAAGTAATTGTGGAACAAGGTCGAGCTTCCATGTATGGATTCATTGAACCTCGGACAATTCAAGCTTCTAGAAACTCACTTGATCCCGTGAAAAGTTATTTGCAAACATGGATGGCTGCGTTAAATAGAGATATTTACATTGCACCGTGAAAAGTCCCACTCTTGCATTTAACTAATCCACTACAAGGTTAAATGGTATGAATTTTGCTTCATGTAGTCAATATCAACAAATACGGATGAGAAGTTTCTAAAGATGGAAAATGAGCTCATAACTCTTAAAAACCAACTGCAAACATGGGTTGCCTACATTGCTTCTAGAGATGACGTTGCTGACCATTTTGCTGTTATGGCTGCTGGTTTGGTATATACTTCGGTTAATGAGGTAAAATTTAATAGTTTATTTAACAAATTACATAAGTTTATTATGATACACATATGAATTTGAATAAGTTATAAGTTTTTTTTATTCCAGGTACCCAATGTTGGAAGTGGTGCTCTATCACCTATTGGTATAAGAAGATCAAGCGGGACAAAAAAGACAAGTTAGGAACATAGCTATAGAAATTTAGCAAAATGTATTATAATAATGTTTTAGATTTTTTTTGGCTTTTGTTTTGAATGTGAAAATTTTTGGATGGGATTTCATAATATCAACTTTTTAAATATGAAATATGAATTATGAATGAAAGTATTAATGATCAAGATGTTGTCTGTGATGTTTTTAATTTTATGGAAAACAGGTTCAATAATAATGGAAAGCAGGTTACATAAAAATAATATTAAAAAAATCACATTCAAATTATGGCAGTTGAAACGTCGTATAACGCATTCGTATAGTGCAAATAATGGCATTTCTAGGTGTTGTATTTCGCATGACAATTCTTTAAAAATAAACAAATTAAGACGGTTTTCACTGCCATTATTTGTGCACAAAATACGGTAGTTCAAACTGCCATTATTTACGCAATGCATTTAAGGGCAGGTGTTATGGTGTTTCGTCCAAGACCGCCATATTATTCATTGTGGCGGCATGATATATGGCAGTATCAGCACCCGCCATACGTGCAAAATATGGTAGACAAAACCGTCATTTTATACCCCAAATAACCGTTGTATTTAACAATTTTTTGTAGTGTTTAAACAATGATAATCATGCATAATGAATTTGTATATTATCTTTTTAGCGCTTCAAGAATCCATCACCTTTATCGGAAGACACTATCCAAACACTGAGACAAAAGTGGGCAGCATATTTATTGGAACAATGGAGTTAGGCCCTAAAACATTACAATTTTATTTTAAAAACTTTGTAGAACAATTTCTTGATGAATGTTTTAGTTTTGTGGTAATTGTAAAAGTTTAAACAACTTTACAATTATGAGTGAAAATTACCACGTTCCTGTAAATGTTCTGGGAATTTTCTATTTTTCAGGTGTGGGAATATGTAAATACAGCCAAAATTTAAAAAAAACTGCTGAATTTGACATTTGTCCTTGCACTGACAAACGTCAAGGGACGTCAGCTGTAGCACTACCTAACGTCTCTTGACGTCTGCCAGTGCAAGGACAGACATCAATTTCAGCCTTTTTTCCCTCCTGTTGGCGCGAGTTGAACGTCGGGTGCAGATATAACTAACGTAAAGGGACGTCAGATTCTTATTTTTCGACATTAGCTGACGTCAGTTTTTTTTAGACGTTAATTTTAACGTCACCATATATGATGTTAGTATTTTTGTAGACGTCAAAACTTTTTGTGTTAGTGGAATGTGAAATTACAAAATATTATATCTTACAAGAAAATCTTCAATTAGAAACCAATTTTAGAAACAAAAAAAATCAATAGTCATTATAATGACCAGTTTAGATACCAATTTAAAAAATTAAAACTTATTGGTTACTAAAATAGTCACTATTATAAATAAAAAAAGAATTATAATTGATCACTAATTAATTACATACCAATTTAGAAATTAAGTAATTTTGGTAGGCAAAACCTAGGTAGCTAATTTTAGTGACTAAATTTGTAATATAGAACACAATATATATATATATATATATATATATATATATATATATATATATATATATATATATATATATATATATATATATATATATATATATATATACACACACACTAGGAAACTAAAAATCAAGTGACATGAATTTTAATTTATTGAGAATTGGAATTAGTTTCTATTTGAAACGTTGGTCCAATTTAGTCCCAAACTTTATAATTGTGTGAATTTAGTCATTTCAATCAAATTTAATTTTGTTAAATTTATTTAATATTTCAAACGCATTTCATGATAGTATTTGAGTTGTTTGCAGCGTTTGACACATTTTCTTTCTTCATTGTTAGCTAAAAAAATATCATAAAATACATTTAAACGTCAAATAAACTTAATAAAATTTGATTAAAATAATTAAATTTACGCAATTTTAAAATTGAATAACTAAATTGAGTCAAAATTTTGAAGAGAACTAATTTAATTTTTCATTGAAAGTTGGGTACTCACAAACATAGATGTTATCTGGAAATAGAAAATAATGATTATTGCAATAAAGAATATAATATAATATAAAAGCTAAACGGCAAGAAGCTCGAAATAGGTATATAGATTATCTAGGTGTTCTTATATAATTGTTGACATTATAAATGGCAAACCGTAATTCGTAATGTGAACACATACAGGAGTATTCATTTGTTGTCTACTTCATAATATTGTGAACACTGTGGATACTATAGCCTAACACTACGTGTAACGTGAATGGTGTTGTTTATATGTTATCTCTCTCTATTCACCACACATTTTTTATTGAGCTGACTGAAAGAAAGCAGTTCTCCAGTGGTTCTCAAAAATTTATTCCGAGAGATATACGTCTGTTTGTTTGAATACGGTTACTTAAATATATTTAAAAATTTGTAATTAGAAAAAAATAATTTTCTGCTCTTTTCAGAAATAGCTTAAAGTCTTTTTTTTTTTCCTAAATGGTGCATACATTAAAGAAATAACAAAATATTTCTAATCAAAGAATAATTTTTGCGGTACCCAAAGAGAATGATATTAATAAATAATAAAATGATTTAAAAGAAAATTTAAAGTAATTATGTGTTTGATCTCTTGATTTAAGTAAAACTGAAAATTTGCTATAAAATTTGATATATACTGATTCTTGAACTTTAAAAATAAATAAATATATTAAAATTTTCATATATCAAATATATTTTAAATTAATACTTTTACTATTTTTACTATTTAACGCTATTAAATTAAAATAATTATATTTATTAATTTTTAAAATTTATAAATCAAAATATATCAGAAATTCAATTTCACGGATTAAATTTATTTGAAAAATAGAAATCTATTTAACTCAAAAAAAAAAATAAAACACAAGATAAAACACTAGTACAGCTGTCACGTACAAGCAGGCGTGACATTGATCAGTAGCAGGAAAGTGACATAAGTAAGAGATGTTAGTTGCAACAAATAAAACGTGGGAAACGTCGGAAGCTATGCGGATACTCGGCGTAGGAAAATCTAAACTGGTTTAGTTGCTCGAATAATACTTTGTCACCAGTGTTATTTGAAGATTATTAAAAGTATTTAGTGATATTTATGAGTTTCTATATTTATAATGGAATTGTTATAGAATTTTGAGAGTTACCTTTTATTCATAAAAAGTTTAAATTTCTAAGTTGAAAAAAAAAACAAATAATACAAGTAGATATTAATTAAGTGTTAAATTAATTTTCTTTTATTCTAAATTTTATATTACAAAATATCTCACTTTTGGATTATCACTGATAACTAAGGTAACAAATAAATTCTTCATCGTTGGTATTGTTTGAACCCATTTCTGTTTTGATGTAAAAATTTTGTATTAATTGGATATAAATATACGTATAAGTAATACTCCGATATTTTTTCAATTAGAAATAAGGACGAAGATGAATATGTACATATATGTGTCTTGTTTTCGTAACCACCTTCATTCCCGTTTCTATTTAAATTACTAAAATACTTAGAGTTTATCAAGTAATCTAATAAATATATATATATATATATATATATATATATATATATATATATATATATATATATATATATATATATATATTGAAAAGATGAAATATCAATATTAAATTTCAATTAGTATTCGTTTAATTTTTATTCTTTGTATGGTTTCATTCAAGTGGTGTATTATAAGTTTTATTAGTGTGTAAAAAAAGATTTTATTAGAATTAAAAAATGAGAGTAAAGAGATATTTAAAATGTTTTTAAATTTGAATATTTCTTTTCTTTTTGTAATCTTTTGAAAATGTTTTGAAATTTTATCAACTTTGTTGGATTAACGTTTGCCAATTTAATAAATGTTTTGGTTCTTATGAAATTTTATATGGTATTCTACTTTGAAATATATACAATTATAATATAATTTCTTTTTAAATATTTGATATTGGAAAAAGGGGAATACGTTCTCTTTTTATTTAGTATTTGAAAATATTATGCTCCTTTTATAAAAATTAATTGATTGATATTAAAACATTAAGAAAACAAGTATAGATACATAGGATGTCAAAAAAATTTGTACCTATAGGTATTCGCAGATAAAATCTGCAACGAGTAAGTAATGGATATTGTAAATGGATACCCGCATATAATGAGTACGGATATTTTTTATACTCGCATGTTAATGAGGTGAGTACAAGTATCAATATTCGTACCCATGGATACTCGTACCCGCTATACTTTAATTTAAATTAAAAAACTATGACTAAAACAATAATACATTGATTTTGGATGGGTTATTTTTCATCAATTGGTTTTAAAAATCTTCATTTCTTTGTAAATTGTCATTCAATACTATTTAAATATGTTATTTGAAATTTGTTTGAAATTTATAAATATTTTGTATTATATTTTTATTTAAATTTATGATTAAAATATGTTGTTAAATATTAAAATTTTCTTTTGTAAATACCCGCAAGTAGCCATGGATATCCGTGGATATTAAAAAAATATGCGAGTACTTGCATAATGTAGGGTACGGGAGAGCTACTACACGTACCCTACCTATCCCGTTGACATCCCTAGATACATGGATATACTCATTACCTGGTGAGCATGAGGATTGGAGAAAAACTTCGTACCCGTTCGATTTTGGTATGGGGAAGAGGATAAATTTTTTTATTAGGAATGAATATATGTTAGCAAAACTCGCCCACGTCCTGCCTCGTGCCATCCTACCGATAACATGGTATTCTTTAATATTAAATTTTATATTATTAAATATTGTAACTCATGAGTACCGCTAATAAAGGGGTATAAGAATAGCATGTTCTTGAAAAAGAAAAATCAAAGTAAGTATCGTGGTAAAAAAAAAACTTTAACATCTAACATCAAATAGTAATGTTCAAGTTCTTAAATTAAAGAGAAAATTACGATTTTTGGACTAGAAAAAATGGAAACTTTATTTACATATTTAAATATATTAAAGTTTATATAAAATGAAAATGATGATCAAGTCACTAAAGTCATTATATTTGCCCAACACACAATAGTAAAAAGAAAGAAAATTATAGAGGTTGAATTCTTAGTGATTTTATTAGGAATATCACTAACTATATTTCTAAATATCATGGTACCAAAGTCAAGAAAGCATGAGATACAATTCAACAAGGAAATAAAAAAAATACAGAACGTGGTGAAGGCAACCTTTTATATGCTTGTGTAAAGATAACTCAATAACATACAAATGTATGATATTTGGATGCGTTAAATATGTTTTTAGTTCCTGAACTTTGATCTATAATTGGGATTCGTCTCTGTATGAAACTTCAATACATTTTAGTTCCTAAACTTTAAAAATGAATGAATATAGTAACATAAAGCCCTCCATAGTGAGGCACCTTAACAAACTTCCCTCTAGAGTGAGGCCCCTTAAGAAAAAGTCCTCTAGAACAAGGTACGTTAATAGAAAAGCCCTTAAGAGTGAGACACCTTAAGAAAAATTCCTCAAGAGCAAGACACCTTTAGAATAAGCACTCAAGAGAGAGGCACCAAGTTACTTAAACTAGTAGCATAAAGCCCACTAGAGTGAGGCACCTTGATAAAAAGCCCTTCAGAGTGAGGCACCTTAAGAAAAAGTCCTTCAAAGCGAGACACCTTAAGAAATAGCCCTCTAGAGAGAGACATCGAGTTACTTAAACTAGTAACATAATGCCCTCTAAAGCAAGGCACCTTAAGAAAAGACCATCCATAGAAAGGCACGAAGCTCTTTAGAGCAAGGCACCTTAAAAAAAGCCTTTCAGAGTGAGGCACCTTAATAATAGAGCCCTCAATAGGGAGGTGCCTTAAGAAAAAACCCTCTAGAGAGAGACACCGAGTGACTTAAACTAGTAATAGAAAGCCTTCCAAAGCGAGGAACCGTAAGAAAAAGCCATCTAGAGAGAGTCATTAAGTTACTTAAACTAGTAAGATAAAGATCACCAAAGCAAGGCAATTTAAGAAAAAGGCCCAAAGAGACGAGACACTAAGTTACTTAGACAGTAACATAAGCAAAAACTTCAGACGAGATACCGAGTTATCTCTAAATGTTAACAAAGGCCCACAAATGTGGCACCTGAGCTACCTAAGTCGACAACACAAACTAAGGTTGCCTAAGTCGGCAACACAAAGCTTGCATAAGTAAGCAACATTAGATCATGCCTATGTCAATGATTCAAAGCACTCAAGACAACATACATAGTAAAAGATGACCACATACGTCTAGCCAAACGACCAATCCACCTGCAAACATAAAGGTTGCCCAACTCAACAACACTTACGAAAGCTTGCCCAACTCGACAGGACATTCAAAAGTCTACCCAACTTGGTAGCACACATCTGTAGCACACACATAATCTAACTAAATTGGCAATACAAAAGCTCGCTTAGAAAAGCGACATTAGGCTATGTCCAAGCCAACAACCCAAAATGGCCAATCAACCTGCAAGGTCAAGAATGACCTCTCATAACTCGGCCTCGAGGCTAGTCCACATGTGACATCACGTAAGTGCGCCATAGCTCGACCAAAGATCGACTAGCGCCGCATTAAGTGCGCCTTACATGTTATTCAAACTCTGAGTCTAGGGGAACTGATGTACTTGCCTTACCCAATAGATGTGTTGGATAATGCGACCCAATAAGACCTAATTAGTTAAGGAATATTTTAAGATACATCTATTGGAATATTAATTGTAATTACGAAAAATCTAATAATTTGATTACGCCTTAATATTCTTTGATGACAAATATTACAGTATATTTGATATATTGGGTAAGATGTCACTTTATTATTATTATTATTATTATTATTATTATTATTATTGTAATTATTATTATTATTATTCCTCCTCCTGTGTTCTAGTCCCGAGGAACATACATCGAGATCTTCAAATCCACTTAGATCTTATCACTTATCGGAAGGTTCACGCTTCAGATTCCGATAAGAATAGGACTAAAAACATACATTTAATCCTATTATTTTTAACAACATAAAAACTATAGCCTTTTCTTTGTGTTGTTCTATTCTAACTACTCTACTTATCTAATTTTTTTATGCATTTTTGTGTGAATTTCTTGATTTCTTATCAATAGAAATTAAGGATCAGAGGTTTTCAGAGTAAATGAATAATTTTAGGTTTATATAAACAGAAAACAGGATAACAAGTTTACATAATGTATATAAATCCAAGGACAAACAAGTACATGGGCCATAGTCCTAAAGAAAAGCCCACAAGGAAACTAAAGTCCAGTCCACGCGGACTATGCGACGGAACCATCCCTCCCTATTGTCCACGGGTGTTCCTCGAATCTGCTCACACCAACAAGTTGATGATAATCGCAAAAGAGAGTATCACACAACAGAACACACAACAATAAAAATAGGGTAAGCTAGAGCATAAAAGTTTTCATCCATACGACCAAAATATATATTCACCATACCATATACACATATCAACCAAGCATGTTATAACTTCTCAAGCAATAAACTAAGACACGACTCGACTCATCTGGATACATATAACCTAGTCGGATTCAAAGATGCTTGCACTTGTGGTGGATACCTCTGCTCAACCCCGAGCTGCTCACCCCCGATCTATGTGTTACAAGTGTTACAATGAATCACTTTCCCTCACCACAAGGTTAGCCCTTAATGAATTTCAGGCCTCCTGCTACTCTCACCACAGGAGTCAGTCCGCTCTAGATGAGATTAACTGACTCCTTAAAGTGTCAGGATGCAACCTTACCTTGAATCCTTACCTAGTTATATAGATGGGGCACTACCATGGACACCCACTAACAGGGGCCATGGAATTACGTCCCGATAACTAAAGCGTGACCCTGAAAGTCTCGCCTAGAGACTCCAAGGAATTACGCACTGACACAGACCAAACATAATCACACAGCCAAATAACACTCACCATGCCAAATTACGCCTCGAAAAAGGGGAGCAGTAGCTCACATGAGATCTAGCTTAGGCGAGACCCCTCTCGCTTGGGCGAGATGCTCGCTCGCTCAGGAGCAACATGGTTCGCCTGAGCGACCGCTCACGAAAAGCATCTTGGGCGAGCCTCTGTTGTTCTTTCCTAGGCGAGCATTGCTCGCTTGGGCCAGAAAACTAGTGCACACCACTATTCTCTCGTGCACAAAAACCCTACAGATTCACCAAGGTTCAATATAATCATACATAGGTTCGCATCAACATACCACACATATTTAAAATGGTAAAACAGTGGTACAAACATCATAACTCAAAAAAGGGCGAACCCTAGCTTCCCGTACCTGGAAAGGGGTTACACGAGGCTTCGATACTGAACCACGGAGCACAACAGCTCGAGAGATAGATTGGGAAACTGGTGGAACAGCGGAACAGTAGAAAAACGGGATTATTATTGAACCCTAAACGGAGGAATACGAGAAAAAGAGCTTTAGGGAGTAAAGGTAGGAGATTTAGAATCACTTACATGGAGCAGAAAGCAATACGGAGCTTTGAGCGGACTGGTTCGAGACGAGGAAGCAAACCTTAGCAGAGCTCTAGTGGTGCAGTTGAGAGAGACGACTGCAATCTGTGAATGAGTGAGAGTGGAAACGTTAGGGCAACTTGGGATCAGCTTTATCCTTTGGGCCAGCTCTTTGGTCCATCAAATTTGGGGCAACCTTTTTGTTAAAGGTTACGAAAAGAATAGGGCCTTATAACTATAAAAATTTAAGTTTGAACAATTATAATAAGGCTATTTTATTTATGAAGCCACTATCAAAAGTTAAATTTCAACAATTACGAATAACATTACTTGAAGATTTTGAAACTTGCATAAAGAGAGAGTAATTGAAAGTGTTACAAATTTTATATTTCACATACATGAATAATTGTAATGATATGCGATAAAAGTGTATAAAAGTAATATATGCAATAAAAATTAATAAAGAAAACATATAAGCGGTGGAGAGACGCTAAAGATGAATTTGGCTTCTGGGATGACAAAATATTCACCGTCATAGATATTGTCTGAATTTATCTCCAATTTTAATAAAAAAAATTATATTAATTATGTTTGAGAATGAACATAAATAATATTTCATTTTTTAATTGAATATAAAATTTGAATTGAATATGAAAATGACAATGAATATTTACATATATATTCACAATGTTCACGTTTTCATACTTGTCTTGGCCTTAAAAAACTAAAACACTTCTAATATTAGGTTTGTCTAAAGGATTTCTATTAATTTTTTTATTCTTAGTTTTATAATCTATTTGTGAAATATACATTTAGTTGTTTTTCTTATTTAATTTATTCAATTGTTATATGACACTTAGCATAATACTGACACATGAAATTATCATTGCTACATCACTCCATCACTACCACGTGACACAACGACAGCTTGACACGTGGCAAATTTTTTATTTTAAAAAAAATTTAAAAAAAAATAAAAAATAAAAAATTTAAAAAATTCAAAACAAAAATAAAAAAAATCCAAGAACTGATACGTGACACCCCATTTAACGTTGTTAGTGTACCACTAACGAAAAGACTAAATTGAGATCAAAATTTTCAAAACAGAAACCAAATTGAGATACAAAAAATAGAAGGACCAAATTCAGATTTTGCAATGAAAATGGAGATCAAAGACATGATTATATGTATTATATTTCTTATGTTATAATTTTTAATTTTTAAAATAATTTAATTAATAGTTTAAACAATAAAAAAAATGAGTATGTAAAACCCTCTTTTTATTCTGCCCTAATTTTTAAAAGGGTTGTCCCAAACCAGTTGGGCCTAGGGCTGGCCCAAAAGGAACCAAGACCCTAATCTTCCCTAACACTCTCCTTCCATTCACTTTTCAAAAAACAATTCCCCTTATTCCTTCCTAGAGCTGCTGCCGCTCCTTTGCTAGGGTTTTGACTACCTTGGTCAAGCAAGCTCAATCTCATTTTCCTGCTTCGCGTAAATTATGCTCCAACTCATGCTTTTCCCACTAGGCACATTTTCGTATTTATAGTAGGGTTTCGTAGTAAACTCATTTTTCTAAATTTGTTTCACTGTCTTGTTCAGTTCGCAAGTCCATTCTTAGAGTCACCATGCTTCGCTAGTTAAAGTCGAGACATTTTCAAGCTATTTCCAGGTAAGGGAAGCTAGGGATCTTGTGTTTATATTCGATTCTTGCTTATTTGCCACTATTTTCATGATTGTATGGTTGTTGTGCTACTGTAAAATGTTGAATGGATGTGTATTGTTGTTTGGGGTGTGATTGTATGGTTGTTGCAGGAAGAACAGTGGTGACACTTGACGTTATCGCCCAAGCAACCCAATCTCGCCCAGAAACAGGTCCGAGCTCGCGTTAGAGCTCTCACTCAGGCGAAGAGCTCTCGTTTTAAGCGAGGCACCATCTCGCTCAGGCAAGAGAGCTTGCCTAACCGAGGACGTATGGTGGCTTAAGGCACGTTGCTGCATGTGTAGTCTAGGCGAGAAACCTCACCTTTGGGCGAGGGGTGTTTTCGCTCATGCGAGTAGTGGCTCGCTTAAGCGAGAACTCGTGAGTCTCGCAGGGTCCTTTGTTGATAGTCTCGCCTAAGCGAGAACCTGTAGCTTGAGCGAGAGTGGCACGGGACTTCACTCCATGATTGTTTGTTCCATGCTTTTGGGTTGTTAATTGTATGTCTGGCTTGGTATACTCTATCTTAAGTATGAAACATATGAATATGCTTGTGAGACTTGATTGTATAGGCTGAAATGTTGAGTTAACATGAGTTTGGCATGAACTGAGTATGAGATGGTTGGTAATTAAAGTGACATGGTATTGATATGAAATACAAATTCTATATTCATGGTTTGGGAAGGATGAGTTCGTATGGATTCAACATTGAATATGAATGAGGATTGGTTATAAAGATTGGCATGAGATTTATGTCCATGATAAATATTACTTGATTGATTGAGTATGATTGGTCAGTGGTAAGTACGTAATTCTATGAGTCTCTAGGTGAGACCTCATGGTGGTGCTTAAGTGGTCATGACGTAATTCCATGACCCTTATTAGTGGAAGTTCATAGTGGTACCCCATCTATATAATTTGGTAAGGATTCAAGGTAAGGTTGCATCCTAACACTCTAAGGAGTCAGTTAGTCTCACATAGAGCGGACTAATTCTTGTTGTGAGAATAGTAGGAGGCCTGAAACTCATTAAGGGCTAACCTTGTGTGTGGGAGATTGAGATAATGTAACACTTAGCTTGGGGGTGAGCAGGATAATCCACCACAAGTGCAAGCATTCGCTGAATCCGACTAAATTATATGTATCCGGATGAGTCGAGTCTGAGTCTAGTATATTGTTTGAGAAGTCATAACATGTTTGGATGATATATACTGCTTGGATTGTGTAATAGCATGTGACTGCATGATAAAATGTTTTCTACTCTAGCTTACCCTTTTGTTTGTTGTATGGTCCGTTGTTCTGTATTTCTCTCTTTGCGATGATCATCAACTTGTTGATGTGAGCAGATGTGAGGGACACCTGTGGTCAACAAGGAGGTGATGATTCCGCTGCGTAGTCCACCTGGGTTGGATTCTACTACTTTGGGCTTTATGTTAGGGCTATGGCCCATGTACTAGTCCGTCCTTTAAATTTCTATTTGACTACTGTTAAACTTTGTATCTTGTTTAGTTTTGGCATAGTTGTGTGCCTTGAATATTGTAAGAAGTAGTGTTTATGCTCCAAGATCGCGCTGTTGTGTTATCATGTGTGATGTTTCCTTTAATTAGAATTGTTGATTAAATGGGACGTTACATTTATGGTATCATAGCAGCTCATCCTTAGGATGATCTGAGGTTGTGGGTTTGTCATGCCTCACGGGCGTGAGTGGTCATGTCAAGTCAAGTGTGTCAGTGAGACCAAAAGTTTTAAGATCAAAAAACGCCTTGATAAAGTAATGAGGGTGCACACTCATGACTAGATTGAAGGTTGTTTTCCTTTCTTAATTTTAATAGTTTGGGGAAAGAAGGGTGACAGACAAAAGGGTTGGTTGTCTGTAAGTGATAGGGTGTTGCTTTGTATGATCTAGTTTGTCTTGCTATGCCTCTGTGCTTTGTGTCTAGTGTCTACGGAGATAAGGGAATGCAGATTCAATGTCAACTTGGTCTGATCATCTTTACAAGTATTGGATGGGGTCTCTGAGATAACATCTTGCCTTAGAGATAGAGAGTTGATGTATGATATATATAATTGAGCAAGGAAAGCTAAATTTTGGGTTAATAAACTGGAGAAGATGCTAGAAGTTCACAAAATAACGTTTGGTCAGAGGGAGCTTTAAGGATAGACTCTCGGAAATAGGTACTACAAGTTTTTTAAAAGGAGTTGAATCCAAAGGTTAAGAATGTTGAGAGATATCAATGCATGCAAATGGCACATCGTTTGAGGAAATCAACCTGATTCTACATCCCAACAATGTTGGGGTTCAAAGTTATGCAAATGCGTATAGTGTTAGGAGAAATGTCATTGAATATAGTCATATGTTCGCATCTAGTGCTTCTTAGAGGGGTGGAAGAGGGACAATTGGCAAATCCTAGGTTGAAGAAAGTGGAGAGATTGCTTAGCAACGAGAAAGATAAGAAAGGAGGAGACTATGAGGTGCAAAAAGATGGCAAACCTCTAGTGAGAGGCTGAGATGTTTAAAGGTTTACTGATCAGTCAAGAAAGACGATGTTCCTAAGTAAGGGAAAGAACAATTTATGGATAGGAAAGAAGTGGCATAAGGGATTCCTACGAAGATTAATAGTCAGCAGGTAATGATGTGTCTTTTCAAATTTGTTAGTGGGATGTTTTAATGAAAAATAGTCTCCATGAGCAAGGCATTTGACCTTGGGTATAAAATGGAAGGTTTCACGTACCAGAAGGAGTGCACACCTTTAAAGGTTATTCTCGTATGGAAGGGCAACCCAACGGATGTCGGAGCACAATGATGGAGGGAATGAAAAGAAAAGTTTTGAGTGGTTGACATAGTGTCTACGATGATTGATGCTAAAGTGGTTAGCACGAATAATCCCACCTAGAGATGCACCTTACGAAGTGATGCTTGGACGAAGATCCAGATTTCTTAGGATCGTGTACTCCTTGATGTCACCAATATGGTAAATGAGTCATGGTTGTCTTTAAGAAGGGGCTAAGGTTGAAATGATGGTTTTTGCTACAATTGCGACCAAGTGGAGACTTGCTCGGGTGTGTGGTGCCTTAATGGTGATCAAAGTATTTAAATTCAAACCCAATTTGAATTATTCCCTTTGCAAGGTCGGGACGTAGTCTCAAGGGTGAATCGGTTGTTTTCGCAATCCCACTCCGATGAGCTGGGACAACCAACGAGATGGTGTTCTTAGATTAAAAAAAGATGAGTCAGTGGTTGCGTATGATGTATGGATCAAGCTAAATAGTGGGGGTAGAGCTTCACGTGAATCAAAGACATCTGACGAGGGAAAGTGGATAATAGACGAAAAGGATCTCAATGGTAAAAGAGTTATAGGCGTGTTCTGAAACAAGTACTAGAGTTTTGATCTTGGTGTGATAGAGTTCACTTCTGCGTTGGTGCCTGAAGAAGAACTTGTGACAATAGTCGCTAATGGAATGGTTTCTATTGTGAGTTTGAAGTAAATACGGAAGTGGAGAAGATGTTGGAGAAGTAGTGGCTTATACTAAGTATAACCATAAGGAGGACTGCAAGTTTGGTGAATCTTAGAGGAGAGATAGTAGTAGAATAGATTGTTCAAGGGAAAATGTTGGATAAGGGAAGATTGGCTTTTCGAGCCTATGGTTGTAAAGAGTGGAAACATGATGAACGTAAGGAATTTCAAACATGTTAGAAGTATCATCAAGGTTTAACGGCGAGTTTCCAAGTGCGAACAGAGTCTTTAGAATGTGCGAGAAAGGGTATTGACATAAGTTAGAGTGACTAGTAGGACATATGATTTAGAAAGGGTGGATACAATGTTGAGAAAATGGTACGTTAAAACTATAAAAAGGTGAGTCCAAAGGGTTTTGCAAGTTCCATAGAGGTTTTGGAGGAAGGTTTCTCAACGATGATTGCTTCCTTGTCATGGCAGACATGAAAGGAGCATCATTTTGAGTGAACGAATGAGTGACTTGTGTGTTGATCAGAGTAGCGCAGCGAGATGATGAGAAGAGATACATATGAATGGTAAGAGGTGCATGGAAAGAACTATCTTACTCATGACCTAGTGATTACTACGACAACCAGTTCCTCATAAACAGTGAAGGCGTCGTTCTTATGAGTATTAAGTAAGGATGTTCAGTGATCATTTATAGTTGGAATTGTAAAGTTACTTAGAGAAAGTTGTGCAAGAGAAGTAGGAGATGGTTTGAGTTATGATGTCAAGTTAGGGTGCCAACTTGGAAGTGAGAAAGCAAGAGTAGATGTTTAACCGGAGAAGGGAATTCAAGATCCTCGATTGACAAGGTAAGAGTAAAAGTTGATTGAGAAACATAAGTGTTTAGGTTGGGAAGAGAATGAGTGAGGAAATTTCATTAGTCTAGTCAACTGACTAGAACTAGTGAGTCTTTCAACAAGGTTGGCGAAAAAACAATTCAGAAAAATCTTAGTTTGAGAAGCATCTTAGAGATGATAAGTATAAATCACACTACAAATTTTAAGTCAAGGAAAGGCATGGTTCTAAGGCTTTTGGAAAGGATGGTTACAAGTTAGTGGATAAAAAATGAAGGTGAGATGCTGAAATGAATTTGGTGGTTGTATTAGAGGAAAGTTTAATTTTTAAAATGGAATGACTTGGTTGTGGACTTTGTTACCATTGGTTTAAGTCAGTAAAGGAGGCAAGATGTTATAAGTGTTGTTATGCATAAAAGTGGTCAAGAGTGTCGATGGTGAGGCAGTAGGCCAGAACTCAATAGTGATCAAGTCAGTGGAGTGATGCATAAAGGAGTGAACAAGGCGACGAGAAGTGATAACGAACATGCTTTAGTTTGAGACTTAAAGTGACATGAGACTTTGATAAAAACCTACAACAGGTAGTGGAGAGCATATGGTGGGTGAGTCAGTATATCAGATATAAGTTAGTTCGGCAAGTATGAAGGAGCATTCCAGTGTTAAGGTTGCAAGTTGGAAGTTAGTTCGAGTGTAGAGATAAAACCAATCTACACTGTTGAACACATATCGCATAGCACAAAGGCAAGTTTCCAGTAGCTATAGGTGTTGGAGTCATCAAATCTGTCATGTCTAGGTGGTGGTGGTCGGAGGGCGTGAGGAAAGCGTAGTTTTCTTCCTATAACATTGGTGAATTTTCGAGGACGAAAATTTTTATTGTTGGGAGAATGTAAAACCCTCTTTTTATTCTGCCCAGATTTTTAAAAGGGTTGCCCCAAACCAGTTGGGCCTAGGGCTGACCCGAAAGGAACTAAGACCCTAATCTGCCGTAACACTCTCATTTCATTTACTCTTCATAAAACAATTCCCCTTATTCCTTCCTAGAGCTGCTGTCTGTAAGATCCGCAGAATTTAATTAATTAAATAATTAGCTAATTAATAAATGCGGGTAGGTAGTGTATTTATGACATTAAATTCTGATAGGAATGATGTGGAAAAGTACTAGTTCAAATGGTTGAGAGTACTTTGATTGTGTGAAAGGACTTGGGTTTGAGTCTTATGTGTGCCAAATTGTGTGTTATTTTATTATTATTATTTTAGTAATATGTTGGAGCATGTTTCGTATGATATAATACTTGAATTGTGTGTGTTAGCAAGAAACGTGAGTTGGCCTAATGGTTTGGTATTGATTTGGCTTTCGCATGGTGTGGGTTCGAACCTTGGTGGACTTAAATTTAACTTTCTTTTTGTTAATAAATGGGGTGGCTTGAATATGAAAGGGTGGAAAAGACCTTAGCAAAAGGGGCAGGGGGCTGAAAAACCATCAAGTAATGGGCCTTGAATAGAAATAAAAACCAGTTTTCGTTTTTTTTATTTAACCACATTAAAGCTTCATATAAAAGGTCAACTTGGGGTGAAATTGAGGGTTTTAGGCAAGTTGGAATTTTTCCCAGAAAAGAGAGCACGAGTTATAGTGATTTGGCAGGTTGAGGGAGGTTTTGAGACTGAATTGAGGGATAGGCAAAGAAGGGTGGTCATTGGTGTTTTTGGAAGCTTTCAAGTAATCCACTACTAAGCCAAATGATCCAAGTTAGGGGAGATGCACCGAATTTTAGTATTGTTGTTTTATGTGTATGATTTGATGAGTGTTTGCCATGAAGAATTCGTGCTAATATATGGTCTGAATTAGGGATTTGAGTGCTTTGATATTGATGATCGAAATATTTACCAAATTGCATGAATATTGGGGGTTTCCGCACTTACATGTTATTTATGGTTCAAACGTGGATTTTGGGAACTACTTGGGGTCTGAATTGGTGTTCACATGTTGGTGCAATGTTTTCAATTGTTTGGTATGGATTAGAGCATGGTTTGGACCTTGTCACAGTGTTTACGTGCGTAAATCTATGTAGAACTCTACAATTCTAGCTCAAGCGAGCTAGGCTTGCCTAGGCGAGATTAGCAGAGAAAATGGGGTCTGATGCTGCTTGCACATCTCGCTCGAGCGGAGGGTGTCAGTTTTGGGCGACTGGTTGTCTCACTTAGGCAAGCGTTCCTCGCTTAAGCGAGAACTCGAGAGCTTTAGGTATTTGGTTGCACATCTCGCTCAGGCATGAAACCTTAGTTTTTGGGCGAAAGCTTGACTCGCTTAGGCGAGAGCTCCTCGCCTAAGCGAGAAATTGAGGTTTGAGTGGTGGTCTGTTTGTCTCGTCGCCTAGGCGAGGTACGTAGTTCTGGGCGAGAGACGGCCTCGCCCAAGCGAGACCTCGCGGCTGCAACTGTTCTAGGGGCTCGCTCAAGCTAGTGGACCTAGCTTAAGCGAGATAGGCTGGACGGTTTGAACAAAGGCTTTTAGCCTCAATGAGCGAGGGTGCTACGGTGCGTTCAAGGCATGTGTTACTGCTGTATTATTGGGATGAGATGGAATTTGTGAGGCGTGTTCTACAAGGCTTCTAAGATATCTCAATGGTGGATTTTGTTGGTTGTTCCATGGGTTGTAGCCCAGAACGTATCCTTGAGTTGTGGCTTGGGATAGGGGTTAAGCACGTGGCATTCTATGGGTTGTGGCCTAGAATGACTTCCCTTGAGTTGTGGCTCGGGATAGCGGATGAACACGAGGAACTCTTGAGTTGTGGCTCGGGTTGGCAAGTGTTGCCGGTGTGAGTGTGCTGGTTGTGGCCAGTACGGATGGGTCCAGATGGATTGCCCTCCTCAGTGATTTGAGAACGAGTTTGGTAGTCCTGGGATGTTACGGACTATGTTCGTATTTAGGAACTTCACCTGACGTTACGGTGTGTGATTCGTAGCATGGTTCCTGCACGTACTCTATCGGTTATAGCCGATAGGTGTGGCAGAAAGGCGTTTTGAGATACTCATTAGAAAATGTAGAACACTGTTAGCATGGTTGTGGCCATGTGGAAGAGCTGGAAAGAGTCTCCTTGATGTGTACTAATATTATATGGTTGTGGCCATGTGGAAGGAAGGGAACGAGTCTCCCTTGATGTACATTGATATTACATGGTTGTGGCCATGAGATAGAGAAGGACGAGGTTCCTTGGTAGTTAAATGATATATTCATGGTTGTGGCCATGCGGGATCAAAGATGGGATTTTGTTTTGATGTATTTTATTATATATGTATGATTGGTGTATATTTATGTGTTGTCTTTTTAGCTCACCCTATCTGCTTGTGTTTAGCGATGATCGTGTACGCGGTACACGTGAGCAGATGATATTGCAGGAGGAGTTGGTGAGGCTTAGGCTCGGAGCGTGGGCTAGAGTGGGAGTTTTGATTATTTGTATTTTGAATAATAATTTGTAAACACTATGGATATTTATTATACTTTGCTTTTATAAATTATGGAATATTGGACTTTTCGTAGTTTAATAAAGTTGTAAATTTCTCGCGTTTTGGAAAATGAGGTTTTGTTAATTGCGACTTAATTACTTTTCTTTAATTTATTATTTAAATCTGTAATATCCGATCGGGATGTTACATTGTCGCTCCTCTGCTAGGGTTCTGTACTACCTTGGACAAGCAAGCTCAATCTCATTTTCCTGCTCCGCGTAAGTTATGCTCCAACTCATGCTTTTCCCCACTAGGCACATTTTCGTATTTACAGTAGGGTTTCGTAGTAAACTCATTTTTCTAAATCTCTTCCGTTGTCTTGTTTAGTTCGCAATTCCATTCTTAGAGTTGTCGTGCTCCGCTAGTTAAAGTCGAGACATTTTCTAGCTATTTCCAGGTAAGCGAAGCTAGGGATCTTTTGTTTAAATTCGATTCTTGCTTATTTGCCACTATTTTCATGATTGTATGGTTGTTGTGCTACTGTAAAATGATGAATGGATGCGTATTGTTGTTTAGGGTATGATTGTATGGCTGTTGCAGGAAGAACAATTATGAGACCTGACGTTCTCGCCCAAGCGACCCAGTCTCGCCTAAGCGAGACTTGCAGAAACAAGTCCGAGCCTAGGCGACCTAGTCTCGTGCTAGAGCTCTCGCTCAGGCGGAGAGCTCTCGTTTTGAGCGAGGCACCATCTCGCGAAAGCGAGAGAGGCTCGCCTAAGCGAGGACGCGTGGGGGCTTGAGGCACGTTGTTACATGTGTAGCCTAGGCGAGGAACCTCACCTTTGGGCGATGGGTGTTTTCGATCATGCGAGTAGTGGCTCGCTTAAGCGAGAACTCGTGAGTCTCGCAGGGTCCTCTATTGACAGTCTCGCCTAAGCGAGAACCTGTAGCTTGAGCGAGACTGGCACTAGACTTCACTCCATGACTGTTCCTTCCATGCTTTTGGGTTGTTAATTGTATGTTTGGCTTGGTATACTCTATCTTAAGTATGAAATGTATGAATATGCTTGTGAGACTTGATTGTATAGGCTGAAATGTTGAGTTAACATGAGTTCGGCATGAACTGAGTATGAGATGGTTGGTAATTAAAGTGGCATGGTATTGATATGAAATACAAATTCTATATTCATGGTTTGTTAAGAATGAGTTAGTATGAATTCAACATTGATTATGAATGAGGATAGGTTATAAAGGTTGGCATGAGATTTATGTGCATGATAAATATTTCTTGATTGATTGAGTATGATTGGTCTGTGGTAAGTACGTAATTCCATGAGCCTCTAGGTGAGACCTCATGGTGGTGTTACAGTGGTCAGGACGTAATTCCATTGCCCTGTTAGTGGGAGTTCATGGTGGTGCCTCATCTTTATAATTTGGTAAGGATTCAAGGTAAGGTTGCATCCTGACACTCTAAGGAGTCAGTTAGTCTCACTTAGAGTGGACTGACTCTTGTGGTGAGAGTAGTAGGAGGCCTGAAACTCATTAAGGGCTAATCTTGTGTGGGGGACAATGTAACACTTAGCTCGGTGGTGAGCAGCTCGGGGGTGAGCAGGATAATCCACAACAAGTGCAAGCATCCGCTGAATCTGACTAGATTATATGTATCTGGATGAGTCGAGTCTGAGTCTAGTGTATTGCTTGAGAAGTCATAACATGTTTGGATGATATATACTGCTTGGATTGTGTAATAGCATGTGACTACATGATAAACTGTTTTCTACTCCAGCTTACCCTTTTGTTTGTTGTATAGTCCGTTGTGTGGTTTTTCTCTCTTTGCGATGATCATCAACTTGTTTATGTGAGCAGATGCGAGGAACACCTGTGGTCAATAGGGGTGATGATTCCGCTGCATAGTCCACCTGGACTGGATTCTACTGCTTTGGGCTTTATGTTAGGGCTATGGCCATGTACTAGTCTGTCCTTTAAATTTCTATTTGACTACTGTTGAACTTTATATCTTGTTTAGTTTTGGCATAGTTGTGTGCCTTGAATATTGTAAGAAGTAGTGTTTATGCTCCAAGATCACGCTGTTGTGTTATTCAGTGTGACGTTTCCTTTAATTAGAATTGTTGATTAAATGGGACATTACATTTATGGTATCATAGCAGTTCGTCCTTAAGATGACCTGAGATTATGGGTTTGTTTGCAATGCTTCACTTCTCTCTCTGCAATGGTTCTTCCTTTCTACCACTTCCTTCTTTCTTTGTATTTCATTCTTTCTCTCTTTCACTTTGCCTAAGAAATGTTCCCGTACGTATAAGGGTTTGTCTCATTAATGCATTTACAATAAAAAAATTTAAAATCCTTTACCACGTCAGTATTGTAAAAAACGAGCGAAATATCATTAACATAAATTTAAAGGACAATCGAACTAAACTTAAAAACCGCCTGTAACAAATTATTTAAATATGTAAATTTATTTTAAGAAAATCTTGTGTACCACACCTAGCCGGTTCCGCTAGCATACCAACACAACCAACACATATCACCCTTGACCGACAACTCCCATCGGACAAGGCTGGGGGACTAGTGTACCACACCTAGCTTGACTCGACCAAATAAGTAAACAATACATGTACCAAGGCGGCCAAGTATTCAGCCTAGGCCGAGTCAGCCTAACTTATATCGGTTCTAACCTACACACATCGTCAAGGTAGGTAGCCAGTCTAGGCCGGCTACTCCAGCAAACCCGGTAAGATTAAAGCCCAGGCCGACAACTCCAATAAACTTAGTAAAATAGAAGCCCCTGCGTTCAATAGGTCTTAAGGGCCTGGGTTTGGGCCCAGGCCCACTCATAGCCCAAGCTAGATCCCAAGTCAAGGCCAGGCCCATGAGATAATCAGACATCATTAATGCTCTATAAATACGCGTTCATTAATCACTTATTTGACTCTCTGAGAGCTTTGACTTACTTGAGCTTCGGAGACTCTTCTGCAAGTAACCCCTCCTGGGTTCAAGCTGACATGTATCAACCGGAGAGAGGCCAACTGAAGAGATAGCAGACTACATGATAAGGTGACAGTTGTGCCTAACTCATCTTATTTGTTATCTGCAAGAACATCTTGGTTGATCCAAAATATTTTCTCCTAATTGTAAATACTATAATACATAAAATAAAGGATGCAAACTTTATTTTCAAATCTCAATTATTTAAGATAAGATTTTGCTCTGCAACTCTTGCAGTCTCCGTAAAATCCCTATCTTGCTTTTATGGTCCGTACAGTAAAATTTTTTTGAACCAAAAAAAAAGAGGAAATATTGTATACTCAACTTTGTGCTGGTCCCTGTTTCTGTAGTAGAACGTCTTTAAATATATGTTTCCAATAATGGTAGTTCACTCAAACTGAAGATAAGCCTTAAAAAGAGAGCCTCCCAAAAAATGAAGTTTACGACCTTTTTCTCTCTGTTTCTACTTTGTGCCTTCACCTGGAACCTCCCTTCAGCCAGCGCTGATGTGGTAGACACTGACGGTAATCCTCTTGAAAATAGTGGCACATACTTTGTGAGGCCAGTTATAATAACTGGAAACGGGGGTGGGGTAGAATTTGCAGCAACCGGAAACGAAACTTGCCCTTTATCTGTTATCCAAGTTTCGAGTCCTTTCGCTAACGGCATACCGATACTAATTTTAAGCCCAGAGGAAAAGCTTTATATAGAAGAAGGTTCTCTTGTTGACATTGGGTTCTCTTTTGTACCCCTGTGTTCTCCCTATCCATCTAAGTGGACTGCTGTGAAGGGTTTGGGAGATAAGCTCTCTATTAAACTTAATGGGTACGACAACATAGTAGCCGGTAAGTTTACAATTAAGGGACGTCCGCCCATCATCGGGGGCTACCGCATCTTGTTCTGTCCTGATGACGAGAGTTCATGTGGATATGTTGGGATTCAGTTTGATGATAAAAGAAACAGGCATTTGGTGGTGACTCAGAGTCAGGAGAGTGCCTTGTGGATTCGGTTTCAGAGAACTGCACCCGCATTACCTGCAACTGCAACTGCATCTGCGTGAACTACCACTACCCCTGAAAGGTCATGTGTAGTTTCTCATAGTGAGAGACAACATTGTTGTAATAATTGCATGACTAAATAACATAATTGGAGTTGATGTTTTCCGCACAGAGTACTATGTTTATGAAGCTTTATTTTAATTTAGTTATAGGGTTTTTTTTTTATACTTTTTTTCCTAATTATATATATGTTATTTAAAAATAAAGTTAGAAAATAAACTTCCATCTTGAAGAATTTAGTCGACTAAATTATAAGATATAAAAAATATATAAAAGTACATTAATAAACGTTATAAGGAATTTTTTTATTATTTTATTATAAAAATCTCGAGGTATAAATAGTGTTTGGAACATGAACTTTTGTATAAGTGATAAAATCCGAGTTTTGGTTCGAATGCTCTTGATGGTGAAATTGAATCTCACGTTGTCCATTAGAGAAAGAATCATGGGCAAAATATTTTTCGACGCTCAACAGTATTATGAGAAGTAGTTAGTATGAATTCTCATTGATCCTATTCCCCAAAGAAATGCCATGTGTATTTACAATATTTCAGACTTTTTACATCATAGTATATGTCTCAGTTTTTGAACAATCGATACATATTGTTCTTGCAGAGAACAAATAAGATACATTAGGCACAAGTGTCACCTTATCCATGTAGTCCGCTATCTTCTCAGTTGGCCTCTTTCCGGTTGGCCTACTAAGTCAGCGAAGGCTCTTAGAAAGTCAAATCAGGTGATTAATGAAGTAATGAATGCGTACCTTTAATTTGTGGGGTCCAAGTGTATTTATAGATTATTAATTGTGTTTGACCATTCCATGGGCTGGGCCCTGGTTTGGGCTATAGGTGGGTCTGGGTATTTTGCCCAGGCCCATAGTCCTGACTATCGTGGGTTTACTGTTTCTTAGGTGTTTTGGCTTCGTCAAGTCTTTTAGAGTGGTCGGTGTAGTCTGATTACTTCTCTAGTTGGTTTATGTCATCATTGTTTGCATGTTGTCCTAGGTTGGCTTTTCCTTTAGCGGCTTTGGTTATGGTTTTAGGCCGGTTAGGCCTAGGTCGGCCTGAGCTGGCTACCTGAATTGTTTCCGGTATAGATGTGGTGATTGTTTATTATTATTATTTGGTTGAGTTGGCTAGGTGTGGTACACATATAAACATGCAATGACATTTTTGTAATTAAACTCAACTTTTATGCCTCAGTTGTGATTTTAACCGAGACATATAGTTTAAAATTTTTTAACAATTCTCGTTGTTTCAAATTCAAAAAGTATTACATACTTTTATGTCTGGAGTACTACTCAACTAAGGCTTAATAACTTTTCTGCTTCGGTTACTTTTCACCCGATATAGTAAAGTTGTAGCATTTTAAATTTTTTATTATTTCACTGACGGGATATGCCTCGGTTCTGTTATAATCGAGGCAGTAAAGATCTTATGCTTCGGTCTTGTTGCCAACCGAGGCATATAAGCTTCCTAGTAATAAAAAAATTAAATTTTAACAAGGCAATATGCATATGTTTCGATTTAACTGACGCAGTAGCTCTTCGTAAGGTTAAAAATCCCAAAATCTTTTCACTGCAGCAACAACGTTCTTCGAGCATCTTCTTCTTCTTCTTCGAGCAACCAGCACCAACATTCCAATGTTCCACTGCGCGCCAACGTTTGTTCTGCCTGCACCGTCGAGGAGGTTGTTTCGGCACCATTGCATCTTTTTCTTCTTCGAGCAACCAGCACCAATGTTCCATTGCACGCTAGCCGTTCGTTTCGCCTGCACCGCCACTACATTGCCACTGCACCATCGAGGAGGTTGTTCTGGCGCCGCTGCATCTTCTTCTTCTTCAAGCAATCAACACCAACGTTCCACTGCGCACCAACCATTTGTTTCGCCTGCATTACCGCTGCACCGTCGAGGAGATTATTCCGATGTTGCTACCATTGCCTCCGTTCAATCCCTCTCCTTTGTATGGTTTATTTTTACATTTTGGGTCTTTTTTGGATTCGCCTTGATTTAGTTTTCTACATTGTTTGTATGTTCTTAGATTTTCAATCTTAAATTTGAGATTATGAAGATATATGGTAGAAATTGGGTTTGTGGTTTGATGGAGATTGAGTTTGTAAATACTTTTTGGCTTGTGCACGAGAAAATCGTTTCTATGAAGCCAGAACCAAGTGTCCTGATCTTTTTGCATTAGTCCCACTTCCCGTCGAGCCCGAAATAGTGGTGCCAAGTTTTTGCTCCATGCTATTTAGAACCCCAAAACCAATTCCTATTGGATTCTTCTCTAGATTCTTTTGTTATTTTATTAAGTTTTTATTACTATCCTATCTCTCTTAGTAATTTTTTTGACCGTAGAGAGTAATTTTTTTTGGACTAAATAAACACTTATTATATCTCATCTCACCCTTTTTCTAATTTTACATTTTCTTCTTACATCTACGTTAACCAATTGCCTCATGCATGTATGAAAACTAAAAACTATAATATCAAGAAATAAATTACTATTATGTGATAGTAATAAAAATAGGATTGATGATGATGAACTTTGCTTGCTTTTCGAATTTACATAACTTAGTTTGGATCTTAGGAGTTAGTATGCATCAATTTCATCGAACTTTATTTTAAACTTTTGACAGTGTTCACGTACTATTATCCCTGTTGTCAGATTGTGGGTATGGTTGATTCTTCTCTGTTGCTACTCACGTTTCACGCTCCTAGGTTCTTAATTTTAGTATGAGCTTATAATTGTTTAGTATATTCTTTATTTTTTGTATATTAGATAAATTAATTTAATTATATGATAAAATAAATCTATGTTGTTGTATGTTTATTTATTTATATTTTTTTAAAGAATATGTATTTTTTTCAAAGGAGACAGTACTAATAATTTAAATGTATTCAATCTTGAATTGTCCGGTTGGACAGTTTAAAAGGATTAATCACTTTTTAGTAGTTTATTGGAGTATATATATATATATATATATATATATATATATATATATATATATATATATATATATATATATATATATATATATATATATATATATATATATATATTTTAATATACATATCTTAATATTCATTAATATTTGTCATATGATTTTTTGTATTGATCTTCGGGTGCATATTTGATTGTGGTTGATAATCACTTTCATTTCGTGTAACCTGAAGACCAATGCGAAATGCTAGAAAAATTTCGTGAAATTTTATGTGTTTTAAAATTAATATGTACCAATAAACTAGAAGAAGTGAATCTTCTTGAATGGGATACAAAAGTGAGGTGATCATTCATTTAAAGATTACTGAAATTGTTCACACATTTTCAGTATATAAACGTATAGACCGAGAGTGGATTTACTCACCACGCATCATTGATGAGTATGAGAAAGAAGTAGAAGAATTTATACAATTTGCGCAATGTAATAAAGGTAGAAATGATGATGAAGTGAAGTTTAGATGTCCTTGTGTGAACTGTTTGAACGTGAGAAAATTGAATGCAACCGAAATTAGGGAATATCTTATCTGTGATGCTTTCCTTCCAAGTTATACTATATGGACATGGCACGACAAATTAATAGACTTTCCAACTATTTCCCAAACTGAAAATGTTGTGGATTCCACTATGGAAGATCGACGTGAAGAAGACAAATTAGAGGACATGATTCGTGATGTTAGCGTTGAAGCTTTTGCCTAAGCGCATGTGTATGAGACAATGTCTACTGATTCAGAGACTCTATTGTATGTTGGTTTAACTAAATTCATAAGGTTGTCAGCAATGTTAAGACTAATAAATTTGAAGGCGACCAATGGGTGGACCGATAAGGGTTTCATGGAATTGTTGATGCTATTGAATGAAATGTTTCCAGATGGAAATACATTACCCACTCGTAACTATGATGCCAAAAAAGTTCTTTGTCTGATGGGTATGGAGTATAAAAGGATACATGCATGTCCTAATGATTGCATACTCTATAGGAAAGAATTTGAAGGATTGAAAAAGTGTCTGAAGAATGGCTTATCACGGTACAAGGAGAAAATCAACAATGAAGATAAAGGTGGGTTAGAAAAGGATGGACCCGCTTTGAAAGTAGTCTGGTACCTTCCAATTGTACCTAGACTTAAGCGTTTGTTTGCGAATCCAAAAGATGCTAAAAACTTTCGATGACATGCAAATGAGAGAAGATGTGACGACCTGCTTCGTCTTCTAGCTAATTCAATGCATTGGAAAAATATTGATCATGAGTTACCCCAGTTTGGTGAAGAATGTAGAAATATTCGTTTTCATTTAGCTACTGATGGAATGAATCCATTTAGTAATTTAAGTACCAACCACAGTTGTTGGCCCATTATATAATTTATTTACAACTTGTCTCCTAAACTTTGCATGAAGAGAAAATACATGATGTTGTCTATGATGATATCTGGTCCAAGACAACCTGGAAATGACATAGATGTTTATCTCAGTCCACTAGTTGAAAACTTGAAGATGTTGTGGGCAGATGGGGTTGAAACATTTGATGCTTGTGCTTTTGAGACTTTCATGATGCGTGCAATGTTATTTTGCACCATTAATGAGTTTCCAGCTTACGGTAATTTGTTAGGGTACAATGTCAAGGGTCATAAAGCATGTCCTATATGTGAAGAAAACACTATTGCTCATCAATTGAAATACAGAAGGAAGACAATATATATGCACCATCGGAGATTTTTGCAATCAAATCATCCTTATCGAAGGTTAAAAAAAGCATTTAATGGACATCAAAAGAATAATGATGCACCAATTCTATTGAATGACTTTCAAATTCATGAAAAAGTTAATAAAATACATCATGTATTTGGAAAAACCCCTAAGAAATCATTTGCAATGAGCCCTTGGAAGAAAAAATCAATATTTTTTTATCTTCCATATTGGTCAAAGTTAGAGGTTAGACATTGTATAAATGTAATGCATGTGGAGAAGAATGTGTGCACCAGTGCAAGAAAGGGTTTTTGCCGCGATTATTTTGGTCATTTGGCCTCGGTTTAAGACCCGAGGCATATCTAGCCGAGGTAAAAAAGTTCAACTTTCTGCCTCGGTTCTTACCCGAGGCATATCTCATAATTACTGCCTCGGTTCTGATACCAACCGAGGCATAAAATACGTTAAAAATTCAAAAAAAAATTCAAAAATGGCTAAAACCTGCAAGAACACAAGCAAGCAAAATATGTGAGCCCCACTGGAAAACGCCTCCATCACCATTCGCGAATCTCCTTGTGTTTCAACCACCATCAATGGAAACCACTTGCAAGTGCAACGTCTCATTGACCCAGAACGCAACTCCGCTAGTTCGCAAAACCTCAACACTTCATTTTCGTCCAAAATCTCGTGCCAACAACCATTCAATCAACCACTATGTGAAGTTCACCTGCACCAAAACGTGAGGAAATGCAGCAAGACGAACCCCAACTCTACAGGAAAAACACCCAAGAAAATGGATTCAAATCGAAAAATGGAAACGCAAAAAATACCCCAATGTGCGGACGAAGGTGGTGCAATTGTTGTTCTCGTCGGAGGAGGCGCAACGCCGACAGCAGGTGGAGAAGGCAGGCATGGCGGCGGATCTGCGATGGTGGGTCGCGGGACTGAACAATAAAGATGCATCTATAGTGGTGGCGAAACGACATGGAGGCACAGGCAGCGCTATGCATCTACAGTGCAATGGATTTGGGTTTTTAAAACCTAACTGGCCTTACTGACTCGATTGATTCGAAACCAAGGCATAAACACGCATAGGCCTCGATTTAGTGAATAATCGAGGCATATACTCACGCAAAAAAAAAACAGCCACGTGGAGAAATTCTGGCACTAATAGGCCTCGGGTGAAACAGCCCGTTGCAGTAAACCATTATATGCCTCGGTTCAGTGGGACCCGAGGCATAAAACTACCCAATTATTTTCGAATTTAAAAAATAAACGGGAAAATGTGAGTTTCTGGCAGCGTTACTACCTCGGTTGAATTTATAACTGAGGCATAAACATTCATAGGCATCAGTTGTTTGGTTAACCATGGCATAAAAGTTGTTCGAAATCATAAAAATGCCACCACGTCCTTATCTACCTCGTTTGCGTGAGAATTGAGGCATATAGGGCGCTGTCTAAACATGAAACTGCACTGGTGGTGATAGCTTGATTGGTACACTACTTAACATTCAAGGAAAGACAAAAGATGGAGTAAATGCTCGGTTGGATTTGCTTGAAATGAATATCCGCAAAGACTTGACACCAATGGAGGTTGGTAGGCATACTTATTTGCCTCCCGCATGTTATACTATGTCTAGAAAAGAAAATATAAGTTTTTGCCTTTGGCTAAATAGTGTCAAGGTACCACAAGGATACTCTTCAAATATTAAGAGTTTAGTGTCAATGCAGGATTTTAAGCTTGTTGGCCTGAAGTCTCACGATTGTCACGTCTTAATCCAACAATTGTTATCAGTGGCTATTCATGGAAGTTTACCCAAAATTGTTCGATCCCTCGGTATGGATCCCCAAACTCATCTTATAGTACTCTGGATTTTAAGTTTACATGTTATTTATGTTCACAATCAAATTGTTTTTTCCATGTAATAATAGTTGCATGAAATGGAAAGTCCTAAACCTATGAAGATTCCAATATCTTTGGACGATCCTCTTGGTGCATTCCACTAGCTTGCTGACATCATAAGTGATAAGCCGATGACAATTCCATGGGATTTTGATGTATTTGGGATAGATAATGACATCCCAATGTACCTGTATAAGCAAGATGTCTTAGAGCTTGTCGGAGACAGAAGAACTAAATATTAAACCTTATTCAGTTATGGATGATGTAAGCATCTAAACTATTCATGATGTTTAATTAATTTATCTAGTAACTTATATTAAATAAATATTTTTGTTCAGGTATATGTTTGGTGTTAGTAACAATATGGGGTTGAGTGATGTATATGGGTTCATAGACCCTCAAATCACTCATGCAGACAATAAATTTGATGACATTCAAGCATACATTACCCAATGCTTTGGACGAGGGAATGAAATATATTTTGTCTCTTATATTGTTGGGTAAGTGTACTTTGTTGACTTCTAATTATAATCTGTCATTTTAAGGTAAAACAATGAATTTTGTTTTGATTGCAGGCATCATTGACAACTACTTATGATTTCCACGAAGGACAACATTGTTGTGTGGCTTTGTTCCTTGCACAGGCCTCCCCCTAACCATCTTAAACAAGTTATAGATAGGTAAGAACCTACTTTTTATGAAATTTCTTTCTTATATAATTGTATCTTGACACCTTAATTTTTCCATAGTTCAATTGTTGGACATAACATGTTGTTAGGGAAATCAACTGTTATGACAAAAAGGCTAGCATGGTTGGGCCTCCAAGTTTGCTATTTTGGTCTATCGTATTATAATTATTCAATTTCTTTTCTTTCTCAATTACTTATAATTGTGCATTCATTGTAGTGTAATTTACAAACCAACTCATATGAGTGTGGTTACTATGTAATGCATTGGATATCAACCGTTGTATGTGCTCGTATCACAAGTGGTTGGGAAGCGGTAATAGTTTCATTATATCAAATAGTTATCTATAATTTTGTCTTAGTTTATATACTAATTTAAATTATTTTCTTGTGTGCAGAGATTCAGTACCACTACATCAATCCCCTCTAAGTCCATCAAATATTTAAGGATAGCTTGTGCAAAGTACATTATACAAATGTACAATAATACTTAGTATATTTGTTTATGGTAACATATGAGATTGTAATGAATGATACAATAATATGATTAGTATTTAAGTATTTTGCCACATTTTCTATTTGAACAATATTTGGCTTTTGTTTTTAGTTGGTTTTGGTTTTCTGGTTGAAAATTTGCAAGATAAATGTGGTGGTTATGAATGAAATAGGACCAGAATTAAAAAAAAAAAACAACAATGTTATGCATCAATTATGACCAAAACCGAGGCAGAAGGTTATAACAATTTTTTTTCTAATAGCTAAATGCCTTGGTTGGACTAGAACTAAGGCAGTAAGTCTAACTTTTTGCCTCGGTTAGATGAGACCCGAGGTAGAAACTATATTTAATTTTCTTTTTTTTTTTAATTTCTGATACACCGTTAGGCCTCGGTTAGACAGAAATTGAGGCAGTAACTATTTAATATGCCTCAGGTTAATAATTGAGGCATAAAGAAGTACCTTTTTACCTCGGCAGTATATGCCTTGGGTGCGCACCAGAGCCAAAAGTTGAAAATAACTGTTATCGTTTTCCTTCTCTGCGCTGGTATAGGGTTTATGAATCCTATGAAATTTGTTATAAAAGATAATAAAAATTTGCCATATTTATGATAAATTTGTTTAATTTAAAAGACTTTCTCAGCCAAGAAGGGAGGTGGGGGTTGAATTGATTGTAACTAGAAAATATGTTCAATTCAAATTTATAAAAAGAATTTAAGATTGACCAACAAATCAACATGCAATCATTGCTAGAACACACATTTTCAATTGATTGAAAATATAAATACCAAATTGATTTTAACTAGAACAAGTAGAATTACAACTCCATATTACATCCATTCATCATGATACCATAAGAAGATTGTTCATAACAAATTTCTTGACACTTTTTATTAAAGAATAAATAAGGAGAGGAAGATTAGACAAGTGCACACAAAAATTTTGTAGTGGTTCACTCAAAATTGAGCTACATCTAGTTTGTCAAGGTAACCTTAGCCTGACACACCGCTATATCAAAAGTTTTACAAAATCTACAAAATTACATTGTTGAAAACTTGAAACTACACAAAGAACCTTGAATCCCACAAGAATCTCAACAAAGCACATTAAGACTCCCATTTGCAGACTTGGAATCATATCAGGCAACACACAAATACTTAAGAAAGGCCAAGCCTTGGTGATGACTCTCCCTAGCCAACCAAACCTCTTTCTCCAAATCTCTTACACTAAGTAAAATGCTCCAAGATTGCAAAGAACGAACACTTCACGAATAACTGTAGATCTGTATAGTTCAAAGAGAGAGAATTTTCCATAGTATTCAAATTTGATTTCATGCTCAAAATGATAATTGTTAATGATCTCTCTAAAAAACCAGACTTTATAGTCTATTTGTTAACATATTCAATAGGTTTATTTATCTGTTCAGTTTATTGATTCCACTTGAGTTAAGTGAAATCAGTTGATTGAATGATAAGTCAACTAATTGAAATAGTAGCTAGCCAATTAACCTATTAAAAACTCATTTAATAAACTAAAAGATTGCAAGCAGACACAAGACACCTACATTGTGTCAAATTGTCTTCATGATAAGCTCCACTCTTCAAGCTTTAAGATCTTCATGTAATAGTCAGATTAAGCATACATCAAGCTTGATCAACAGACCATTTCTTCAAGTCTTCATCAACTTTCATATCCTCATCAAGTCACTATACAATATCTTCATCAAATCTCTATGTACGAAAGTCATTTGTGCTAACAAAATTAACATGATAATAGCCGTAATATATTATATAAAATATTATTTAACAATATTAACCATGTATTTTGTTGATATGTGGTATAAAAAGGATATTTATAATGTAATTAAACTACCGAGATTTGATCATATATTCTTTTAATATAGAGTAATTACACCAACAAGTAAAATTGAAACCATGTGAACAACTTAATCCAATTTATTTTTAATAGAACTAATTAAAATAAAATTAACCATGTCATCATTTATGGTTGTTCATGCATGTTACCCTAAAACTTACATATAAGTGTTCAAAAATTGTAACCTCGTTTGGTACATAATGAATTTATGTTTGATACATAGTTCTTGAAAAAAATTTAGTTATTTTTATTAAAATTGAAATCATGTGATCTAGCAACACATTCTTAACATCATTAACAATAAAATTTGGAAGCTAACCCCAATTCACAACCAACAAATCCTTCAAAACATTGTAAACTTCAAACTCTTTAATATTGGGCAAGTGGAATCATCTTCACTGTAGAATTGCAGGATCCCTAAACCCATCGACAAAGGAGACCTACATTTTGTGTATTTTTTTCCAAGTAAAACCAATTCAGCATACAACATCCAATCTCAAACAGAACACATATTCTATTTCGATAAAGTTCTCAACAAATACTTCCAGAAGAATAAATAAAATAAGAAGACAAATTAAACTCATGTTGTTTAAGTTTAAGTTTTTCCATTTGACTTGAGTGCTCATTCTTGAGAGTTAAGTTTTAAACCACAAATAGTAGATTGTGTCTATTGAACAAAGCATTAAGTGGTTGGAAACCATATTATTTAGTTCTTCTTATTAGTTTAAACTGTAATGAATTCATTCCAATCAACTTTCCAATTCAAAATAAAAGTGTAAATCAACTACTGATGTCATTTATGAATTATTTTAATTTGAACAGAAATTAAAATCTTACTTCAATTCTTTCTTTATACTCTAATTTCACACTCAGCAAGCTTCAAACATAAAGAAAAGTGAAAGCATAAATACAATAATTTTAATTCAATCCTTAATCTTATCTATATTTTTTTATATTTTAACTAACTAAAACATTTTGTTATTACAGCTTAAATAAAACTATTAAGTGTAGATTTCAACAAAAATACAAGAATAAGTCCTTCAAAATTGAAGATAAAATTGCAATTGTTAGTTTTCTGGCAAGCGTACCAAAAATCAACTATAATATAATAATTTTTAAGTAAAAGTATCGATCCCACGATGAACAAATTCAATTAAAATAAATAATTATCTCAATCAACATATATACAAAAATATTCATTTGATTTTTCATTGATTGTTATACTAAGTTCGCATAAAAGTAATACAGTAAAAGCAAAAAGTTTAGAAAAAGTTTAGTAAAAGAAACTGGAATTGAATTTTATTTATCTCACTTGTCTGTAATCTAGATAAATATGAATATACAACATCTAAATTTACCAATATTGATGCAACACCCAAGCATCATTTATACTGATTCCTCACGTATAAAATTTATAAGATTAGTCCTCACAATATTCACTAGTGCGGGAAGGGCTTTTGGCAGCGGTTATTTTTGTCATTTTGCCCCGGTTCTAAAACCGAGGCATATTAGGACGAGGCCAAAAAGGTTAGCTTTTTGCCTTGGGTCTCAACCGAAGCAGAAGCTCCATATTCTGCCTCGGTTTTGCTGAGAACCGAGGCCATATGTGCTTCTCTACCTATCTTCTCCACCAGAAACCCTAGGTAGTCACCATGGTTACACCACAACTCCGTCAACCACCGCCAGATCTGAAACTCAAAACGAAAGATCCGTAGCCACTGTAGTCGTCTCCTTCATCGTAAGAGCAATTTTTGAATCGTGCAACCACCATGGAACCTCCATGTTCTTCATACACAAAAATGTGAACATCACACTTGCATAAATGCAAACAAAAATCAACCATCTGCAGCAAATCATAAACCCTAAATCACGTCTCCTCCTCCAAATCGCGAAACCACCTCCTTCGCAATGACAAGTTTCTTCATGCTGCCGCCACCTACACGTCTCGCCACCATCAACGACAAATCTCCATCCACGCACAACACCAATCTACCACGCACCTGTAACACAACGAACTGATGCCCATTTCGCGAGCCCCAAATCGCACTTCGCCAAACCAGAACACGAATGAGCCAAACGTCTTGTAGTTGTGAGTGGTCGGAGTGCAACAACAATAGTGGAGGTGGGTGGCTGAGAGAGAGAACGCGCACGCGAGGAAGAAGAGGAAAAAAAGTGATTCGCGATTTTTGAACCCTAATGAACCTTTTGGCCTCGGTTCAATTTTTAACCGAGGCAGAAAACTAGTTTTTGGAAGCGGTTCAATTCCACCCGAGGCAGACAATACTTTTTGGCCTCGGTTCAATTTTAACCGAGGCAAAAAATAGTTTTTGGCAGCGGTTCAATTCTAACTGAGGCCAAATGTCACTACTATAATGGCATTTTTGAAATATTAGCCAACTTTTAGGCTTCAAGTCTTCAAAACCGAGGCATATTAGACCTTTTGGCACCGGTTTTCTAATGAACCGAGGCATAAAAGTTGAAAAAAATTGCAAAATTGTCACCGCACCATTTTATGCTTCGGTTAAGCGACAACCGAGGCCTATAACGCGAGTTAAAAGGCCAAAACTGCGGTAGTGATTGATTCCTCACATATTCAACAAATTAATCCAACATTATGATCAAGTGTTATAAACAAATAACACATTGAAATCTATTCCTAGCATCACAATACATCAAGTATCATTGCTCAGATCAAATTTTCAGAAATACTTTCTAGTCAAATCTAAAAATCACAACCAAGAATCTATTGATCAGATAGAATCATCAGATAGAATCAAGCATTAAGAACAGAACAATAATACCATTATTGGGTAGAAACATAAATGCTATATAAAATTATCACTAGATTACATCCAAGTTTGACTCGATTACATTCAATCCCAAAAGAAGAGTTAGCTACTCATGATAGCCATTTTAAGAGCTAAGAAGAAATCCCCATAAACTATGGATCATGTGTTGTTCGTCCAAGATGAGTTTTTCCAGTTTTCATTCCAACCTCCTTTCCTTCTGAACTTGAGGAATATATATATACTACACGAGCTCTCGCTTAAGCTAGCTGAGTCTCACTTGGGCGAGATGTACTTCATGCTAAAGAAAGGTATTCTCGCTTAAGCGAAAATAGTCTCCTTTAAGCAAGAATGATGCACACTTCACTGTTTTGTGCTCGAACTCTCGCTTGGGCAGGCGTGCTTCTTGCTTAGGCAAGAATGGCAACAAATGTCTTGCTTGGGCGAGACTACTTTGGTTTGAGCGAGATTGTTCTGGCTTGAACGAGATTACTTTGATTAAAACACGGGTCAAGTTTTTGAAATGGATATTGTTCCTGCAGAGAACAAATAAGAGATGTCAGACACAAATATCACCTTACCTCAATCCACAATCTCTCTAGTAGGCTTTCCCCCGGCTTGCGTATGTTATCTGCTGGTATCTCGGCTTGGACCGGCCTGGACCCAAGAGGGGTTACCTACGGAGAAGACTCCGACGCTCAAGTCAGCAAAGGATTCTCAAAAAGTCAAATCTCGTGATTAAGGGATTAATGAATGTGTACCTTTAATTGCTAGGATCCATGCGTATTTATAGATCATTAATTATGTTTGACCACGTCATGGGCTAGGCCATCGTTTGGGGTTCCAGGTGGGCTTGGGCCTGGGCCAGGCCCTTTGGTTTGATCATTGTTGGCTTTAAGGGACTTGCTTGTAGTACCCTAAGTCTGGATTAGTTGACAGGTTCTCGTTTTATCTTCTGACGTAGGTGGCTTGGGCCGCTTACACCTACTTGATTGATTCATTTGATATTTGATATATGTATGCATATTTTGCGGGAATTCATGTAGACGGGTTTTACCGCGTAGTTGTATGGGACCACCTAGGTGCGATACACCAGTCCCCTAGCCTTTGTCGGTGAAGAAAGCGGCAAAGGATGAGAAGTGTGGACGGTTTCTGTGAGGCTGCCTAGGTGCGGTACACGAGTCCTCCAGCCTTTGTGTGTGATGAACAATGTTAAGGCTAGAAGGGTGGCAAATGTCAGAGGTCTAATCAGAAGGGTTTTGCGCCATCATTTTGAGGTTTGAGACTTTTCGTACACCCCGCACCACCTACCCTCGCTGCCACCCTTCCCACTATCCATATCCCACCTCACAACTTTACCTCCACCTTTCCCACCCTCATCCACCATCCCATTCTGCCTCACTTATTACCACCCCAACCAACCAGGCGTCGCCACCCTTTTACCGATTCCATCACCAACACCCCTCTCCCTGCCTAGTGGGAAACTTTCACGCTGAAATCGACAAAGACGAGCACCTTAAAGTATAAATAACACACGTCGCCCTCTACACATCCCATGATGTCATTTTCTGCAAAGCTTTCCCTCCACCCTTAAAGGCCCTGCCCTCGAGTGGTTCACTACTCTCCCACCATATTCCATTGTTTTCTTTGACACCCTCTACCACATGTTCACTACTCATTTCGCCGGCAGCCTTCCACATCAAATCACAACCCTCTCTCTTCTCGGCGTCAGACAGGAACAAGATGAGACGCTACGGACTTTCATAGACTGTTTCAACAAGGCTGCCGTCCGCACACCCCACCACAACCAAGAGATGATATTGCAATGCATGGCCCTCACTCTCAAACCTGGTCCGTTCGTTAACAACGTCTACCTACACCCACCCGCATCAATGCATGAACTTAAGCTCCGCACCACAGACTACATCCGCATGGAGGAGATGCACACCCTTCATACGAAGTTCTACAATGACTACACACCATCCGCTGCCACCTCTACCAAACCACCCTCACGGCTTGACTCCAGACCCAAAGAATCCAGATAACCACGCTTCACCAAATACGCACCACTAAATGTCCCCAAATCCTGCCTTTTTGATGAAGCTCTCCAAGCTGATCTCATCCCACCACCTCGTAAAACATTCAACCCTCCCAAAGCAGACATGACCAAATACTAACGCTACCACCTATTAAAATGACCATACAACAGACGAATGCAAGGCACTCGAAGACAAAATAGAAGAATTGGTTCATGCTGGCCATTTCCACCGCTTCATCCATAGAGACGACCACCCACATCCATCACGATCCGATCATCGATATCCTTCCCACGATTCTCGTCATGACCACCGCCCCAACCAACCAACTACCTATGACCTGCAACCGACCCGCACTGAGGTTACTCCGTCTGATCCCTCACTCCGCGACACGATTAACACCATCTTTGTCGGCTTCGCTAGTAGCGGGTCCACCTCTTCAACTAGAAAGAAACATATCCGACAACTCTAGTCCATTCACCACATAACCCACTCCCACCACAGACGCCGCATGCCTCCCATTACCTTTATCAACGATTATTTCCACGACGTCGACTACCAGCAGGACGACCCCATGGTCATCACGGTTGAACTCGAGAACTACGCGGTAAAAAAGGTCCTCATCGACCAAGGCAGCTCAGTGGACATCCTATATTGGACAACATGTCAGAAACTCCAGCTTCCCACCACTGTCATGGTCCCCTATGATGAACCTATATACAGCTTCTCCGGTGAGAAGGTCTCTACTCGCGGGTACATCAATCTCCACACCATTTTTCTTGATAACACTCAAAGAAAAACAATCCCTATTCGCTTCCTTGTCATTGACGCGCCTACATCATACAACGTTCTCCTCGGTCGACCATCTCTCAACACTTTAGGCACTATCGTATCTACGCCACACTTAGCCATGAAATTCACCTCTCCATCTGGTGACATCCTTACCATCCATGGCAACCAATGGCTCACACACGAGTGCTACATGGCGAGCCTACGTCCACAACTACCTATCCTCCAAACAAACAACATTGAATGCCCACCTGGCTCCGACGTAGCCTTATCTGGGATGACTTGGACCCCAAAATAGGACGCGAGCACGTCTCGAACTAATCGATGACATTGTTTGTAAGACCCGAGAAAAATTAAATAGTTATTTAAATAATTATTTAATTATGGCGGGTAATAGAAACATTTAAAGCAATTAATGTGTGGGACTATGACGTGGAAAAGTGCTATTCATGTGGTTGAGAGTACTTTGATTGTGTGAGAGGACTTGGGTTCGAGTCCTAGGTATGCTAACTTTTGGATGTTATTTAAAACTATGCATTTTTGCTACATATTGAATGCTTGACGTGATGCTAAATTCCTAAATTTGTAAGAGTGATCATAAATGTGAATTGGTTGAGTTGGTTATGTACTTGACATGTTAATTGATCGATTGCGGGTTCAACCCTTACTAAGAACAAAACTAATTTTCTTTTTTGGCAAATTTTTGGTTGCATGGTATTGAAGGGACGTAGAAACCCTAGCTGTATAGGGAGGCAGTCTAATTGGTTAGAAACCATCCAATAATGGTTCATGAGTGGTCATTAACAAGATACTTAAGGTATTTTCGTTTTTAGCATTAAGCACACTTAATTGGGTAGTGAGTGAGAGAGAAAAGGCTATTTGGAGAGGCAAAGGGTACTGCAATTGCGTGCAAGGGTTGGATACTGAGTTTTAAGAAGGGTAATATTGATTGTAAAGGGGTGGAGAGGCTAGAAAACGTATTGGACGTGCAAGAGGGGGCTAAGAAAGCTTTTGGATTAGGGCTACATCAAGAATTCGTGGTTTAGCAAGGAATTCCAGGCTAGGGGAGTTGTTTTGCGTGTTTTTAGTTGTGAACCCTATTATGTGCGTTGCTTGATTGAAATTGCATTCTTTCTATCCATTTTCGGCACTGTTTAATTGAGAATTCTGGGTTTTTCCAAAAACCGCCTGACGGCACAATCCCTACCGCCAGGCGGCACATCAATGATGAGCGTTGTTCTCGTTTTGGTATGAACCGCCTGGCGACGATGAATTTTTGCCAAGCGGCACGACGCTGTTCGCGGGTTTTCCTTTGATTTGTGATGTTCGCAGAGGTGTGTGGAACTTTTGATTGTGGTTTTGTGTTGATGCTATGTGTTAATAGTACGAAATTGCGAGAATTGGGGTTTGTTGGTTCTTTGGAAATAATTTTTAGAATTAGCATGGTTAGAGTTGGGGTGTTGGAAGTGGGTAGACTCCAAATTGAATTGCTATGCTTCATAGTCGGTATGAAATAGAGAATAAATCGTTAACTGAAACTGGGTCTGTAAACCATGAGTGAATTATTGCTTCGTATTGAAACTAGTATCTGAATTGAGTGCTGGGTGTCTTGAGCATGTTGCGGGTATAATAGCCTAGGGTTTTCTCTGGGTTCTGGTGTACCGCCTGGCGGTATTCAACTTGCCGCCAGGCGATGACGGGGACAGTGGCACAAAATGCTGTGTTTGGTGTTGGTTGGTCGCGAGAAAAGAGGTTGGGAGTGGGATTGGAAAAAAAATTTAGGTTGAGGAAAAAATGGAAGAGACAAGGGTACTGAATGTTCTTGTAGTGGAGACAATAGGAGAATTAAAATATTGAGCTCTACTAAGTATACAATGCGGGAATACTGACTATACAATTAGTGGGGAGGGCTAACTTGTAAGTATGAGGTGTAAAGGTGTAGCATATGAGCTATGAAATGTTGAGAACCTAGATGCCTTGAGATAGGAACGCATGATTGGTAAGGAAAATAAAGGAAAGAAACACAAGTGAAATAGGGGTTAAAGAATGCCAATAGTACATCTTAAGGATGGGTGTGATGTGGATAAACTCGTAACTAGTGCAAGTGTATGAGTCACTTATGTCTTCAATGATTAGTAAGGATATTGATAATCAATTGAACTGTTGTAATCTCATAATTGGACTTGACTTTCGTTAAGCGAAGGTGCATCGATAGCTTAGACTGTTTGGGGTATAAGTCTAATAGTATAGAGTGCTCAAACCAGCAGATTTTCGCTACTGACATAACGCCTAGCGGTTAGAGTAGGAGTGTCGGGCGATGGGAATAGCAGGGAGGATATCTGCATCGCGTGGCGCCTGGCGGCCAAGGTGTGGTCCGCCAGACGGTGTTTGAAATACAGGGGCACTAGAAGAGCGCTGGCGCCTGGCGACGGGCATGTACCGCCAGGCGGTCTGGGCCTATATCGCCTAGCGGTGCTGGGTGTTGCGCCAGGCGATTGTGCTGCAGGTTATGGCTTGTGTGTGTTGCTTTTAATTGACAATGATGCTATGCTTGGATCGGGTGATGTTGTGCCATGAGCGGGTTGGTTCATGGTTGGTGGTTAACATGTGATGATATGAGCGGGGAGGTTCATATCTAGTTACTCTCACGTGGGGATACGAGCGAGGTAGGTTCGTATTTTCCGTGCTCACGCTTGAGTGATGCCACGTGCGGGGAGCTACGGGGCTGGTGGATCACATGTGTTGGACTACGGGCAGGCAGGTCCGTAGAGCAGGACTACGAGCGGGGAGGTTCGTAGAGCAGGACTACGAGCGGGGAGGTTCGTAGAGGCAGGACCACGAGCGGGCAGGTTCGTATGAGCATCATATTCCCGAGTCCAAGGCTAACCAGTTGTGTGATTTGAAGGCTATAAAGCGTTGGGGTTAAGGTCTTGGCCAAGAACTATGTAGAATGACTAAGATGGGTATATAATTTACCTTGCATATTGCATATCTGTTATTTTATTTTTCTCAGCTCACCCTTTCTGTTTGTGTATGGCGATGATCGTGTGATTCGTTACACGGGAGCAAATGTTGATACAGGTGGTGCTGAGGATGTCCAGGCGATGGAGTGAGGGCTAGCTTTGGGATTAGAGCTAGGATTTTTTTTTCTCACATGTATTTTTATGCTTCTGTTTATGAACACGAAGTTTGAGAACTTGTAACACTTTATTGTTTAAGTTATGAGTTTGGCGCGCTTTTTTAATAAATTTAAATTTTCCCGCGTTGGGATTATTATTAATACGACTTTGATATAACTTAATTCTTTTATTAATTATTTTTAAGTAATATTCCTTAGGGATGTTACATTGTACCCTTGGAACTCCCTAATGGGCGCACCCTCAAGCTGGGCACTAGTCTCCAACAGGAACAACGCGACATCCTAACACCTACCCTCATCAGCAACACCGACCTCTTTGCATGGTCAACCGCTGACTTGCCCGGTGTCGACCCTCAAGTCGCAGTCCATAAGCTCTCCGCTTATAAGGAAGCCAGGTATGTCTCCCAGAAGAAATGGAAGCTCGGCGAAGAACGTTGACTAGCAGCAAAAGTCGAAGCTGACAAGTTACTCAACGCTGGCTTCATCGAAAAAGCCCACTACACCACCTAGCTTTCTAATGTGGTGCTGGTCAAAAAAGAAAATGGCAAATGGCAAATGTGTGTCGATTACACAGATCTCATTAAAGCTTGCCCTAAGGATGCTTATCCCCTACCTAATATTGTCCGACTAGTTGACGGTGCAGTCGGCAATAAGGTCCTCTATTTTCTAGCTGCATATTTCGGATACAACTAGATCCCAATGGCCACAACCGACATGACAAGACTGCCTTCATCACAAACGACGCCAACTACTTTTACAAGGTCATGCCTTTCAGCCTAAAAAACACAGGAACAACCTATCAACGATTGATGGATAAAGTCTTCAACCATATAATGCGCAAGTGTGTCGAAATGTACGTCGACGACATGGTTTTCAAATCCCCAAGTCACCACCATCACGCTCAGGACTTATCCACAATATTTTTTGCATTACGCTAGTACAACCTCAAACTTAAACTTGAGAAATGTGTTTTCAGGGTCGATTGTGGCAAATTCCTTAGCTTCATGCTCACACAACACGACATAGAAGCGAACCCTGAAAAGTGTCACGCCATCATTGAAATGCGAAACCCCAACAACATTAAGGAAGTACAACGCCTCATTGGTCGTTTAACCGCCATCTCCCGCTTCCTACCCAAATTAGTCGAGCAAACCCAACCCATCATTCAACTACTCAAGATATCCGCAAAGTTCTCTTGGAACGAAGAATGTGAGCAAATTTTCCAAAACCTCAAAACCTCACTCACATCCCCACCTATCCTCCATAAGCCGAATATCCACCAACCCCTTCTCATCTACATTACCGCAACAAGTCACACTATAAGCGCCGCGCTAGTTCAAGATGTTGCTGGTACTCAACACCCCATAAATTTCGTTAGTCAAACTTTGAAAGACCCAGAAACCAGATACCAAATGGTGGAAAAGCTAGCACTATCCTTGGTACACGTCGCGCGACGCCTACGCCCCTACTTCCAAAACCATACCATCATCGTCAAAACTGATTACCCCATTCAGAAGATCCTCTAGAAGCCTGACCTTGTTGGTCGCATGTCGTCTTGGGCCGTGGAATTGTCCGAGTTTAATATTCGTTATGAACCCCACGGTTCCATCAAAGCTCAATTCCTTCTCGACTTTGTCAACGATTTGCAACACACCTTAGAAGAAGACTAGTGGACACTATATATAGATGGTTCTTCGAATACGAAGGGGGCAGGAGTCGGTATTGTCCTAGAAGGCCCCAACGACATCCTCATCGAAAAATCACTCCATTTTGCCTTTAAAACCTCTAACAACCAAGTCGAATACGAAGCCATCCTAGCTGGCTTATCTGACGCACGCGAGGTTGCGTCAAAACACTCACATGCAAGACCGATTTCAAACTCACAGTGGGTCATCTAAACGATGAATTCCAAATCAAGGACCCCACCCTCCTGCAATACCACCTAGTCCGCAATGTCATTCAATCCGCTTTTGATCGTGTGTGCATCCAACATATACCCAGAAGTGAAAATGTTAGGGCCGACATACTATCCAAACTAGCCACCACTAAACTAAAAAGCCAACATAGATCCCTCTTACAACAAAAATTATCCGCACCATCCACAACAAACATTTGCCTAACCCTGGACCAAAACCACGCCGACAACTAGACAACTCCCTACATCCAGTATCTCAAAACTGGTAACCCTTCACCAGACGCCGACATAAGCTGGCTAGCCAAAGCCGCCAGATATATGATGACAGGGGATGAATTATATAAGCGGGGATACAGTCAACCACTCCTTAAATGTGTCACAGCAGAACAAGTCCAGTACGTAATTAAAGAACTTGATAACGCTGTCGTTGACGCGATCTAATTAATACTACTTATCTATAACAACTTCAGTATTATTAAGAAAGTAGTCAACAAAATAGAAAGGGTAAACTAACCCTAAGTTGTCTCCCAACGAACACGAAATTGATTTTTAACAAATATAAAATCTATACAAAATAGTTAGTCAAATAAAATAATAAAAATATGGGAGGATTAAGATAAACAAGAAAAAAATAGGAAAGATAAAAAGAGATAAAAACAATAGTAAAGAAAATAGATTGATTCTATTGCTTTTTCAAAATAGATTCATCATCGGTTATCTAAAGATTATTGCTCAATTAATTATTTTTGTAGATTTAAAAATTAATCAATGTAAAGTCTAAATTAATTTGTTGGCGTTCTCACTTTTAACCAAAGTACAGTCTCAATTAAAAATGAGAACTTTTAGATTATCCATAGTAAATTCAACCAAAGTACAGTCTCAATCAAATTTTACTATGCCTAATCATGTCTATTATTTAATCTCCTCACCAAATGAAAAGCTTAATTAATCAAAGTAAAGTCTCAATTAATTTTAGTTAGAGTAAATACCTTTAATCAAAGTAAAGTCTCAATTATTAGTAAAAACTCATTCAATCACATGAAAGTTTCTAAATAAAATCAAAGTAAAGTCTCAATTAAATTTAAAAAACCCTTGAACTCATATGATCAACATGCATATAGATTTAAAATCATTACTTTTTACATGATTCAAAGATAAAAGACATAGATAAATGAAAACCTCAACAATAATAAAAAGAACAAAGAAATTATTTCATTCTAACCTCAGAATCCATAATGAAATTACAATGGAATCAACCCAAGAAGTTTAGCAATCCATGGAATACAAAATAAAAATAAAAGAATAGTGAGAAGAAAAGAGAGAAAGAAATTAGGCCCCCCAAGGGTTCCTCAATTCCGACGTGTCAAGCCTCTCCTTTTCTGCTTCTCCCTTGGTCTCTTTATATAGGACTTGGATTGGGCTTTTTGGTTGCTAAAACCTCTCAAATATATTTTAAAATAAAGATAAAGATAAATATTCAAAAATATTTGAAGAGATCTAAACTAATTGACAAATATAGTTTGGTTAATAATTTATGATAGGGTTAAGTATGTTTTTAATGCAAATATTATTTGTTAATAATTTATTAGATACATTTAAATAATTAATTATTTAAATATATCTAATAAATTATTAACAAATAATATTTGCATTAATTTTCTTAATAAGCCATTTTTAATCCTATAGTCCAAATTTGTTGGAAAATCCAAAAATATCAATATTTGCGGTTAAACCCCTCTCTTTTGACCAATCTTTGACCAGAGTTGACTGTTTGATCAGCTTTTGAATGCTTGACCAGATTTGACCCTTTGATTGTGTAATGACAAAATGACATGTGGCAGCTCCTTCTCTATCCAGAATTAGGGTTTCACTCTCACACTCTTCTCCAACAAAGCTGCTACGTGATGACGGTTGTGGCTACCATTTTCCGATGACGAAAGTGCATGTGTGATGGATTGCCTACTGCTTTTGCGTTTGCATGGTGGTGTTGAAGCTGTGTTCGCTGCTGCAACTGTTCCAGGCGTTTCCATGGTGGACGGTGCATCTGTTGCAATTTTTGCTGTGGTGGTTCCAGGAGAAGATGGTGGTGAAGCTGAGCGTGGTATTGATGGAATGCAGGTGTGGTGGTGGCGTTGGTACGTTGCAGGGAAGATGATGAGTGGCGGCTGCTGGAATTGCAGATCTGCGGTGGCCGGCGTCATGTGTGGTGAAGCTCGAATAGGTGGCTGCGTGCAAGTGGATCACGGTGGTGATGCTGTTGCGTCATGGTGGCTGAAAGGTTGGAGGAGTTGTTGTAGTGCAGTGGCTGTTGACGAGAAGGATGGAGGGCGCAAGATGATTGCTCCGGTGAGTTGGCGGTGAACAGCGACAGCTACCAGCATGGTGGCGGCTAGGGTTTGAGGAGAAATTAGGGTTTCTCATGGGAGCGATGAAGATGATGATGTGGCACCATTTGGTTGGCTGAATTTTGAGTGCTTGGATGCCGCCACATGTCCTTCTCTAATTGGTTAGTTTAATAAGTGGAGGATTATGACAAGTGTCATCATGTGGTTGGACAAGTTTAGAAGGTGAGGATTGCCACATGGCATAATCTGGTTGAGTGGAGTTTAAATGGTAGGAAGGGTGCAACTTAGTAAAAACTGGGGGTCCAGAACAGGTTTTTGTGGTCCATTTGCAAGAGGAGTGTGTAAATAAAAACTGAGGGTGCATTTAGCTCCTGACTATTTCTTTTCTAGAATTTTCTGATTTTGGACTTATTTTGTAAATTTGAATATTTCAAATCCAAACTTTTAATGACCCAAATTAAATTCCAGTTGCATTAACAAACGTTAGAATATCCAATAATATTTTATGCAACTAAAACCAATTTTTATGCTCTTTTTTACTTACGTACTCAATAAATCCAATAATCACAAATACAGATTAAATCAATCCTTAAGCACGAAAAAGTTCAATTAAATACCCAGAATTAAACACTGAATGAGGGCAAAAATACGCACTCATCAGAACTGCATGAAGGTATATGTGGGTATCACTCTGGCGCGCGAACCATGACCACCAGAATACTCAGAGCCGGTTACTTCTGGCCAACCATGGAGGCGGACTGCCACACCTTTGTCAAGAAGTGCATACCATGTCAGAAGTAGGACAACCTCATCCACTAGAAGTAGGAACAACTCCACTCCATACTGTCCCCATGGCCCTTTACAAGGTGGGGAATGGACATTCTTGGCCCCTTTACCCCGGGAAAAGGCCAAGTGAAATTTTTGATAGTAGCCATCGATTACTTCACCAAATGGATAGAAGCCAAACCATTAGCCACCATCACAGCTCAACAAGTCCAACAGTTCGTTTGGAAAGATATCATATGCCGTTATGGCGTGCCACACACGATTATAACCAACTATGGTTGACAGTTCATAGATAAAGAACTCGCTAAGTTCTACACCGGCCTCGACATCAAACATGTAACTAGTTCATAGATAAAGAACATCCGCAGACCAATGGCCAAGCTGAAGCAGCCATCAAAGTTATACTACTGGAACTACGTAAAACGTTCGATAGTGCCAAGGGCCGGTGGCCAAAAGATTTATTGGAAGTGTTGTGGGCCTACCGGTGTACGCCCGAGTCAGCCACAAAAGAATCCACTTTTAGCCTAGTATATGGCACGGAGGCCATGATTCCAGTAGAAATTGGCGAACCATTTCTGTGCCGAGAACTATACGACCCAGATCAAAACCACTAAAATATGTGCACCCACCTCGATCTCCTACCTGAATTAAGAGACAAAGCACAAACCCGTAACTTAGCAGCTAAGCAGAGAGCAACCAGAAAATATAACGCGAACTTATGCCCGCAATCATTCGCAAAGGGAGATCTAGTTTGGAGAATGACCAGCAGCGCAAGAAAAAAGGATGGCAAATTCTGCGCCAATTGGGATGGCCAGTTCCGAATACGTGATGATGCAGGAGGTGACGCTTACAAGCTTGAACAGTTATCAAGCAAGGAGATACCGAATACATAGATTGTATCTCATCTCAAATTTTACTTCAGTTAGACTACTTACTTTACCGAATACTTATAACCCTTGGTGTACTCTTTTTCCTCACTTGGCATTTTTCCCTAAGGAGGGTTTTGGCCAGGGAGTTTTTAATGAGGCACCCCAAATTTCATGAATAAAACAAAGGGTTCTTGATCACACACTCAACTCTTGATCCAACTTTTAATCGTTTAAGTTCCCCACCCTTACCATAAGTAAGTGGCCTGGGTCGAACACCCGTTATATTGTTTTAATCGCTTAAGTTCCCCACCCTTACCACAAGTAAGCGGCCTGGGTCGAACACCCGTTATATGCTTTTAATCGCTTAAGTTCCCCACCCTTACCACAAGTAAGCGGCTTGGGTCGAACACCCTCTATATATGCTTTTAATCGTTTAAGTTCCCCACCCTTACCACAAGTAAGCGGCCTGGGTCGAACACCCTCTATATATGCTTTTAATCGTTGAAGTTCCCCACCCTTACCACAAGTAAGCGGCTTGGGTCGAACACCCATTATATGCTTTTAATCGTTTAAGTTCCCCACCCTTACCTCAAGTAAGCGGCTTGGGTCGAACACTCGTTATATGTTTTTAATCGCTTAAGTTTCCCACCTGTATCACAAGTAAGCGGCTTGGGTCGAATACCCGCTATATATGTTTTTAAGTGTTTAATTTCCCCACCCTAATCACAAATAAGCGGCCTAGGTCGAATACTACAACTTACATATCATCCACACAACAATACCTTAACTACACTACAAACAGTCAATAATACTCATCCTAATAAACAACATATATAGTAACAAACTGAATACATAACAACATCATTCAAACCAGCGCGCTCCTATCACATATACTATCATCAACAATCATACAACAGATATATCCAGAGTATGCATCACATTAAAAACAAGGAAAAATATTGTATGAGTTATTACAAACTTAGAATAAATCGAGAGTAGAAAACATAAAAAACTATATCCTAAGCTTGATCATCACCACCCATCACGGCATCTTCATCATTTTTGTCTTCGTCAACCGCCACCTTCTCTCCCTCCTCCTCAAGACTCGTCTCAACTTCACTAATAAGTTGCCCATCCACCACGTCATTCTTCACATCAAACCTCGTGTCGGCCACATCCACATCTTTACAGAAAAAGGCCGCCTACCTCAAGCCTTTCTGAAATCCGTTAATGTGCTCTTGGATAATGCACCCTTCAAGGTCCTCTAGCTCAACTTCCAGGCCCTCGTGCTTTTCCTTCAACTCGTCATAATCAGCCTTTAGATCAGCAACCTTGGCTTTAAACTTTTCTTCAGAATCCAAGCACTGAACCTTCCACGTTCCCAGCCTTTTCTTTTCTTCCCGCCATTCCTCCCTTTCTTTCTCTCACGCTTCCTTATCCTCCGCATACTTGTCGACAGGACCTTGTAGCTCCTCGAGATTTGCCCGATTCCCCTCCTTCAGTTCCCTCTAGTACAACGACCCCACTCGACTCCCTAATATTAGCGCCTTACTGTTAAACTCGACCATAGCCCTCACTAAAGCATTGGGCTCTATATTGTCAATTGAGTTAATCAAAGTCTCTGACACATTAATCTCAATATCTCGCCGAAGAACCGTCTCCGACAGCTCGATTTGCCCAACTTCAGGCCCCTTTCCATTGGTAGATGATCCCGACCCTAACAAAGTGGCCCTGACTTTCTTCACATCATTTCCTTTGTCGGACCTAGTCGGCAACTCAGCCTTCCTCTTTGTCACCCCGTGCACATGCACGTCAACCAAAGATTCTTGTAAGTTGGGAACCTCAGTGCCCCCAGTAGCCTTGGCCCTTGCCGCCTTTTCCTTCCTTAACGTCTGAAAAAGCATTAGATTTTTCTTCCCTATTTGCGCCATATGACCTGTAAACAAAAACGCGCACCCATTAGTCAACTCAAACACAATATAATATTCATAAATACAAAAAGATACCTTCAATATCAATAACGGGTGAGCCAAATTATACCCTAACTAAGCCCTTAGTGGGCATCTTATCGCTAAATTGCATCACAACATCCACCACCTCCTTTTCGAACACCGACAACTCCTCCCTTGCCATTCCTTTATACCTCCAGGAGTTCCCGATCTAGTAAAAGGGGAACTTAGTGCTCCCATCGTTAGCATAAAAATGCGAACGTCTATCCTGCTTCACCACGACTTTCAAGAATCCATCCTTAAAGTGTTTAAAAGATTGAGTAAATGCATCCAATCTATTTATCCCCGGGCGACTTATAAGTGACAACCATGTTGTTGGACTTCTCGGCTGCGTGTCAAAGAAATAAAGAAACGACTGTGGAGAAGGCCGTAGATACATTGCCCTGCATAGCACTCGGAACGCCTGCAGATACGCCCAACTATTCGGATGTAGCTGAGTAGGAGCGACGTTCAGCAATAACAACACCCCCATGGTAAACTCATCAAACGGCAGCCTGATATGCAGTTGCGAAAATGACCCATATACATATAGAAGAACTCCTCAGCAGATCCCTTTCTGCTGTGACATACACATTCGACAACACTAACCCTCTGTGACGCCACAATGTCCCTTCGAGCGCCCTTCTAAAAAATGGTTGTACAATTCAGCCACGACTTCAGCAGTTGCGACCACCGGAATATAGAGTATTGTGTTCGCATATCCATCGCAACCCATTCATATCCCGCTTTTGCCGGCCAGTTGCTTTCTGCCAACTCTTCTGGCAGATCTTCCCTAACTTCAATCGTTGTCTCCATCGGGATCATCCCTACACCTCTCGGTTGCTCCCTATCACTACTGTTTGACTGATTACTTCTACTCCCCCTTGACCGCTCACTACCCGGACTCGACAAGGAAACGCTATCACTACTACTAGACATACCTGCTCTTTTTTTGGAAGATGGTGGAAACAAGGAAGATATCGGACACAATCTCACGCAAACAAACAGCTCCCCCCAATTTCTTGCAAATGAACCAAAGTGAAGTTCTTCTTTTCTCTTGCACTCGTATTTATAATCATCATCTCAAACGTTTCAACTTTTCCCGCCAGAAACAACGATTAGATGAAGCATCACAATGCATATGAAAAGTCACAAACCTCAAAATGACGGTGCAAAACCCTTTTGATTAGACCTCTAACATCTGCCACCCCTTCACCTCCCACAACCTATTAAGATTCTAGCCTTTAATACTATTCATCACACTCAAAGGCTGGTGGACTAGTGTACCGCACCTAAGCGGCCTCTCAGAAACCATCCACACTTGTCATCCTTTGTCGCTATCTTCAACGACAAAGGCTGGGGAACTGGTGTACCACACCTAAGCGGTCCCATACAACTACATGGTAAAACTCGTCTACATGAATTCCCACAAAATATGCATACAGATATAAGATATCACATGAATCAATCAAGTAGGCGTAAGCGGCCCAAGCCGCCTACATCAGAAGATAAAATGAGAACCTGTCAACTATTCTAGACTTAAGGTACTACAAGCAAGTCCCTTAGAGCCAACAGTGATCGAACCAAAGGGCCTGGCCCAGGCCAAGGCCCACCTGCAACCCCAAACGATGGCCCAGCCCATGACGTGGTCAAATATAAGTAATGATCTATAAATACGCATGGACTCCAATAATTAAAGGTACGCATTCATTAATCCCTTAATCACGAGATTTGACTTTTTGAGAATCCTTTGCTGACTTGAGCGTCGAAGTCTTCTCTGCAAGTAACCCTTCTTGGGTCCAGGTCGGTCTAAGCCGAGATACCACCAGATAACATACACAAGCTGGAAGGAAGCCTACTAGAGAGATTGCGGATTGAGGTAAGGTGATATTTGTGTCTGACATCTCTTATTTGTTCTCCGCAGCAACAGATAATAATATGCAAATTAAAAAAAAAGTGACACGTAGGCTTTGTCAAATATTGTCAAAGTTTTCTTGTAAAAACATCATTTATCTTTTGGTTATCTTCTACAGTAAAATCTCATGAACCACTTAAAAAGAGGAAAAATTGTTTACTCAACCTGCTGGTCCTGTTTCGGTACTATAAATAGACTTTTCCTACCTTGTTTGTTCATCCAAAGTGAAGATAAGGCCTCCAGAGCCTCCTAAAAGATGAAGTTTACGACCTTGTTCTCTCTCTTTCTACTTTGTGGCTTCACCTCATACCTTCCTTCAGCCACTGCTATTGTGGTGGACACTGATGGTAATCCTCTTCGAAATGGTGGCACATACTTTATAAGGCCAGTTGTAATAACTGGAAACGGTGGCGGAGTAGCATTTGCTGCAACCGGAAACGAAACTTGTCCTTTAACTGTTATCCAAGTTCCGAGTCCTTTCTCTAACGGCCTACCCATAGAAATTTCAACCCCACTGAAAATCCTTTATATAGAGGAAGGTCGTCTTGTTGACATTGCGTTCCGTTTTGTAGCCCCGTGTGCTGCCACTTCATCTCGGTGGACTGCTGTGTGAAAGAGGGTGTGGAAGAAACGCTCTCTATCAAACTTGCTGGGTACGACAACCCAGTACGCGGAAGGTTTAAAATTAAGAGTGTTACGGTTGAGATTGGGGGCTACAACCTCTTGTTCTGTCCTGAGAATGGTTCTTCTTGTGGCTTTGTTGCAATTCAGGTTGATGCTACAGGAACCAGGCGTTTGGTGGTGACTCAGAGTCTGAAGGGTGCCTTCTGGATTCGGTTTGAGAGAGCTATAAACGCTTTACCTGCAACTGCATCTGAGTGAACTACCACTACCCCTTTGAAGTCATGTGTAGTTTCTCATAGTGAGAGAGACAACTTTGCTGTAATAATTGCATGACTAAATAACATAATTGAAGTTTATGTCTGCCGCGCAGAGTACTGTGTTTGACGCTTTATTTTAATTTAACTTATAACTTTTTTTCTTTCTCTTACTTTTTTCTTTAATTATGTATACTTATTTATAAAAGAAAATACAATTACTGAAATAAACTTTCACCACAACAATTATCATTATCATTACTCACGGAAAATATATTTATACACACACTATATTTATACATTTTCTAAATATATATAATTTTATATTAATAGGTAATAATATTATAATGTTATTAAATTAATATATAAAATAAAATTATATTTATTAAGAACAAAGTAAAATGAATGAAAAAAAGAAGAGAGAATAATCGTTGATGAATAGAAGAAAAAGAAAAAGAAAATAATTATTAGAATAATTTTATAGAAAACATGTAAAAATAACTATTAGTCTTTAAAAATAAATAAATATTATAAAGGATAAAATAGGAATAATAATTATGGATACAAATGAGAGAATCTCTTTTTATATATGGTTATAAATATATAGTTATAGATAAAAAAAACACCAATATTGTAAGATTTAGAAAACACCTAAAATTATTAGTAGAAATTTATAAGTGAGATTCAATTATTGTATTATAAAACTCTAGTTATAAATAAAAAATAAGTGAATTGAATTTCATTTTATAAAGTGGTGGAGCTCTTGGTGCGGAATGGATGAAAGCTCCATGAAGTAGACGTGATCCATGGAAGGGAGTGGAAGCAAGTGTTTAAGGCTTTTGCTAAGCATTGGTTCGGACTAAGGTATTTGAAGGTTTAGCTTAAGAGAAAGCTAGGGGAAGGTGGCTAGAGGAGATGATTCAATGTAACGCCTATTTTTATGTTTTACACCATTATTGAAAGCAAAGCTCAAACATTGGCCCAATTTAAAATCTATTCTACTGGGCTTTGATGCACTTCTTCAAGTCTTGGTGATTTCTTTGGCCTATGAAAATAATGTGACAAGCCCATTAGATTTGTGTTCATCTATTGGGAGGCCCATTTGAATCTTCTTCATCATAGTTCTTGTTATTGGGCCTTTTAATGGGCTTGGGCTTGAAGGTGCAATTGGGCTTGGTGGGGTCACATCATCCCCTCCCCCTATAAGAGGATTTGCCCTCAAATCCTGGTGGTCATCCTCATCATCCATAGTACTTGTAAAAGGAACTAAGTCAGTAATATTGAAAGAAGGATGTACACCATATTCAGCTGGAAGATCTAATTGATACGCATTATTGTTGATCTTTTTGATTATTTTGAATGGACCATCACCACGGGGACTAAGTTTGGAAAAATGTGAGATTCGGCCTATTTCACAAAAATTGTGATTTTCACTTTGACTTAATTGAAACCTAAAAGGTAACTTTAAGTCAAAGTTTGGTTTTGAAAAATCTTTTGAGGAGCTTGAAATAATGAATGAAGGTGGAAAAACATTTTTAGCAAGAACCAATACAAAAGAATTAATGGAAGATAAGTTAGAGTGTAAAGATGTAATCACTCCCTTTAGAATCTTGATCTTGAGGTTTATGCAAGGATGTTGATGGACCAACACAAGAGCCTTACTCAGATCTGACTAGTGAAAGTCTATTTTCAAATTCTTCTAGTTAAGTAAACAAGAAGGTATTAGTGAAATAGGGTCAACATTATACTTTTATGGGAAAGAAAGGAAAGTGTTGCTTAACTGGGTCCTCCGAGATCTTTCATCAACATACTCGCTGGATCCTTTATGGATATGGGTTTTTTGAAAAACCTCATCAATGTGCACATGTCATCCAAGCTCCTGTGCTTGTAAAACAAAATATGGTGTTACTTTTTAAGCAAAAATTATTAAAATTCTAAGTGATGAATTACTTAAAAGAGAAGTTTATTACCATACGAATGGCATGCTCATTAGTAATGGAACCGCCTGTGTGTAGGCTCCCACCCTTGGGGGAAGCTCTGTTCCTTTGGGCTGTAACACATTTATTGTGATAGGCTGAAGAATTCCAATGTGCCAGCAATTGATTCCAAAGATCATCCCCAAGCCAATAAGGCTGCTGTCCTGCAATCCAGGCCTCTCTAAACATCTCAGAGAGCCTATGTGAAGCTCTAGAGTTAAAATTTGTGTGAATTTGAGCTTCATGCTCAGGTCTCTACTAAATCTTCCTTTGTTACAACGAATCAAGTATAAATCATCAATTGCATTGCACTATTAACATACACAGTTATTAAATTTTTAAAAAGATTTAAGATATGTTTACCTTAAAACGTTGCCAAAATACATATCTATCTGTTGGAGGTATTGCACCCTATGTCGGCCAAGCAGTCAAATATTGTTACTTAATAGACCTTGTGATGGCCTGGGAAGCTACTCTAGAAGGATAAAACTTGCAGATGATTTAAGAAAATTAATGCACAAAAGGGCAAGGTAAAATAAGTGATGAGTTCAAATTTTTGCCCTTATTTAATTTTTAATTTTGGGGTTTTAATAGGATTTTTGTGCTTAAGGATTGATTTAATTAGGATTTGTGATTATTGGATTTATTGAGTATGTAAGGTAAAAATGGGGTAAAAATTGATTTTAGTTGCATAAAATATTATTGGATATTCTAACACTTGTTAATGCAGCTGAAGTTTAATTGGAGTCATTAAAAGTTTGGATTTGAAATTTTCAAAGTTAGAAATTAAGTCCAAAATCAGGACATTTTAGAAAAGAATAAATCAGGAGCTAAATGCACCCCTATTTTTATTTACACACTCCTCGTACAATTGGACCACAAAAACCTGTTCTGCACCCCTAGTTTTTACTCAGTTGCACCCCTCCTACCATTTAAACTTTACCCAACTAGATCATGTCATGTGTCAATCCCCACTTTTTAAATTTGTCCAATTAAATTATTCCACGTGACAACAATCCTTGCACTAACAAGTTGTCCAATGAAGGTTGTCACGTCATCATCTTTATCTCTTATGAGAAACCCTAATTTCTCTTCGAACCCTAGCTGCCACAATGCCGACAGCCACCATAGATCTGCCACCGTCAACCACTTGCATCTTTCTCGCCAGCAGCCACCGCATCGCCATCAGCACTCTGTCCAATTAAAATATTCCACGTGACAACAATCCTTGCACTAACAAGTTGTCCAATGAAGGTTGCCACGCCATCATCTTTATCTCTCATAAGAAACTCTAATTTCTCTTCGAACCCTAGCCGCCACAATGCCGACAGCCACCGCAGATTTGCCACCGTCAACCACCTGCATCTTTCTCGCCGGCAGCCACCGTGTCACCATCAACACTCTACAATGCTTCACGCACCTGCAACAGCCATTGAATTATCATCTTCTTCTTCCCGTGAATCACGCAGTAGCAGTGCAACACCTTGCGTCACAGCACGTCGTAGCAACGCGCCACCATCTCTAGCCACAACACACCACCTTCACGCAGCCATGGAATTCGAACACGACGCAGCAGCCAACGCACCAGGTTCATGCTCCACCAGCCACGACGCCTCTCCATCCTCCATCTCCACCTGCATTCGCACATGTCATCAACCATCACCACCACGCCTGGAGCATCAACCACCGTGCACCAGAATAGCAACCATCGCCTGCTAAGCGCCTCCACACCCTTCATGCATTGTCAAATCTTCGCACCCCACCGCATCTGCACTGCGTACACCTAGCGCCACCGTGAAAAGCAGAACCTTGTTCACAGTTGAATCTGCATCGTGCACCGTCACAAATCTACACCGTGCTGGACCACCTGCACAAATTGTGGCCACCATGACACAGCAGCAGCTCCGCGTCGGAGTCCACCATGGCATCAGTCGTCAAAGCTCATTCCTCCATTGCAATCTGCAGAAATCCTAATTTTGGAGAGAGAAAGTGCACTGCCACGTGTCAGCTTCTCATTGCATAGCCAAACTGGTCAACATGTCAACTAGTCAAACTCTGGTCAGACTCTGGTTAAACTCTGGTTAATATTCAAAAAATGGTTAAAGAAGAGGGGCAGAATTGGAAATTGGACAGAAATTAAGTTGCTAATTAATTAAATAAAGATAAAATATTTTAGCAACCGAATAGATAAAATCCAAGTCCACATCTCTCATTCTTCCTTTCTTTTTATTTTCTTTCCTTCATTATATTATCATGTATTCCATCAAAGCCATGGAGGGCTAAGCTTTTAGGGTTGATTCCACTGCAATTTCTTAACTGGATTATGAGGTTAGATGAATTAATTTATTTGTTCTTTTGGTTGTGGTTTTTGTTTATTTATGTCCTTTGTTTCTTAATTGAATAGAAAATAATGATTTTAAATCTACACGCATGCTAATCATATGAGTGAAAAGGTTTTTAAATTCAATTAAGACTTTACTTTGATTTTATTTAGAAAATTTCATTTGATTAAATAAGTTTTTGCCAATAATTGAGACTGTACTTTGATTAGAGTAATTTAATTGAGACTGTACTTTGGTTGAATTTACTACGGATAATCTAAAAATTCTCACTTTTAATTCAAACTGTACTTTGATTAAAAGTGAGAATGCCAACAAATGAATTGAGACTATAAATTGATTGATTTGTAAATCAACAACAATAATCAATTTAACAATAATCTCTAGATAACCGATGAAGAATTCTATTTTGAAAAAACAGTGGAATTGACTTATTTTTTATTACTGTGTATACAATCTTTTATTTGTGTGGCATTCATTCTTTGCATATCAAAACCCCATATTTTTATAGTTACTATGGGACCAGAAGAGGCAAGAATACTAGGTGAAGGGACTCATGATGGATAAGGTATAACAGCAGCAACAGAAGCAAAGGGTGTGGAAGAAGGTTGTGGTAGCACAACAGGTGGTGGCATGGGCACCATCACAGGAGGTGGTGTGGGTACCACATGAGAGCATGGTGTGGATACCAAAGGAGGGTGTGGTGTGGGTACCAAAGGAGGGCATGGTGTGGGTACCATAAGAGGAGGTGGTGTGGGTACCATTACAGAAGGTGGTGTGGGTACCATTACAGGAGGTGGTGTGGGTACAATAACAGGAGGTGGTGTGGCATCTACAATAGGAACGGATGGGGAAGGCAATGATGTGGGTGCAAGAGTGGATGGAGTGGATGTGGATGGTCTTGTAGGAGGAACTTTAGCAAATAATACAAATTATAAATATTAAAAATTAATCATCATCATTGTCATTGTTCATGACTTCATAATTCTCATCATTATCATCATCATCATCATCATCATCTTCATCTTCTTCTTCTTCTTCTTCTTAATGTATCAAATGGTCAGTATTGATTTGAAGTTCGACAGTATTATACATAGGATGTACCCTTGTTCCATTTCTAGAAGGATCAAACCGCTCATAATAAATAAAAAAACAACTTTCTTTGGATAAGTAGAAATGTTTTACTCATGCTCATATATTTTATGAATTATCCCATAAAAATCATCACAACCACCCTGTGAGGCCCTTCACGTACACACCACAATTAATTGTCTTCTTCTCGTTCGACTAGGCATTAGTGTGGAACTTGTACCTATTGACAAAGTATGTGTGCCACTCCTTCACGCATCTCATGGGTTGGTTTGCCAAATTCCTTAACGCATGATTTCTAACACATAATGGCTCGTTGTAAACTTACAAATTGTGTGAAATTGAAAGTTTAGTCAAATTTAGCAATAAAGGTTTCTCAAACTAAGAAGACTGCACTTACTTGGTTTCTAAACCAATGAGGAAAAAATGAGTATATCTTGGTAGAAGACGTTACTTGAGGTATTTGTTCAGCTACAAGGAATGAACTATCAAGAGAAGATTAACAATACGGTGAATACAAATTGCTTAAAAGGAATTTACCGTTTAGGTTGTAGAGAATGGGATTAAAACTTACTCAAGATACGGTTTAACTTCAATGCAATTGATTAACACATGCACATGAGCAGAGTTGAATTCAGCATCAGTTAACCAATGAGTGCACTCCTTGCCTGCGTGACGACCAACTTGTTTAAACACCAATAATGTTGACTCAGATGTTTGACTTTGCCATTGTGTTTCATTCCTACGATTTTTCGGTGACAACGTGAAGTTTTGAAAATAATGAGAGCAAAAGTATGTGGTCTTACAATGCAAGTAAGTTGCACAAATGGATCCTTCTACTTTGCCATTGTTTGTGACAAAACGCTTTGATTCCCCCATAAATCTTTAGAAATAAAAATGTGTACATTAGGATTGAACACGAATAAGAGTTCAAAGTTTAAAATTTAGTAATTGTATCACCTTTCAAATGGATACATCCACCTATGTTGTACTGGTTCGCCAAGTCATGCTTCATATGGAAGATGAATAGGGAAATACTCCATTGAATCAAAGAATCCTGGAGGAAATATTCTTTTCAATTTGCAAATAATAAAAGGAATATTTTCCTCCAGTTTTCGTAATGAATCCTCTTTTACTGTCATTGAGCACAAGTCTTTGAATAAGTGACTAACTTCTATTATAGGATTTAACACATGCATAGGCAACGAGCTGAACACAATAGGGATTAATGTCTCATGAGTACATGACAATCACGACTCTTCATACCATGAATACTACCCTTTTCAATATCAGCACATCTTCCCAAGTTTGAAGAATAACCATCTCGCATCCTAAGCTCCTTGATCCAACGACAAACTATTTTAGCTTCATCTTTTGTCATGGTATAATTTGCTTTTGGCTTGATCCACTTTCCATTGCCCTGTGATTTCAACTACAAGTCTTTGCGCCGACAATATAAACCAATATCTCTTCTTGCTTTGTCATTATCTTTTGTCTTGCAACTAACATTCATCATTGTGTTGAAGATGTTGTCCAAGAAATTCTTTTCTATATGCATGATATCAAGATTAAGTCTTACCAAGTTATCCTTCCAATATGGAAGATCCCAAAAGATACTTTTTTTAGTCCAAGTATGCCACTCTGCATACCCATCGATCCTTTGGACACCACTTTCAGTCACTTTTGGAAAATGTTTAACTCTTCTCCAAAGTTGTGATGGAGTCAACCTCGGAGGTGGCCCATCCATTTCAACTTCCCCTTTGCGAAATGCCCTAGTGTTTCTCCTAAATGGATGGTCACTTGGCAAGAACCGACGATGACAATCAAACCAACAACTTTTTCAACCATAATTCAATGTGAATGACTTAGTATGCTCCATACAATGCGAACAAGCTAATCTACCATGTGTGCTCCAACCAGATAACATCCCATATACAAGGAAGTCATTAATAGTCCACATCAAAGCTGCCCTCATTAGGAAATTTTGCTTCCTTGAAACATCATACGTCCAAATACCACTCCACAACTTATCAAATCATCAATCAAAGGGTCTAAATAAACATATATCAATGCCTTTGGATTAGATGGACCTGATATTATACACGTCAAAACCATATAAGGCTTAGTCATAACAATCACAGACCAACAAGAATAAGGTGATGATGATTCCTAGATGTACGGATTAAATCCATCTGAACATAGACCAAGTTGAACGTTACGGGGATCACTGACGAAGGAAGGATGTTTTTTATTAAAGTGCTTACAAGCTTTTCCATCGAATGGATGACGTAGCATGCCTTGTATTTTGTTATCATCATGCCATGTCATATGTTGTGCTGTTTGCATTGAAGCAAACATTCTTTGTAGTCTTGGAATTATAGGCAAGTAGAACATGAACTTCAATGGAATTGTTTTTTTTTTTTTGCCTCTGACCTCCATGGAGTGTGCGATATCGAGGGTGTCCACAAAATTTTCATTTGACAAAGGATGCATCATTTTTTTCCATTATCATTGTCATAGAAAAGCATACAGTTGTTCATAAAACAATCAATTTTCTTAGACTTCAATCCCAACTTTGAAACTAATCTTTTTGCTACATAGTAATTGTTGGGCAAAAAATTATTTGGTGGTGTTAGATCTAAAATGAGTTTTGCAATATTGTCCAATGTTTGGTTGGGAATGTTCCAGTTGGATTTGAAGGACAAAAGTCTGATGCATACTGACAATTTTGACTCTGTAACCCCTTCAAATGCAGGTTCATTGGCCTCTGCTAATAAATTGTAAAATCTTTGAGTGAAGTCATTTGGAGAATCTTCTAAATGACTATCGTCTGCTTCTTCAAATGAATCATGTTGGCCAAGAGCATTATTCAACATCTCTTGCATATACATAATTTGATTCATCTTAGAGGTATGATCTATTGTGCTTGAACTAGGAAAATGTCTTTCATGTTCACCCGAATAAACAGATGGCACTTCTTCACTGTGAAATGTCCAAATCCAGTAATATGGCATGAATCCTTTTTTGTATAGATGAACTTTAACTTCCTCATCTTTCAAAATATGATTACATTCGCACTTAATGCAGGGACATCTAATCCCTCCCTCAAGAGCATAATATATATTGTCAAGCAGTCTGAATAAACTGTTCAACTCTTATCAAAAAGTTTCCTTCAAGCCTCTCCTACCACTGTAACAACAGTCATATACCCAACAACGGTGGTTAAGAACTTCGACCATGTTCTGTGAGAAGGCAAACAATGACAATGTTACTTTTGAGGTAGTCAAAGAACATGGGACTTAAGTAACAAAACTATTATCACTTGAGTCCAACATGAAAGGAAATCTTTGATTACCAATTTCTATTTTGTATCTTACAAACTTTCAATGGTAAGATACATTAGAACATAAGAGGGACAAAGTGCAGTAGAAAAGAATGAGAGGAAATTGAGGGAAGAGGTTTAAATTGATAAAATTTGTGTACAATTCAAAGCTAGTATACGAACTTTTCAGCACTTAGTATTAATTGTAGTCTTATTTGAGTGTTTTAAACTTTTAAATAGTAGTATACATATTAGAAGTTTAGTTTTATGTAGATTTTAGAACATGAGTTGATCCATAGCTTTATTTTACCACTTTAAACTAGGTACATAGAATTTGCTTAGTTAGTAAATCAAGTGCATTAAATTATGTCTAGTTTTCATTCCTTTAGGTGAATAAAACACTAACTTGTATTGGAAACTTGTGTGCAGGATAAAACATTCTAAAAAGTGGTTGAAAGTTGATTGCAAATATGAATTTGTGGCATCCAGCAACTTCACGCAAAGATGAAGCTAAATTTAAGAGCTTTTGTAGAATGGAAGTTTGACCTTAGGGATGACTTTCAAATATGAAGGATGGATTGGTGATTCAAGAGTTGGAAGCGCTCAAGAACAGTAAAAGGGATTGGAATACAGTGAAAGTGTTATGAAATCAGCACTCTTTCCACCAAACATAGTTAGTTTAGTTAGCTTTTGGTAATGACTTAGGTATTTTTAACTAGAGTAGCCAGTTGACAACTAGGTGCGTTATTGGCTGTATAAAACACTCAAAACAAAAAGCAAATCATCAATTTAACAGTTCACACTAGCTTTAACACACAAACCAAACACATCAAAGTTTCTTCAAAACAATAAGTTCAGAGTGTCGCAACCGGAATCGCGACGGGAAGGCGAATCGAAAAAGAAAACGGGTTTAAAAAGAGATTGGGAGTCACCACCACAGTTATTTTTGGAAAACTATGGAAAACAATAAAAATAAGATAAGTCTGCGGAAAAACCAAAGTTTTGGGTTCGGGAGTCGGTTACGCATAGGGAAGGTGTTAGCACCCTATAGCGCTCGCCCAAGGGTGGTACCCTTAATTAAACATGCAAAGTTGATGTGGTTTTCAAAATGTTATTTTTTCCCCAAAAAAAAGACAAATAATACTAAAAAGAAACAAAAATATTTTTTAAATTTTTTAGGCCCGAAAAGGATTGACCTTGGTCCTATGTATTGCCATTAAAGATGAGAAATCAGGGTTACGTAGTTCTTGAAAAGATATTTGGAAAAAGCAATTGAGAAAATGAATTGATTTTTTGGAGGTGAACCTGACAAGGGCTGGCCTGGCTCCTACGTATCTCACAATGGAGAATCAAGGATCACGTAGTTCTTATAAAAACCTTTTTGTTTGAAAATATTGATATTTTATATTTTGAAAATTTTGTATTTTTTTGTGTTTTTTTGAATTACTTGAAAATATGTGTCATATGACGCGAACGGTCAGACAAACACTAAAAGAGAAAGAAAAACTATTTTTGGTATTTTTGAAAATAAGTGTCGCATGGTGCGGGCGACCAGACAGACACAATAAAGCAAAAAAAAAAAGAACATTTTTCATTTTTTAGATTTTTCTATTTGTTTTGTAATTTTATATAATTTAAAACATTTTCATTTTCTCTTTTTTCAAGAAAAGAAAAAATAATAATAATAATAATAATAACAAAAAAGATAAAAGTAAAAAAAAAACAATAGTAAGGTGCGTGAGTAATGTGGGAGGTGCAGCGAGTAATGCACAAACACATGCCAAAAAATGAGAAACAAATACATAGGGGGTGCAAGTTATCAGATTTGGGAGGTGCACGTAGTAAGTAGGCGAGGTGCGTGAAGTAAATGTGAGGGTGCATGAAGTAAACATGAAACAAGTGTGGCAGGGGTGCGAGGTTAGTAAATATCAGGGGTACTCGCAGCATAAAATTAAAAGGGGGTGCGCAGAGTAAAAGCTGAAGATGGAGTAAAAATGCAGAAGAGGTGTAAATAGTGAAAATTGGGGTGCAGTCGCTAAATGAAGGCCAAAAACACAAAGTAATTCAATTTTGCAAATGGGGGAAGTGCAAATATCAAGATGGGAGGTGCACAGAGCAAACAAGGGTCTGGTCCAATTTCTAGTTAAACTAAACCTAATTTAAAACTAAAGCTTCTCCTTCACACAGCCTCGTTCTACATCCCCGCAAGCCCCCAACGGCTCCAGGTGCCACCACCGCGTGTCCGACGACCGGCGAGAGACGCCACCGCCGTTGCCGGCGAGAGATGCCATCGCCGTCGCCAGTGAGAACCCATCTTTCTGAAATGCTTGCCTTCTCGTTTCTTCTCCCGCACACGAGATAGGTTAGGTTCTAGAGTCGCGTCCTCGCACACCACGCCGTTGTCATTGCTTCGGCCTCGCGTTTGTTAACCTAGACAGTCGCGATCTGGACTACTGTCGCGGCGCCATCGCCGGTTGCGAAAAGCACTGCCAAAATTTTGGTTGTCGTGAGGTTCCCTTTTTCCCCGCCATTCAAATCTAATCCCAAATCACATGCCAATTGCTTGTCCTAAGTTCCTTCCTATGTTATCTATTGTCGGGTGTAAATGATTGGGGAAGATGAGACGTCAATATTTGGTGTTGGAATAGGGTTCTGGTCTATTGTGAATGGAGATTCTCTGTTATTTTTTTTTTTTGTATTTTGGTTTTTATGCAGGTGCGAGATGAAGATGGTGATGGGTTGTTGGTTTGGTTTTCGCGTTGGATGCGGCGAGAAGGTGGTAAGGTAGTGATAAGTAGTTTTTTTTTTGGTGTATTAATGATGCGAACTGGGTTAGGATGATGGAGCAAAGAATAATGAGGATCTATTTGGTTAGGATGATGGACCAAAGAATAATGAGGATCTGTTTGGTTATGTGCTAATGAATGATGGTGAAACAAAGAGGATGATGGGGTGGTGGATTCTGGCTAATAAATAACAGACTTACTATGCTCACCTCAAATCATCTCCAATTCATATCATATATTCATGAACATTAATAGAAGTTCCAATACATACATTCATTCATGAAAATCAATAGCAAGTCACGGTAACAGAAGCTAAGAAGGAGTTAAGAACACTTACCGTGAAAATAAAATTTAATACATTAACAACTTTGCTTCCGTTTTCAATTTTGACTCATTGTCCCCCTCTCTGATCTCTAGTGCCTTCCCCCTTTGTTGTAAAAAAAATTCCCCTTTTATGAATCTTCCTCTTTTTATTATGTAACTCTTTTCTTTGTTCTGTTCACTTTTCTCTGCATCTTCCAATCTCAAAATTTGGGATAAGGCTGAGAGCAGATGTTGCTTCCTACTCCTTCAGCCATCATGACTATGTTACATGTTATTCCCAATACAAAAATCATGATAGCACATCAGGCATGGGTCTGATAACAGAGAGACCTTACGTTACCTCTAGCTTTCTTTCCTCTTTTCCCTCTTTTCTTTTTGTTGTTTTTTTTTTCCTTTTGTTTTTATTAAATTAGAATGAGAGATGTAAAACAAAAAATGGAATTATAATAATAGAAAGGGAAATAATGTAATAATAAAATAATATTAATAATAAAAATAATAAGCCTAAATAAATAAATAAATAAATAAAACAAAATTAAATTAAATTAAAAATAAATAAATAATAGAATAAATAATAAAATAATAATAATAATAATAAATAAAATAAAACATTGATATTTATTTTTTTCAAACTAAAACATATTTTTTACCCTTTTCTTTTATTTTATTAATTATTTATTTATTCTTCTCAATTGAACTTTAATTAATTTTTTGTTTGTTTATTATTTTTAGGTTAAATCATTCCATAGGTCCCTATTTTTGTAGCGAAATCTCAAGTAGGTCCCCCCATTTTTATTTGACTCAATTGGGTCCCTATTTTTGAAAATTCGATGCAATTGGTTCCTTTCCGTTAGTTGACCGTTACTGGTGCTAATTATGTGCCACGTGTCAGCACGTGGTTTTTTTGACTTTTTTTTAATTTTTTTTTTTATTTTTTTTTAATTTTTATTTTTTTTTTATAATTTTTTTTAAAAAAAAGTTTAAATTGCCACGTGTCAATCTGACATTGTGCCACGTGGCAGAGATAGTGTGATGTGGCAGTGGCAGTGCCACGTGTCAATATTGGATGTGAAAAGTCTCAATATAGTCCCTGTATTTATTATTTTGTCTCAATTTGGTCCCAATTTTTTAAAAACTGAATCAATTTTATACCTATATCAGATTTAATTTTTATATAAATTTACAATGGTATTTTTATTATAATTGATATTTTTAACAAAATTAAGTTTATTTAAATGTATATTTTGCATTGAACTTTATTTAAATATTGTTTCAAATATTTATATATCCATAATTTATAGACAAATGTTAGAATTGTTATAATTTTTTTTTTAAATTTTATATTTGAATTTATAAAGTTTTTATTTTTAAAGCAACTCTAACATTTATCTATAAATTATGGATATATAAATATTTAAAAAAAAATTAAATAAATATTAGTACAAAATACACATTTAAATAAATTTAATTTTGTTAAAAATATCAATTATAATAAAAATACCATTGTAAATTTATATAAAAATTAAATCTGATATAGGAATAAAATTGATTCAGTTTTAAAAAAATTGGGACCAAATTGAGACAAAATAATAAATACAGGGACTATATTGAGACTTTTCATATTCAATATTGACACGTGTCACTGCCACTGCCACATCACACTGTCTCTGCCACGTGGCACAATGTCAGATTGACACGTGGCAATTTTAATTTTTTTTAAAAAAAAATTATAAAAAAAAATAAAAATTAAAAAAAAATTAAAAAAAAATTAAAAAAAAATTAAAAAAAAGTCAAAAAAACCACGTGCTGACACGTGGCACATAATTAGCACCAGTAACGGTCAACTAACGGAAAGGAACCAATTGCATCGAATTTTCAAAAATAGGGACCCAATTGAGTCAAATAAAAATGGGGGGACCTACTTGAGATTTCGCTACAAAAATGGGGACCTATGGAATGATTTAACCTTATTTTTATCATTGTTACCCGGACGAAATTGGGTGTTGACAGCTCCCCCTCTTTACTTAGATTTTACGGATACTATGAAAATTTGATTTTTCATAGTATCACAGTAAAAGATAAGTGAAGATAGAGATACTAATTTCATCTAGGTTTTGAACAAGAAAGGGGTGACTAAAAACTAATTTAGAGGGATGCGATAACCAATTCTATGTAGAGGGTCAAGATCCATTCCATTGAAGAGGGTCCTGTTGTAAAGAAAAAAAAAATCAATGACCATTCCATTGGAGAGAGTCTTGATGTAAACAAAAGAAAATCAATGACCATTCCATCGGAGAGGGCCTTGATGTAAACATAAGAAAATCAATGATCATTCCATCGGAGAGGGCCTTGATGTAAACATATGAAAATCAATGACCATCCCATCGGAGAGGGCCTTGATGTAAACATAAGAAAATCAATGACCATTCCATCGAAGAAGGCCTTGATGTAAACATAAGAAAATCAACACCATTCCATCGGAGAGGGCCTTGATCTAAACATAAAAAAATCAATGACCATTCCATCGGAGAGGGCCTTGATGTAAACAAAAGAAAATTAATGACCATTCCATCAGAGAAGGTCGCGAGATAGGTTTAGCGAGCCAAGTGAGATGGGCTTTGTGGGCCTTGATTAAGCTAGGATTGGAGGCCAATACGAAACTGGACTTGGTGGACCAGTACGGATCTGGGCTTGGTGGACCAGTACGGAACTAGGTTTGTTGGGCCAATACGAAATTGGGTTTGGTAGGCTAATACGGAACTAGGCTTGTTGGGCCAGTATGAAACTGGACTTGGTAGGCTAGTACGAAACTGGGCTTGGTGGGCTAGATAAAACTGGGCTTGATAGGCCAGTACGGGACATTGGCTTGGTGGCCAGTACGAAACTGGGCTTGGAGGATATATAGGTCTTTGAAGAAGATCCTCAATTTGAGAAATCTGAAGATGATTTTTGTAGATTGATTCCTTCAGAAGAAACAATGGTTGAAGATGTATGATGCCTGAAAATGTTCGCTTGTTCATGATGTCAAGGTTTTTGCTTTTCGAATCTGGTGTCAACACACGACATGATGATATGACATGCAAATGGTTATGCATGATAGAAAGCATGTTTTCTTATTTTTAAGCACAAGGGATCAAAACATTATTGTAGAGATCAAGATCATGAAATGCATGAATGCATAATGAAAAACTTGTTATGCTCTGCATTTTGAAAATTTTTGCTAGAGTCAATTGTTCTCTTTTCAATCATCAAACTCGTTGTTATAGAGATATGTAGGATGAAAATCGACCTATTTTGAAATGGAGTAATGATTGCAAGAGATAGTTGACAAGGCGTTCAAACATTGGTAGCCATGTTTTCAAAGAGAAGAAACAAGTTGTTGAAACTTTGACAGAATGTTGAAACCCCAACTTAATAAGGAGAAAAACAAGATGTAGAACCTTGGCAAAGCGTAGGAACCCTAACTTAGACAAGAGAGACAAGATGTCGAAACCTTAGTGCAGGGATCAGGGTGTTGTAACCCCGATATGTAGGAGAAACAAGGTGTCAAAACCTTGGTGTAGGGATCAGGGTGTCGTAACCCCGATATGTAGGAGAAACAAGGCATCGTAACCCTGGCGCAGGGATCAGGGTGTCGTAACCTCGATATGCATCAGAAATAAGGTGTCAAAACCTTGGTGCAGGGATCAAGGTGTCGTAACCTCGATATGCATGAGAAATTGAATGCCTGATGAAAACAATGTTGGTTGTGTTTTGTCCTTTGATTATTCTATGCAAGTAGGAGCCAACTATTTCATGAAAGTGAGGAATGTCACATTTATCGAGGTCCAACATATGAAATGAGTATATCTTTGACTTTCTCTTTTATAATATTACTGTACGCATGTTTGAATTCACAAGTGAGTGAAAAGCTAGAAATGTTTGGAAAGAGTGTGCAAGGGACTAAGATAGTCGTGCAGACATGTCTCCACACACCCTTCAAAGGAGAAGCAATATGTGAATATCAGGTTGAAAAACACAAGAATCCCGAAAATTCCCCAATTTTGGTGTATGGAAAAAGGGTATGAGGATATTGATCAATGAATGTTAGGGTGAGATATTCACACGAAACCCACGAAACTACCCCAATTTTGGTATACACAAAATATTTTGATCAAACAATGGGTTTTATTTCAGAAGATGGGGATTTATGAGCATTTGGGTGACAAATTCAAGTGAGACTCACAAAACTGCCCCAATTTTGGTGTTTAGAGAAGAATTTGAATGGATGAGGGATGTTGTTTCAAAAGAGGTAGTGGAAATGGAAAGGATTGGGTGAAAAGGATTGCCCCAGTTGGTTTATTTTTCTTTCACTTGCCTTCGGTCAGATAATAGGGTGTTCCCTTCTTCATGAGACATTATTTTTCTTTCATTTTTTCTTCACTTTTGAAATCAACTCTTTGGTCTGATCAATTTATTGAAAATTTTTTTTATTTCTTTTGAAGCATTATCTAAACAACATGTATGAAATTTCTGATGGCTTGGAAGGGGTTGGATGAGATGACAAGGACCGACTAGGGAGCTGACCCAGTTTGATTTGGTCTCAAAGCACCAAGTATGTTTGGACTTGCCCCAACTATTGATGACATGAAGAAAATGATATGGACTTCAAAAGTTGGCCCAACTTGAGAGTATGGATTGGCTTCAGGGTACAAAATGTGTTTGACTTCCCCATTTATTGATGAAAGGGCTAGACAAATTAAGAAAACTTCAAAGATTTCTCTGATTTGAGGACCTGGATTGACACACAAATTGTGTTTGATCTGCCCCAGTTACAGTAAGGCATGAAAAAGTTGAAATGTGGTAGGGACTCTAGACGTTGCCCCTAGTGTAACCATGATGGTTAGGGTGAAATTACCCTATCTTGGGATAAATGACAAGTCATATATGAATGGTGAAATGAAACAACTGTCTAGTTTGGATTTTAGAGAAAAATGTTGGACAATTGTATGAAATTGTTGGACAAGTTTAGGGTAAGAGTGCATGATTTAGTAAGAAATAAAGATGGAGTCCATGAGGATGGTAAAAATGAAACAATGAAAGGGGATGTCTCTTATCTGCCTGGTTAACCATGCTTATCTTAAGAAGCTTTTGGAACTTGTTAATAAAACAAAACTGTCTAACTCACTGAAAGCAAATCTCAAAACATATTTTTCAATTTTATTTTTCCTTTTTTATTCAAAATTTTGGACAAACCCTTTAGTATGTCAAAATGATTTCCCGTGACTTAAAATTTTTGAAAGGTAATGACAATCAATCTTGGATCTGTGTGGGCTTTATTAGGCTTGTATTGTGGCTAAGGCTAAGGGTATGAAAGCAAATATGGATTTAAAAAATCCAAAAAGATGTGGTGGTATTTTGCACAAAGATCTTTGAAAAATGTTGCATCCAAAATTTATTTGACTCTTTTGTGTTCCCCATTATTTTCCAAATATCGTCTCTCTTCTTTTTTCTTGATGTGACCAAATCATCATCATTTTTCTTTTTCAAACTTTTTTATTTTGATGGATATTTTTTTTATTGGTGAACCATTTGTCAAACAAAAGTGCAAACATTATGTCAACCGTCGGTGAGAGGGTGACCCTTGTTCAAAGTTTTGGAATAAAAACATTTGCTCGTTTAGGGCTCAAAGGGGTAACAAAGGATAACATTTTGTGTTTTATGATAAAGAAACATGGCCACACATCATTTCCAAAACATGATTATTTTCTCTTTCAAGAAATTTTAACTCAAGAAAGAATTTGGTTCATGTTACAGTTTGTCCCTTGCTCTTATTCTTGTCTCTTTTTTTTTAAACCACCCTTTCAGGTCTTCAGTCTAGCAGACATTTTTTATTTTTTATTTTTTATTTTCATGCTAAGAGATTTGCTCGCAGTCTATCTAGGCTAGTGTGCCCCTTTTATGTTGATCCTCCATGAAATTCAAAATGTAGGCTTTATGGTGGAAATGTGATGAATAAAAGGATGAGTTTGAAAATCCCATGTTATGCAGATTAGACAAATGCTTATAGGGTGAGCTTAACAGAATAATCATATAAATGCATATGCATATATTAATCACTTATATATATATATATATATATATATATATATATATATATATATATATATATATATATATATATATATATATATATTTCATACAATCAAATTTTAGGGAAATCCTCCTTTGATTCCATATAACATGGCCACAACCATGTTATCTGTGTTCTACATTTTCTAGTGAGTACCTCAAGATGGCTTGTTGCCATACCTATCGGCCACAACCGATAGAGCACGTGCGGGAAACCATTGCTACGGATCATACACCGTAACGCCAGGGGGAGTTCCCAAATACGAACATAATTCGCAACGTCCCAAGACTATCAAACTCATCAGCTAACTACTGAGGAGAGCAATCTATTTGGACCCATCCGTGCTCGCCACAACCAACACACTCACACCGGCAACACTCACCAACCCGAGCTCAACTCAAGGGTTCCTCGTGTAAATCCGTCATCCCGAGCTCAACTCGAGGGATACCATTCCGAGCTTAACTCAAGGGATACGTGACGAGCTCAACTCAAGGAACACCAACAAGCCAGCCTTTAAAGTATCATAAAGGCTTTGTAAATCATGCATACAAAACCAGCAACCAATAGCTGCTGCTGCAGCAAAACTGCCTGGCGGGGGACATGTACCGCTAGGTGTTGCCTCTTCCAAACCGCCTGGCGTCAAGTGCCTTAGAACACCCACTACTTCCAGATATCACCTGGCGGAACCCTCATGACCGTTAGGCGTGGCGTGTTAATTGCCTCCTTGGAGTTGTACCTCCCACTTGGCGGTTTGCACTACGCCGCCAGGCGCTATACCAAAACAGACACTGTTCTTATTTTCCTGCACTTTTATGCAACTGCTAACCCCCCCGCCCATCGAGTCCTTGCACACTTTCAGAAAGTCAATTCTCTTAATAGTTATATTATTGCCACTCTCTATCCTCTATGGCTCCCAATTCTCATTACATCCTTAAGTTAATTTACTTAAGATCAATTGAATCACTAACATGTCATTAGTTCTGAGTTTTTCCCCCAAGTATTCCAACTCATACCCTCAGGTTTATCACTTTCCAGTATGCAGTTTCATACCAGTCCCAACTCCTTGCCACAATTGGTTTTGCCACTATTCAATTATCCTTTCAAGCTCATTTAACATTATTCAACTTCTAGATAGGTTAGTTACTTTCTAGGTAAATTTGGCACCTAATCGTAATCCCCATACCTCATACTCTTTTCTTTTATCTTCCCAGCCAATCTCCCTTATTGATACTGGTTTAGTCACAAATTTGTAAGGTGCTAAAGTTCCATATTCTTCCTTTCTCAACTTTATCCCCCACTTAACACATTTTTAATTTTCCAATTAACATCTTCCAATTCCATTCCCTTCCCTCACTGGACATCCAAATACCCAAAACCAGCATTGCCTCTACAGCCACGCAAAATCAATACCGCTGCGATGGCACCTGGCGGCAGGCCTCGTGCATGTATTTCTGGGCAAAATCCCAGACTCTCAGCACCTGCTAAGAATCTCTCACTCCCTTCCGATGATCTCCTCTACCTATCTCAATTGTTGCTTCCCAGGAACATGATGATAATGGCAACACTAATCACTTTGACTAACTCCAGCAACCATTATGGTGTAATTAACACCAATTACGTTCAGTTCTGCAAAAACCCCAATATGAAAAACCCTAAGCTTTCCTTTTCACTGTTCCATCAAATTTACCCATCAATTATATTGGTATTCAATGAAATATGACATTATATCATCTCTTAACCACTAACACTTGATTTTCCTCTGATCAAAATCATCCCTGAACAACCAAACATCAAAATCGAACCAAGATTGATTTGCGTCGCCTGGTGGATATTCATCACCGCAAGGTAATTCATCAAAAACCCATAAATGAGGTTTCTAGGCTTAGGTCTCCTGGCGGTACAGGGCTTTCTCACCAGGCGGTTCCTTAAGGAACCTAGAAAAAAAAGTAAACTGGCAAGCACCGCTTGGCGGCTATGTATAGTCTGCCAGGCGATTTCTGGAAATTTTCCAGAAACACGAGAATCAACATGCAACAAGGAGAAATCATGCATATTCAAGTCATAAAGTGTACAATTAATCAAATTTACAACACTAACGTGGTAAAACTCCCCTAACCTGGTTTCCTTAGCTTAGCTTTAACTCTTGAAAGTTCTCCCTTGATCACCAATGGCCTCCTTTGTCTTCCTCTCCCCACTCACTCTTTGCTTCACTCAATTCTCACAATACACACTCAATTTCGTTCTCTGTGCTCTAACCACAATTGCAGCCTTGCAAAACCTTTCTTCTAACCTAATTTTTGCCTTTTAAGGGTGCCTTAATTCTAGGTTAATTACCCAAAACGAAAATGATACTTAATGGAATGTTAATGACCATTCATTGTCTCATTATGGGCTATTTTACAGCCATTCTTGGCTATTCCTTAGCCGTCTAGGTTTTCCATGCCCCTTCACCTTCATGCCAAAGGAAATATTGGCAAAAAGAAAGTTTGATTTGGGTTTACCAAGGTTTGAACCCATAACCATGCCAATGCCAAATCAATGCACAACCATTCAATCAATTCATATTTCGTGATGATTAATCTAATTCTATAATTATCTCCTCATTGAACATGCTCAATTATATTATTAAAAGATATAATAATTAAATAACACACAAATGACATACATAGGGCTCGAACCCAAGTCCTTTCACACAATCAAAGTACTCTCAACCATTTAAGCTAATACTTTTCCACATCACATCAATTAATATTTAATGCCATGAAGGCTCTCACTACCCACGTTTATTAATTAATTATTTATTTAATTAATTAATTTTTACAGGTCTTACACAATGTTGTGAATGCTACACAAAATTTCAGGCATGACCACACTCAACTCATTCTCAAACATTGCCACTTACCTTCCTCGACGATGCAACCACAAAAACAGCAGCCTCCCTCGCAGCTCTGGTCAGGCGAACACCCAACCTCCCACATATGTGATTCGAAGTTCTGATGTGCTAAAAAACAGTTCAGGATTCAGACGTGATGGGTTGTATGGCGAAAAGAAGAAGAAAAACACTCACTGTGTTCGTCAACGATGTGCCGACGTGAGGCTTGTAGCGACGGTAGTGATTACCGAGAGGAGACGGCGTGATCAGCGTTGCGGGCGCTGGCACCGACAACAACATCGTCTTAATCGGATCTTTGCGGCCGACGAGCTCTTTCCAGGCGGGGCGAGATGGCGAGGCGAGAAGGTGGGACGAGAGATTGGAGAGAATTAGGAGAGGGAATTGCAGAAACTGATTTGGGGGAGGGATTCTGAAATGTTTAAGTTTTTCTCGGCTGACATACTGAAGGATTTATCGACGGAAGTGATTGTCGAGAAAAATTAACCGCATTATCGACGACATTTCTGACATATCAGTGGTCCCCTACATAATCTCACCAAATTACCGATGGATAAATCCATCAGTACGTTTTCCATATATATCCGCTGGTAAATTCGTTGGTAAAGGAATATTTTTGAAGGAATTAGTTTCGTCGATAAATATCCGACAGTAATAAAGCTTATTTTTTAGTGGGTGGAAAAATAATATCCTAAGATTTTCTAAGCAATCCATTATGGCTAGAGACCTTTTAAGCATTCCAATAACGATTGTGGCATCTGAATCTTCTTTTAGCATTGGGTCTCATATCCTTAACAAACATAGGAGTCAACTTTTTCCCGAGAAGATGGAATCCAATATTTGCATTTATAGCTGGAAGCATGGTTTTGTTGAGGGTAATTATTTGATTCTTACTTGGTATTAATTTTATTATAAATTCATTGATACTTATTAATTATTGTTTTTTGTGTCAATGTGTGCACAAATGAGGTAGAAAATGTCAATTACCAAAATGTGGAGCTAAATGAAGGGTCCTCCGTTGTTGTTGCATCAAATGTTATTAGCATGGGAGATGAAGAACAATAGACTACCACCGTGAAGATGAAGATGTTTCTTGGACTATATTTTTATTTGGACTATTGTTTATTGTTTTGATGTTTTTGTTGCACTTGATATGATGTCTAGGACTTTTTTTTTATGAAATACCAGTTGTTTTTATGCTCCAAGACTTGATTTTATGGAGTATTTTTTTATGTTGTTTATTGCACTTGCACAAGACTTAATTTATTGCACTAAGAATAACTTGTACTCTAACTTCCTTAATCTCCACATTTTGTGGAACTTCACTCCCACTGGTTTCACCATTCTCAATGAACCAGGCATTTCTAGTTTCAACAATTCTTGTACTATGGGTATGACAGTAAAGCATATACCCTTTTGATTTTTCTAGATAACTAGTGAAATATCCACTGATTGTTCTTTCATCCAGTTCCTTTTCTTACGGATTATATATTCTTACTTTTGCCTAACAACCCCAAACATGCAGGTGTCTGAAACTGGGTTTCCTACTTGTCCACAACTAAAAAGGAGTCTTTTTAACAACTTTACAACGAACCATGTTCACCAAATACATTACAATCTTTAAAGCATACATCCATAGTGATACAGTTAAACATGAATTACTTAACATACTCCTAACCATATCCATTAAGGTTCGATTACTCCTTTTTTATACACTATTTTGTTGTAGTGTGCATGACATTGTGTATTGGGCATAAATACCACGTTTCTCAAGGAACTTAGCAAACTGATCAGGGTGTTGTCCACTTTCATCATATCTCTCATAATACTCACCACCTCTATCTGATCTTACGATTTTCACCTTTTTGTCTATAATTGCCTTTCCACTTGATTTATATAAACTTCCAAGGCATTCACTAATTGAGATTTCTCATGCAGTAGATAGACATGTTCATAACACGAAAAATCATCAATAAAGGTGATGAAATAATTATCTTTATTGAAGGAATTTACATCAAACGAACCACATATATTAGTGTGTATAATTTCAAGAAGTTAAGTGCTTTTTGTGGTTCCTTTCTTCGTGTATGTTGTTTGTTTGCTTTTAATACAATCCACACACACATTTAGATCAAAATCCGGAAGGATTTTATTCTTTACTAATCTTTGAATTCTTTCTTTGGAAATATCTCACAAATGCTTATGCCACAAGTAAGAAGATCGTTCATCTACTAAACTACATTTAATGTCAACATTGTGATGCAAGGTCATAAGAGTTTTCGCATATAAATTATCCAAATTCAATTTATATGAATCATCATAAAGTGTACCAGATCCAATCATACAAGTACGCTTAAACAAACTAAAATAACCAATCCTAAACTTAAAAGAGTATCCAACAACATCAAGCTTAGACAAAGAAATTAAATTTCTAGTGATACTAGGTACATAAAAAGTATCCATGAGGTCTAAGTGATATCTAGTGTCGACGGCTTCCAATGGAGCTCTCTCTTTATTGCTCATGAAGACGAACTTCTCATTTGGGTTTATGGTTCGGGTTGAAAGAAATCCCTACATCACATTGGAAAGATGAGTAGTACATCCAAAATCAATCCACCAAGTATTATGGGGAACTTCAGTTAAGTTTGATTCAAAATATAAAGCATTGTGCTCACCTTTTTTTTCAAAGCTTTACACTTTACGCAATCTTTTTGGAAATGTCCACACTTTCTACAGAAATGACATTTGTCATTTTTCTTCTGGATTTTGGTTGAGGACCCGTCAATCTTTAATGGTCCTTTACCATTTCCATGTTTTGTAATGGCTTTCTCTTCATGGCTATTGACATCCGTGATAGCAACTGACTTTTCAACTTGGAAAGCCAAATCAAGATCCAACACACCTAAGTAAAATTGAACTTATTCACTCCAATCAAGAAAATTCAATCCATTAAAGACTGGAACAGACGTAGCGTGCGGGTGTAAAGATACTAGGACATAGACTACAACTAACACATGCTTAACATTAATGCTTTGAGTAATAAAACTAAACATAAATATAGATTCAGACATAAATAACCATTCCATGCATATTAATGTTCTCCTTTGGGAGATCCACTAATACACAAACATAATGATACTAATCATATTATATAACATTAATGATAATTAAAATATGCATCAACTAGAATCACCTACTACCTCTGGGTATATAAATAAAACTAGTGACACATACAAAATTATTTACAATCATGCTCACTAATAATAAGAACAAGTAATCAAAATTTGGGCAATCCTGAAATGCCTTATAATAATGAACTTCAATTAACCTATAAATCAATTATTCATAATTTAGCATCCATACTATATGGGATTAATAATTTGAAATCAAATAACTTTAAAATTTTGACCACTTTGGTGACTAACAAAATTTATCATACTGATTTCAAATAAATATAAATATCATTAATTGCTATAAATCTTACATAGCATTCTTATTAATTTTATTTTAACAATAATATAACATATATATTATTGCAAAGAAGCACTCAGAAAAACACAATTTAGGAAAAACATCATAATTAGGATTCACAATAGTTTCAGAAAACACACTTTAGGAAAAACATCATAATTGGAGACAGGGGCGGAGCATTGTAAGGCGGGGAGGGGCCATGGCTCCTCCAAGATTTGTGATTTTTTTTTTAAATTATATATATTTTGAAATTTTAAATTTTTTTTAAATTATAGGTAGTGTATTTTATAAATAGATGAAAATTAAATTGTTTGTATTTTTATTTCTTTTATAAAATATAACTAATTAATGTTAATAGATAATAAAACATAAAATTAAATATATAAAGAATAAAAATATTTAGGTTTAATTAATCTTTTGGTCACTATTTTCATCTAAAAATGTCAAGTTAGTCATTAAGTTTTTTCTAGTCTCAATTTGATATTGAATTTTAAAAAATTGATGTAATTTGATCATTCTCGTTAAATTTATTGAAGCGGATGAATGATTTTCATCAAGATTGATAGTGAAATTATGTTAAATTGTACTCATTTTTCACTGTCATATTTGTTTTAAAGAAAAAAGGTAATTATTTTTTCTCTCATTTTCCATTTGTCTTATTTCTTTTTTGAAGAAAAGAAAAGTAATTATCTTTTATCTTACTTGATAATAAAAAATTAATTTAATAGTTAACATTATTTCTTTTATCTCATGAACCTTTGATATATTCATTTTTTATGAATATAGAAGAAACAAAATGTATTATGTGTTTTTCATAACCGATTTTTAATTGTGACTTAACTATACTATATTTTTTTCTTTAATATTTACACTTCTCAATTTTTTTAGTAAGGTATGATAAATTATTTTAATATTATTTTATAAAATAGGTATATTGATGAATAATAAAAAAATAGATTCATTATTCAAAAGTGATAAAAGTGAAATTATTCGTGAAGATGAAAACAAGATAAATTATATTTTTCACAACATTATCCTAAAGATTAAATTATTCAGTTAGAGGACCAATTTTTAAAACATTATTAATGATCCAACAATTTAATGGTCAAATAATTATATTATTTTGGCCACTCCAAATTTTGTGATTAAGATCCGCCACTGATTGGAGATCATGAATCTAATAACCTTGCTGTGATACCACATGTAAATAAATTTGTAGTTTTCATGCAATAATAATTCATTATAGAAAACTACTCTAGGATCTTAAGATTCATGATTCTCACATATTCACGCACATAAATCATAATATGATACTAACATTGAACCATGAGAGATACAATAAAAATGTGTTCTTCAATCTTTGTTCTTCAACTTTCCTTTTCCAATCTATCTCTTTGTCTTCGTTTCTCCTCTCACATTCTCTTTCTTGATGGCTTATTATGAGAGAACCTTATAGCCAAAGATAGAACCCTAGTACCCTTTTATAAGCCAATAAGTTAGACTAAACTTTATTTTATTTTAGGTATAATTGGTACCCGGTTTAAAAAAAGTCTCAATTACATACCCAAATTAGTTTAAGTGCACCAATTGAGTCCATTTCACTTGACGTCGTTAGAAAGGTTAACGTTGACTGATAGTGGTTGGTCTCTGAATTAAATTTGGAACACGTGGTGATTAATTTTTACTGACGTGGAAATGTGGGGCAGAATATTAAATATGTCTTGTAATGAAAAAAAGAAGAAGAAAAGAACAAAAATAAAAAAAGAAAAGAAAGAAAATAATAATTAGGGGCGAGAAGTTAAAAAGAAGTGGCAGAATGTTGGGATAAAAACGTGAAATTGGGGAAAGGTGAGGTAGGGGAGACGAAGTGGTGCTCGATTGTTCGCGAGTTGGTGGAGAAATTGAAGGTGCATTTGGAACACTGAAGCAGAGAGTTTAGAGCTACTTGTCGGCCATTGATAACGAAAGGTTGGTATTATGTTTTTGTTTGATTTCGTTATTAGGGTTTTGATGTTAGGGTTGTTTTTTGTGAAGATTTGTTGATTTATGTGTTTAGGCACAGTGTATTTGAAGCATTTTTACTTTCAATATTGTCTATTTTTGTTGCCTTTGAGTCAGTATTACTTTATTGGTTTGTCCCCCATTACATGTGACGGTGACGGTGTTGGGTATGTGGTGTGGTCCCTGTTTCTTAATTATTGTCGGTGTGTTGGTGTGTTAGTGGTATTGAGTGTAAATTGTGTGTTATTGTTTGGTTTTTTTGTATATGTGGCAGGGATATAAAGTTAGGCATATAGTAGGTTCCATGAACGACGAAAATTTTGAAGTAGTGTTTCACCATGGGGGAAGGTTTGTGAATGAGGGTTCACTGAAATACGTGGGAGATAGTAGTACTTTGTTGTGTGACCCTGACAGATGGTCTTTCTTTGAGATTATGTCAATTTGGAGGGAGATGGGTTATGTGAATGTGAAGGAATTGTGGTTTTCAGTGGGTGGGGGGTCTGTGTTGGAAGGAAGGTTGGAGTTGCTCAATAATGATAGAGATGCGTGTCATATGGTGAACATAGCCACCCTGAATGGTCAAGTGCACCTCTATGTGGTCCACTTTGTTTGTGAACCTCAAGTTGTTCATATGATAGAGGACCAACCTGCTGTGGAGGGGGATGGTGGGGTTGCTGGGGAAGAAGTTGCTGTTCAGACTGAAAATGAATCACGTGATGGGGATATTGGAGTGGCTAATGAAGATGTTTGTGTTGGGGATGGTGAAGAGGAGTTGCCTGATAAGGACAATGGTATGGGTAATGAAGAAGTATGTGTTGGGGATGGTGAAGAGGAGTTGCCTGATAAGGAGAATGGTGTGGGTAATGAAGAAGTATGTGTTAGGGATGGTGAGGAGGCCTTGGCTGATAAGGTGAATACAGAAGTTGGTGAGGAGGATGGTGAGCATGAAGTTGGTGGAGAGACAGGCAATGAGGAGGATGATGAGTACGAGGTTAGTAGTTGGACTGAGTCTGAAGGTGATGTCATGAATGAGGACGAATTATATGATGTTAGGATTGATAGAGATGACATGGATGATGAACTACACGAGGTTAGTGTTGGATGCCATGAAGTGCCTGGTGCAAGTGCTAGTACTGGGACAATGTCATAGGATAAAAATGTGTATGCCAGAGGGATTTCTGATAATGAGTGGGAGTCTGAAACATTAGATAGTGGTGACCATAATGATTCAACAGATGAGGATAGAGACAACTATGGTCACTTTGGGACTTTTTCAATGCCTAAAAGCATGGAGGACTACAATTGGGAAGTTGGGACCTATTTTGCTGAAAAGGAAGAATTTACAGATGCAATAAGAACTTATGGTCTCCATAGTGGGAGGAAACTAAAAATATTCAGAAATGATAAAAGAAGAATATGTGTGAAGTGTTTAGGTGCCAAAGGTAAGTGTAAATGGTATGCGTATTGTGCTTATAAGGCTGCACAAAATACATGGCAACTTAGGAAGATTATAAACACCCACAGATGTAGTAGAGAATTTAATGTCCGTTTAATGACTTCTAAGTGGTTAAGTGGGAGACTAGAAAAGACCTTAAAAGAGAACCCAAATATTAAGCTAACTGATCTGAAGAACAAAATAGGGAGGAAATGGAATATTGGTGTGTCGAGGTCTACCACCTTTAGGGCTAAGAGTATGGCATATGCTAACATTGATGGATCATTCAGAGAACAATATAAGCGAGTGTATGATTACGCTCATGAACTGCTAAAGTCAAATCCAGGTTCAACAGTTAAAGTTCATGTGGATGAGAATGAAGCAATCCCATATTCAAGCGGCTGTATATTTGTTTTAAAGCTTCAAAGGATAGCTTCATTTCTTGTAGACCTATCATCGGAGTTGATGGGTGTTTCTTAAAGGGAAAATATGGAGGGGAATTGTTAACTGCAGTGGGCAGAGATGGCAACGATCAGATGCTACCATTAGCATATGCGGTAGTTGAAGTAGAAAATAAAGAGACTTGGACTTGGTTTCTCGAATTGCTCATAGAAGACCTTAATGGGGCTCAGTTCTGTCAGACATTCACATTTATGTCTGACCAGCAAAAAGTAAGTAACATATTTTAATTGCTACATTGTTTAAAGTTATTTATTTGAACTGTTATCCACTAATGAGATGATTTCCACTACACATTGTAGGGACTTTTGCCAACATTGCAGGAATTGTTGCCTGGTGTGGATCAGAGGTTTTGTGTTAGGCACATATATTCTAATTTCAGGAAGAAGTTTCCAGGCAAAAATCTGAAACGGTTATTATGGAAAGCAGCATATTGCACACATCCTCAAGCATGGGAGGCTGTCATGAGGGAGATTAAAGATTGAATTTAGATGCTTTTAAGCACCTGATCCAGATTCCCCCGAGGCAAGTGTATAAAATACATGTTATTATTTTCTATTTGGTAATGGTACTATCGTTTTGTCTTATTGCTTATGGTATTATCATTCTGTCTTTTGCAACTAGATTTTGGTCGAGATCAAGGTTCGTACCAAGACCAGCCTGTGATACAGTTGTGAACAACATGTCTGAGGGTTTCAATAGCACAATAGTGGATGCAAGGAATAAGCCCATCATTACCATGATGGAAGAAATACGCATTTATCTCATGAAAAGATGGGCATCAAATAGGAAAAAGATAGCTGCAATAGAAGGTCCCATTTGCCCAAAAATAAAAAGCAGACTAGAGAAGGAGACTGAAAAAACTAAGTATTGGATACCAAGGTAAAATGTTCATTGTTTATTTCTCATTTTTCGTTTGTGCATGACTTTCACTTTGGTTTTTGTTTATTGGCAGTTGGTCTGGGGAAAAGCTGTTTGAGGTCAATCACACTTGCATCACTGGGGAAAAGTTTGTAGTAGACATAGATAAACGGGAATGTAGCTGCCGCAAATGGAGCATAACAGGAATCCCCTGCTGTCATGCTTTGACTGCCATGAGATTCCTAAATTTGAATGGAGAGGATTACTTGCCACATTACTTTCTAAAGTCAACCTATGAAGAGACTTATTTGTCAATGATCTACCCCGTCAATGGTCCTCACCTATGGGAAATGACATCATACTGTGATGTGTTTTGCCTCCTACCAAAAGAATCCTTCCTGGAAGACCAAAAAAGAAACACAAGTTGGAGTCTTGGGAGCTGAGGAAGGATGATACACAAGTACGACAAGGTGGAACACGTAAAAAGTGTGCCATATGCAGACAGCTTGGACACAAACGAAATAATTTTCCCCAAGCACCTCCTCCTCAGCAACAACTAACCCCAACTCCATCTGCTACACAACAAGGAGGCACAGAACCAAGTGAAACTCAAGCTACTCAATCCCACCAAGGGCAAGCAGTGCAACCCACTGAATCTCAGCCAACACAACCAGTTGAAGCACAGCAGGTGACTCAATCACAGATTACTGCAACTGCGCCTATTCTACCATCACAACCACAACAGGGAACTCAAACAACTCAGATTTCTTCATGCAATGTCAGTGACCCACCAACAAGGCCCACATTCAGAGAAAAAATATCATATAGGAGGGGTCCAATTTCGAAGCAATGAGTTTAATGTGTAATTGCAGCAGCTTTTTGGAAGAACGGGGTTGGGACAGTTTTGGTGTAGGGGTTGTGTATTTTGAAGAACATGGTTATTTTGTTTCTTAAGTTTAATGTGTAATTGCAGCACCTATTTAACCCAAACATGGTTATTTATTTTGGTCTAGGGGTTATGTATTTTGAAGAACATGGTCATTTTGTTTGTTAAGTTTAATGTGCAGCAGCTTCTTGGAAGAACAATGTTATGTATTTTCGTGTAGGGGTTATGTATTTTGAAGAACATGGTTATTTATGATTAATACCATTTTGGATTACTTATATGCTTCATTCCTTTCTGTTATGAATATGATTCATTTTATATTACTTACATGGTTCATTATAAATCAATAATACAGACCACTTACTCAAACTTCTCGTCCATTTAAAAACAGTTCATTACAAAAGCAAACAACAAAATACAGACCAATTACATAACTTCCTACTCACTACAGAACTGAATTTTACAGCACTTCATGGGATTTGTATCAACTTCCAAACCAATATTACATTGATCAAACCCAAACAAATTATAATCCCACTTAAAAACCTAACCCACTTTCCAGAAATTACAAGTGACTTTTCCATATGGTATATCTTTCTCCTTTGTCTAGCAATGGTAGCATCTTTTTCATCTCCATTATCTTCGTTCAACCACTTGAAGTAATTGCACCCTTTAAATACATCATTGCCACCACTCCGCTGCTTACAAAATACAAACAAAAACACACAACCTCTGATTACAATCCACCACTGCAGAATGAATGAAAAAGAAATTAAAATCAATGTACAAACCTTGAAGTTGGGGCAGCCCCAAAACTCTTTTCCAGCATTCCTAATAGTTTTCGCAACTCTCAACACAGCTACCTCCCCACAATAACACATTGGTCTTTCACCCAAACCCCTATTCCAACCACCAGGGGAGGAGACGCTCTGCTGCTGTGAACCCCACGAAGAACACGAACAACCTTCTTTACGAGACATTGCGGAATTGGAAAACGAGTGGAAGAACAAACCAAATTAGGGCAGCACTTACTGTGCGGATATTGATGCAGAAAAAACTGATCTGGATTAGGGCAGAAGATACGGGAGGAAGAAGACAACGAAAATGGGGCAAATCTCCTTCAAATGTAAATACCACGTGGACACTGTACAATTATAATTTCAACCACTCATGTCTTATTATTTGACACGTATCCCTTCTGCACTACCACCTCACCACTTTCTGAACGCCGTTTCGGAACATTTAACGGTTTGGACTCAATTGGTGCACTTAAACTAATTTGGGTACATAATTGAGACTTTTTTTAAATCGGGTACCAATTAGAAACTTCAGTACCAAACTGGGTACTATGCGACTAATTATACCTTTATTTTATTACAACTATCCATAATAACCAATAGATCCTTATATTTTATTAAATCACAATAAGACTCATCATAATATTTCAAATAAGTCCCATAATAAAATTAATTCGTCAATTAATTCTAACATGATAGTCTCGGACATGGTAACGAAAGTGAAATAAGCAAAGAAGAAAATAGGAGTAATATATATATATATATATATATATATATATATATATATATATATATATATATATATATATATATATATATTGGTTATGTGCTCCTAAAACTTGAACGAGCAGAATAAATCAACTTACAGGCAGAGAGAAAACCTTATGAACAGATAAATTCATGAGGTGAACACGAGTATGGCTTCTGAGAAAATGCTTTGAAAGATGCTTTGAAAGAGAAGAAAAGATGATGTGAGTGCGAAACAAGAACGAAAAGCGAAGATGATTTAGAAAAAATTCTGTAAATACCATAAAAACTAGAAGAAAATGTAAGATTCACCTGCTCTATTTTCATGGTACTACTCACAAAGAAAAGTAAAATACATATTAAAAAATATCACCAATTTTAAACCGACTATAAATATTTATATGAAGTTTTCTTTTATAACGGCTACTAAAGATTATTTTTCTACAATGTTATCACGAGCACAATATGATGTGCGGACTACAAAACTATAGTAGATAATGCAAACCTTAATTTCAAATCTTGATTTAAGATAAAGGTTCTGCTCTACAAATCTTGCAATGCAGTCTTCATAAAATCCTTATTTTCCACGTTTAACCTATTCTGCTCATGCTCGCTGTAGTAAAATATCATGAACCACATAAAAAGAGGAAAAATTGTTTACTCAACCTATAACATATCTTGTGCTGGTCCCTGTTTCTCTACTAGGACGTCTTTAAATAGACGTTTCCTACATTGTTTGTTCACCCGAACTGAAGATAATCCTTCAATACCCTCCCAAAGAAATGAAGTTTACGATCTTGTTCTCTCTCTTTCTGTTCTGTGGCTTCACCTCATACCTTCCTTCAGCCACTGCTATTGTGGTGGACACTGATGGCAATCTTCTTCGAAATGGTGGCACATACTTTATAACGCCAGTTATAGTAACTGGAAACGGTGGCGGAGTAGCATTTGCTGCAACCGGAAACGAAACTTGTCCTTTAACTGTTATCCAAGTTCCGAGTCCTTTCTCTAACGGCCTACCCATAGAAATTTCAACCCCACTGAAAATCCTTTATATAGAGGAAGGTCGTCTTGTTGACATTGCGTTCCGTTTTGTAGCCCCGTGTGCTGCCACTTCATCTCGGTGGACTGCTGTGAAAGAGGGTGTGGAAGAAACGCTCTCTATCAAACTTGCTGGGTACGACAACCCAGTACCCGGGAGGTTTAAAATTAAGAGCGTTACAGTTGACATTGGGGGCTACAACCTCTTGTTCTGTCCTGATAATGGTTCTTCTTGTGGCTATGTTGGAATTCAGATTGATGCTACAGGAACCAGGCGTTTGGTGGTGACTCAGAGTAAGAAGGGTGCCTTGTGGATTCGGTTTCAGAGAGCTATATATGCTTTACCTGCAACTGCATCTGCATATGCATCTGCGTGACTACCACTACCCCTATGAAGTCATGTGCAGTTTCTCATAGTGAGAGACAACAAGAAAAAATGGAACCACTTTCTTCAATAAATAATTGCATATGACTAAATTAAATAATTTAAGTTTATGTCTTCCGCGCACAGTACTATGTTACGCGATTCATTTTAATTTAATTTATAGTTTTTTTTTCTTAATTTTATATACTTATTTAAAAAAAAACAATTACTGAAATAAACTTCCACCACAACAATTATTATTATCGTTATGAGGGACAAATAGAAACTATTTCCTATACGAATCTATTTTTTAAATATATATAATTTTATATTAACAGATAATAATATTGTAATGTTATTTAATTAATATATAAAGAAAAATTATATTTATTAAGAGCAAAGTAGAATGAATCGATTAAAGAAAAAAATTTGTTGATAAATGGAGAAAAAAAAAAGAAAATAACTATTAAAATAATTTTGTAGAAAATATGTAAAAATAACTATTAGTCTTTAAAAAAATGAATATTATAAAAGGTAAAAATAAAAGTAATAATTGTGGACACAAATAAAATAATCTTCTTTATATATAATATATACTTATAAATATAATATAAATAAAATTGTAACACCCCATTTGAATAAATACCTTAATTAAATGACATGTCACACAGATAATATAGAGACAAGATCCTGGAGTATAAACATTACTCCTTACAATATCTAAGATACACTACGATGCCAAAACAAGACAAGATATAAAGTTCAACAGTAATCAAATTGAGAGTTAAAAGACAAGTCAATACATGGGTCGTAACCCTGAGAGAAAGTCCAATTAAACGAAATCCAGCCTAGACAAGCTATGCAGCAGAATCACCATCTCCCTGTTGATCACAAGGATTTCTAGCATCTGCTCACATCAATAAATTCATGATCATCGCAAAAGAAGAAAACCACACAAACAGAACATACACAAACGAAAGGGTAAGCTAGAGCCGAAAAATGGTTTATCAGACAGTTACATACAATTTCATAGTTCAAGATGCATATGTCAACCCATCATATTATGACTTGCAAACAATACACTAAAACTCAAACATGACTCATCCGGATACATATAATTAGTCGGATTCAGCGAATGTTTGCACTTGCGATGGCTTTTACTGCTCTACCGAGCTAATTGTTCCAATATCTCATCCCCCACACACAAGGTTAGCCCTTAATGGGTTTCAAGCCTCCTGCTACTCTCACCACTAGAGTTAGTACGCTCTATGTGAGACTAACTGACTCTTTAGAGTGTCAGGATACAATTCTTACCTAGAATCCTTACTAAATTATATAGATGGGGAACCACCATGAACTCCCACTAATAGGGGTCATGGAATTACGTCTCGACCAACTGAGGCATCACCAGGAGGTCTCACCTAGAGGCTCATGGAATTACGCCCTAACCAATGAGGCACCACAACGAAACTATCGTGGGATTACGTCTAACCAAACCATCATCATGTTTCCATAAACCAATATAGAATCATTTATAATGCCAAAACCATGCCATTTTGATAACCAACCATTCCGTAAAAATCGCATGCCAGGATCATATTAAACTTATCATTCACAACCCATAAACCATTTCACTCATGCATATTCATATGCTTCATACTTCAATTAAGGAAATCTAAACCAAGCTCACAATCAACAACCCAAAAGCATAGAAAGAATAATCATGGAGCAATCCCCGCGCTAGTCTCGCTCAAGCTAGGGACCCTTGCTCACGCGAAAGAGGTCTTTCGCTCAAGCTACAGGTTCTCGCTTAGGCAAGACTATTAACAGAGAGCCCTGCAAGACTCGTGAGTTCTCGCTTAGGCGAGCCCTCCTCGCTTGAGCGAGGCCACCCCTCACCCAAAGGTGAGGTTCCTCGCTTGGGCTACAACTACAATGACGTGCCTCAAGTTCCCATGCGTTCTTGCTTAGGCGAGCTTCTCTCGCCTAAGCGAGATAGTACCTCGCTGAAAACGAGAGCTCTCCACCTGAGCGAGAGCTCGAGTGCGAACTTGGACCTGTTCCTACAAGTCTCGCCTAGGCGGGACAAGGTCGTTTGGGCGAAAACGTTAGGTCTCGCAACTGTCCTCCCTGCAATAGCCATATACTCATACCCAAACAACAATACCATTCCATCAAAACATTTATAGTAGCACATCAATCATACAATCATGGAAACAATGGCAAAATAAGCAAGAATCGAATCAAACAAGAAATCCCTAGCTTCCCTTACCTGGAAGTAGCTAGAAAAGGCCTCAACTCTGAACAATGGAGCACGACAGCTCTAGGAACAAAATAATGAGCTGGAAAAATAACGAAATAGAACCGAAATGGGGTTACTATGAAACCCTGACTGGAAATACGAAGGGTGATTAAAGGGAACAAGTATGAGATGGGAAGATACTTACATGGAGTAGAAAAACGAGGTTGAGTTACGTGACCAAGATTGTGGTTAAATCCTAGCAGAGCTTCTGAAAAGAAAGAAAGAGCGTATGAGAAGGGGATGTTTGCAAAGTGAGAGTTGAATGAGAGACCTTGGCTACTTTAGGAGCCTTGGCACCCTATGGGCCAGCCTTTAGGCCCAACTGGCTTAAGATAACCCTAAAATATTGGGGCAAAATAACTGGGCCTTACAAAAATAATAGTAGAAATTTATAAGTGAAATTCAATTATTTTATTATAAAACTCAAGTTATAAACAAAAAATAAGTGAATTGAATTTCATTTTATAAAGTTATCATTTCTTTAAAAGTGTTCCATTTTTTTCTCTTCAATTTAATTTATGTGTTTGAAATCGGAGTGCACTATAGGAGTACATGCATAGACTACTACAATCTTACCCATCAAAATCTGAAAATCAGTGTAACTTCACAATACGCAAAAACTTTTAAATATTGATTAATTTTAGTGACCAATAATCATTAGTAACTATTGTGACCAATATATATACCAATTTACAAAACTAAAAATTATTGGGTACTAAAATAGTGACTATTATGAATGCAAAATTATAATTGGTCAATAAATTGGTCTTTAAATTTAGGTGTCATGGTTTTGGTTACCAAAGAAAATTAGTCACTAAAAATTAGCTATCTAGGTTTTGGCTACCAAAATCAATTAGTTTCTAAATTAGTCTCTAATTAATTAGTAATCAATTTAGTGACTAATTATAATTTATATTTATAATTGTGACTATTTTAGTAACCAATACTTTTTAATTTTGTAAATGAGTATATAAATTGGTCACTATAATGACTAACTATTTTTTATTTCTAAAATTGGTTTCTAATTGAGGATTATTTTGCAGTGTCATCTTTTATCCTTTTCATGAGTCTCTTTGAGAAATTTATTGCATTGGGGTGTTGGGTTACTACATGTGTCAAAAGGGGCTTAAGATTTTGAGTAGGATTGCTTAGGTGTATTTCCTTAATTTGAGTTTTCTTTATACAGGTAAAGTATCCTATATGAGATAGAGTTTATGGAACCTTTTAAGAAAGTAGCTCAAAGTTAACTAAGGAAAGTTATCTATTTAAGTTGATTGTTTTATTCTATTGTGATTTGTCAAGTCGATCATGTGAAAAATTTCTCTGATTTTTTATCATCCATAGTATTGTTGATTGTTTTCTTGATCATTTTTGTTATGTTGTAAGTTGATAATTTTGGGTAATTAAGGACCAAATTGAGGATGGGTATATTAGTTTAATTGACTCATGGTACTATGTTTTAGAATTAAAATGTATCTATAATTGTAGAATTTAAATTTATCGATACATGTTACTGACGAATATTTTAGAATTTAAATTAACAATAGATATTTTTGCCGATAACGAATTTGTTGGTAAATCCTTTCAGTGTGATCAGTCGATAAATTAGAAATTATACTACTGATGGATATTTCAATCGGTTATATTTTCATCGGTCTCTTCCGTTATTAAATTCTTCAATAATTTGTAATTCCTATTATCGACAAATGTTTTTGTTGGTAAATTCCTTAGAAAAATGAGCGACAAATTTCTTGTAAAGTTTAAATTTTTTTAGCCTATTAAGAGGAGACAAGTGAGAATAAGTAAAGAAGAAGAGAAGAAGAATGAGGAAGAGGAAGAGAAAAAAAAGAAAAAGGAAGAGGAAGAGAAGTAGGAGGAGACATGACGATAATGATATGGTGTGGTGGCAGATGCATGGCATGATCACTTAAAAAAATTGCATTTTAGCTACCACCAATTTTGGTAACTAAAATGCTTAACCTGATAGCAAAATCTTTATCGATTAAAATAACAAATAAATGTATGGTAGAAAATACCCTAATTGTAAAGTTTAAAAGATTATTGAATTATTTGCTTTAGGTAATTAAATTCTAAAAAATAAATTAGTTACTAATTAGGCTGCTAGTAGAAAACATTTGTTAAATTTTAAAAAAAATGGTTGATAATTTGGTTGTTGATGGAAAAATTTTACTAAATTTGAAAATAATTTGATCACTAATTCAGTTCCAACAGCGATGCATGATTTTCGATCACTAATAGGTAATATTTTTAATTTAATTACAATAATTTTAAGTGACTATATTAGTGGCACTAGGCAAAATGTGCATTCGATGTCGATAATTAACGATTGTCACCAACAAAAATGTATTAAAATTGTCATTGTTTTTTTCCCTGTTCACTTTTAATGACGATTATTTGGAATAACTGTTGTTTCTCCCCTTTGCACTTTTAACGATGGTTGCATGTACAATCGTCATTGTATGTCCCTTTATTTTTGCCACTTCGCATTCCTGCCGTTATTTTTCACTACACTCTCTCCTTGTTCACATTCGTCGTTCTCACTACTGCCATTGTTAGCACCCTTGTTGTTATTTCCTTTCTCACTTATTGTTGGTGTCGTTGGTGAACACTAGTATCAAACTATCATTCCCACAATTTGAGATTACTGTCTTTGTTCATGCAATTACTTGCCATTTGCGAACTCCTCTAGTCATATCGTGCACTTCTTCGTTAACCTCGATGTTCATTGTTGTTAACTATACATTGATCTTTATTAAACATGACACAAGACCCACTACTACATAATTGATTTATGCTTAGAAGATTGTGTTTCAAACCATCAACTCAAATAACTTTACTACTATACAACAAAGGTTTCTAACTTACATGGTCAGTACCAATTATCCTTCCATGATCATCTTCTCTGAATTAGATTTCCTCCTTTCTTGACCTTCACGTCTTGAAATATGGACCATTCTCTACACAATTGTCATGTGTCGAGGATAGAGTTGGATAAAATAAACTTAATTATACTGAACTATGAATTATCCACACTATATTATACTAAAAAAATTAAACTATTTTCAATAAAAACTGAATTGTACCATTTTCAAGTTCAATTAAAGAAAATTGAACCCTTTATGTTTACGGTTCAGTTAACTAGTTAACTATTTGAAAATGTTTTTTTAAAAGTTAAGACAGTAAAACAATAAAATTGAGTACCACGATATGTGCAAAATGGTACAAATATGTGACATCTGATTACTTGAGCTTTTGAGATAGCAGAAAAACTAAAGATTTAAGTTTTCTGTGAATCATACGTTGATTTGTATGTTTACTATTTACAAGATTTATGTGAAAAGAGAAAGTTTCATGAGTCGGAAATTAAATACCTATATATATATATATATATATATATATATATATATATATATATATATATATATATAAAGTAGTTCATAATTATCGGAATTTGATTTTTGATATTTCTTCGAAAATGATGTTTCTAAGTATATATAAACTTACGAAAACTGTTCTATACTAAAATCATTAGAAAAAAATTAAAAAAAAATAGAGAAAAAACGAGTTATGAGATTCTTGAGACGCTTTCATGTAACTTTTTTTAGTATTCACGATTAAAAATAAATAATAGATAATAATTAAATTAAGTTTGTTTAGAAAAAAAAATAGTTAAGTGATACAAGTCTTAATCTTATAAATTACTTAATACGGAACATGTATTACATATAAATAAAATATAACATTAAATAAAAATAAAGTTGTTAAAACAAATTATTTAATGTGCAATAATATGTACATATAAACAAAATATAATATTAAATAGGTCTAAGTAAAATAAATATTATTTGAACATTGTAAGAAATTCTAGAAACTCTAACCCAATATATTTATGGAATTGATCATTTATCTCCTTGTAACCGAATAATTTAGTTAAGCAATTAAAAAACAATACGCAACTAGTTCAGTTCAAAAATATTACAGTTCAGTTAAAAAATAATAAAATCCAGTTTAAAAATAGTACAGTTCGATTAAAAATAGTGGGTTAAGTATGTTTTTAGTCCCTGAACTTTGACCCAAAATTGAAATTCGGAAAGAAGGTTCAATTCAATTCATATTGTAATTCAATTAAGTTCAGTGCAGTTCAATTTTTTAAAATAAAAAAGAGTTCAGTGCAGTTCGTTTGAACTATTTTTCAGATCAATTCAGTTCAGGCGAACTATTCTTAAGTTCAGTACAATTTTTAACAGTGTAGTACAGTTTGGTTCATTTTGACCGTCCCTAGTCGAGGGTAATCATTATCCAAGTACTAAGACAACAGTCTTTTTCTTATTGAGTTGAGGATATCTACCGGAGGGATTATTTCATCTACAAGAATTTTCGTAATTACCAACAAAAATAAATTTGTCGATAAACCAAAAATTACCGATGAGTTTTAAAATTTAAATTATCGACAAATATTTTGGCTAATAATTAATCTGTTGGTAAATTTGTCACTTAGATTCATCAATAATTAGAATTTGTATCAGTGACAAATATTTTCTTCAGTTAGGAACAACCAATTCTGATAATAAATTTTGTTGATAATGTATCCGATAGTTAATAATTTAAAATTTCTATTATCAATGAATTCTTTCTTTTGTAAATCTGTCATTACAATAGGTGATACATTTTTTGCCAAGTCTGATAAGATATTTTAATTTATTAAAGAAAGATGATTGAGAAAAAAAATAGAAAAAAAAAAGAGAAGAAGGATATATATATATATATATATATATATATATATATATATATATATATATATATATATATATATATATAAAGTAAAGTAGTTCATAATTATTGGAATTTGATTTTTGATATTTCTTCGAAAATATGTTTCTAAGTATATATAAACTTACGAAAACTGTTCTATACTAAAATCATTAGAAAAAAAAATTAAAAATAGAGAAAAAACAAGTTATGAGATTCTTGAGACGTTTTCATGTAACTTATTTTAGTATTCATGAATAAAAATAAATAATAGATAATAATTAAATTAAGTTTGTTTAGAAAAAAAAAATAGTTAACTGATACAAGTCTTAATCTTATAAATTACTTAATATAAAACATGTATTACATATAAATAAAATATAACATTAAATCAAACTAAAGTTGTTAAAACAAATTATTTAATGTGCAACATGTACATATAAAGAAAATGTAATATTAAATAGGTCTAAGTAAAATAAATATTATTTGAACATTGTGAGAAATTCTAGACACTCTAATCCAATATATTTATGGAATTGATCATTTATCTCTTTGTAATAGAATAATTTAGTTAAGCAATTAAAAAATAATACACAACTAGTCCAGTTCAAAAATATTGCAGTTCAGTTAAAAAATAATGAAATTCAGTTTAAAAATAATGAAATTCAGTTCGTTTGAACTATTTTTCAGATCAATTCAGTTCAAGCGAACTATTCTGAAGTTCAGTGCAATTTTTAACAATACAGTACAGTTTGGTTCATTTTGACCAGCCCTAATCGAGGGTAATCATTATCCAAGTACTAAGACAACAATCTTTTTCTTATTGAGTTGAGGATATCTACCGGAGGGATTATTTCATCTACAAGAATTTTCGTGATTACCGACGAAAGTAAATTTGTCAGTAAACCAAAAATTACCGATGAGTTTTAAAATTTAAATTATCAACAAATATTTTGGCTAGTAATTAATCTGTTGGTAAATTTGTCACTTAGATTCATCAATAATTAAAATTTGTATCACTGACAAATATTTTCTTTGGTTAAGAAGAACCAATTCTGTTAATAAATTTTGTTGATAATGTATCCGATAGTTAATAATTTCAAATTTCTATTACCAACGAATTCTTTCATTTGTAAATCTATCATTCCAATAGGTGATAATTTTTTGCCACAGTCTGATAAGATATTTTCATTTATTAAGGAAAGATGATTGTGAAGAAAAATAGAAAAAAAGAAAAAGAAGGAGAGGAAAAAGAGGAGATGTGAAAACAGGACTTTGATATATATATATATATATATATATATATATATATATATATATATATATATATATATATGATGATGAATCAGTTTTCTTTTCATAATATATCCCTGATTCGTCGATAAATTTCCTAAACATTTTTATTAGAAGAACTTTTGTTACCCGAGTTATCATTTTTCATTTCGAATGGTGAAATAAATTTAAAGAGCAATTGAAAGTAACTTAAAAGAAATGCTATAATAAATTATTTAAAATTGTAAAATTTCTTTTCAAGAAAATCTTAATTTGATCCAAACTATCCTTTTGTTGTTTCTAATGGAGAAATAAAATTAGGGTTAAATATGTTTTTTTTCTCTTAACTTTTAGTGAAAATTGAAATTAGTTTTTCTTCAAAATTTTGACATAATTTAGTCTTCCGAATTTAAAAATGCATGAATTTAGTCATTTTAACCAAATTTTGTAAAATTTATTTGACATTTTAAATGCGTTTCTCAAGTAACAGTGAAGCGAAAATATGTCAAATAGTGTAACCAACTCAAATGCTATCATGAAACATGTTTGAAATGTTAAATAAATTTAACAAAATTTGGTTAAAATGACTACATTTATACATTTCTAAAGTTGGAGGATTAAATTGCACTAAAATTTCAAAGATGGACTAATTCCAATCTTCACTTAAAGCTAAGAGACCAAAAGAATTTTCATATTATATGTGAATTTTCTTGCAAATTTGTTAAAAGAATTTGCAAGAAAAGACTTTTTTCTACTATTTTTTCTAATAATTTTAATTGGTAGGAAATTCTTTCATGAATTTCCTGTAAATTGTTTTTCAATAACAAAATTTATAAGTATTTCTTACAAAAAAAAATTCAAAATAAAATTGACAAGAAGTATGAGTTTTTTTAGTAGTGTTATTTAAAGGACAATTGAAATAAAATAAAAAATTGCTATAATAAATTATTTAAATAGGTCAAATTTATTTTCAAAAATTCTTGTTCTCTCCAAACTATTTTCTTCTGCTTATAAATTGTTTACCAACAACTTTAGTTCATTGACGTGATTCAACTTTGAGGTTGTGCTCTTTTTAGAAATGAATTTGTGTGGATTTGATTGGATGAATATATTTGTTTCTTTGAGTGAATTTAAAGGATAAAGTGAATGAGTTTGGAGATGAATTTTGTGAAAGTTAGCGAGTGATTTGAGTAGTGTGATAGATTAAATTTTTCTTTTAATATATAGAATTTGAAGATTACCAAAATACTCTTAATCATAAAAATATAATGAAATTATTATTGGATGAGTTAAAAATATTAAAATTTAACAATATTTTAATTATTATTAATTGTTATATATATATATATATTATTTAACAATATTTTAGTTTTTATTTATTATACATATTATATATCAATATATTAATCATTATATTTTTAATATTATTTTAATTATTATAGATGGTTATAGATATTTGAATTATTATTAATTATTATATATATTAATAATAATAATTGTATATATATATATATATATATATATATATATTTATTATTATAATTTATTTTATATATATATATATATATATATATATATATATATAATTTATGCTAATATGATAATAACAAAATATAAGAAGAAAATGGTAAAAAACGAATGTATCCGCGTAAATCTTTTTATTTTAGGCGTGATCGAAATATGTTATCATTTCGCATATATGTCTGTGCTCTTTGTTACAAATCTTCTAAAGGTACACAATTTGATATACTAATCTGTTTGTCCAAATATGTTTTAAGAGTGCTATCCGCACAAACAAACACAACGTGAGGAAAGTTTATGACCGGTGCAATCTAATACAAAATCATAAGAAATAAAGACGTCATTTTCAAATCTCGATTCAAGAGAAAGGTTCTGGAACTCTCGCACTTTGCATAAAATTCTTACTTCCCACGTTTAACCTACTTTGCTTATGATTTATATACGGAAAAACTTTGAACCACATAAAATAGAGAAAAAACTGTTCACTCAAACTGTGAAATATCTTGTGCTGATCTCTGTCTGTATACTCGCGCGTCCATAAATACATGTTTCTCACATAATTTGTTCATCCAACCAGAAGATAAGCCTTAAAAGAGAGCCTCCCAAAAAATGAAGTTTACGACCTTGTTCTCTCTGTTTCTACTTTGTGCCTTCACCTGGAACCTCCCTTCAGCCAGCGCTGATGTGGTAGACACTGACGGTAAACTTGTTGAAAATGGTGGGATATACTTTTTAAGGCCAGTTATAATAACTGGAAACGGGGGTGGGGTAGAATTTGCAGCAACCGGAAACGAAACTTGTCCTTTGTCCGTTATCCAAAATCCCGATCCTTTCTCTAATGGCCTACCGGTACAAATTTCATCACCGTTCAGAATCCGTTATATATACGAGGGTCTTATCTTAAACTTTGGTTTCACTGTTGTGCCCCCGTGTGCTCCCACTCCGTCTTTCTGGATTCCTGTGAAGGGTGAGGAAGAGGAACTCTCTGTTAAACTTAATGGGTACGGCAACGCAGTACGCGGTTGGTTTAAGATTAAGAGTGTTCCTTATGACATTGGGGGCTACAACCTCTTGTTCTGTCCCCTCGATAGTAGTTCATGTGGCTACGTTGGGATTCAGTTTGATGCTGCTAGAAACAGGCATTTGGTCGTCACCCAGAATGCCGACACTGCTTTATGGGTTCGCTTTCAGAGAGTTTCAGCGGCATCTTCTGCAACTGCATATGCATGAACCACCACTGTTACACTAAAATGTCATGCGTAGTTTCTCCTGGTGTGTTAGAAACATAATCTAAGCACTAAATAATGCTTATTTCGTTGTAATAAATTGGCGCATGGCTAAATATAATAAGACTGGACACTCTTAAGAAAATAGCCCGTTCATATTTTAAATAAAATATTCATATTTTAAGATGTCAATGCATTTATTTTAAAATATCACCACACGTAAATAATAATTAAAGTGTATATACCTTCAGAGTACTTATCTATCCTGCTCTCTCTTAATTTGGTTTAAACAAATAAAGTTCTTCTTAACATTATTTACAAATACGTATTTAGTCATTACGGTCAAAATTCGATGTGCATTTAGTCAAATTTTAAAGGGTTAACTGCGATTGGTTTTGGCTCAGTTTTCCACTTCTTCTTTTTTTCAAAACAATAAAAATGGAGTTGTACGAAATAATTGATCAAAAATAAAATAAATAACAAAAATGTTTGACATGATTTTATAAATAACTAGTATGAGATCGGTGGGTTATATTATTATATTTTATAATTATAATTACATATATGATATTTAAATAATAAAATAAAAATTAGTTAAGAGTATATAGAAGCTAATATTAAAATTTTAAATAAAAGTACATCTATGTAGTGAGATTAAAAGATAAATAATATTGAAAGATATTGACTTATGGAATTAGAAAAAAAAAGTTAAACTTAAATTATTTTAAATAAAAAGTAACATACAAATATGAATAAAGCGCAAATATATTGTGAAATGTAACTTTATTAAAAATTTAACATGAATTTGTTAAAGTAAAAAAAATACATAAGATATTGTTATCAATGTAGACATGGAGTCTCAGTTAATTGTTTAATGTGTACACACGTGTAGAGTTGGTTGTTATATATTATACTAAAATAAAATGTATATGTACATATCGTTGTTAAAATAAAATGTTGGTATATTGTAAACTTTGGTCCCGTGCAAAAATATTCACCACATATGAATAATTAACTTAAAGAAAAATAAAAAAATACAAACATATTGTGAGATGATATGCTCCCTATTAAAAAAAAATTAAAGTAACCTAAAATTAATGCTAAAATTTTTAAACAAAAATACATGTAGATGTTATTGATCAACGCAGACATTAAATTTATAATAAAAGTTAAACATAATACACTAAATATCAAAGTATTATAGTAATTAATTTTATTTTTAATATTGAATAAATAATAATAGATAAAATAAAAAATATAAAAAAATAAAATAGTCTCGATATTTTAAATAAATTTTAACAATTACAGGAAAATGTGTTTAGAAAGGTGTTCTCGACATTTTCAAAATTTTATTCATAATTAAATTTCAATCATCATAGTTTTATTTTAAGTAACAATGAAATATAAAAATTTGTAAGTATATTGTGTAATATGGTCTCGTACAAAATAAATGCAACATGAAATTAATGTTAGAACATAACAGTCACATATAAAGTTTAAGTTAAAAGTTTAACTCTCATGTCAATTCAAATTGACGACTTATAAAAGTATTTGAACTAATAATAATAATAATAATAATAATGTTAATATCAATGCTAATGCTAATAATAATAGTAATAATACTAACATTACCACTAATAATAATAATAATAATCTCAATAATAATAATAACGTTACTAATACTATTGTTAATATTAATTCAAATAATAATATGATCTTGAAAATATGTACATAATCGAAATATGGTCCCGTAAAAAATAAAAACAACTTGATGTTAAAATTTGTAAATAAAAACACATGTAGATATCAATAAACACATAGAAAAGTATTGAAATAGATTAATATATAAAATCAAAGGTCTTATTTTTTTTTATCATAAATATTAAAATTAAAAAATAACATTTGAATCAATAGTTAAATATTAAAATAGAAAAATCAAATAAAAAACTATCATTATAAAATGTAGTAAAAATTATTAAAAATTAATTAAATATAAAAAACAACGGTCAAAGTAACAAATTAATAAATACTAAAGACCATTTAAATATATTAGACCATTTGATTCATTGTAACACTTGTAACACATAGCTCGGGGGTGAGCAGAGGTATCCACCACAAGTGCAAGCATCTGCTGAATCCAACCAAGTTATATGTATCAAGATGAGTCGAGTCTTAGTGTATTGATTGGGAAGGTCATAACATGTTTGGGTGATGTATGTATATTGGACTGCGAAAGTATATCTGATTGTATTGATGAAATCTTTATGGCTCTAGCTTACCCTGTTGCTTGTTTGATTGTCTTGTATGTTGTCCTTCTACTTTTGCAATGATAATCAACTTATTGATGTGAGCAGATGCGAAAAGCACTCGAGGTCAACCGGGAAGAGATGATTCCGCTGTATAGTCCCTTTGGGTTGGACATCGCATTTTGTTTGGGCTTTTTGTTAGGGTTATGGCCCATGTATTGCTTTACTCTTTAATACTCTATCTTCTTCTGTTATACTTTTTAACTAGTTTACTTTTGGCATCGTGGTGTGCCTAGGTTTGTACGGGTTGTGTTTAAGACCCCAGGACTGCACTGTTGTATTATTTGTGTGTGACGTTTCTTTTAATTACGCTTAATAATTAAATGGGACGTTACATCTAACTTATATTTACTAAAGTTATGGATAAGTTTATAAAAAAAAAAGCTTAATTACTCGAAACATACCCAGTTTGGTTTTAAAATTTCAAAATGGTATCCACTTTTAAGTTTGTTTTAATTTAGTATCCAAATTCAAAATTGTGCATCAATGTAGTATATGCCCTTAATTTTTCGCAAACACCGTTAACGACGTGTCACGTGTAACCGTTTAGTTTTTTTAATTTTTTTAATTTTGTTTTTAATTTTTTAATTCTTTTTGAATTTCTTTTTTAAAAAAAAAATTGCCATGTGTCGAATCCTTTGTGTGACACATGACATTGTCAGTGACACGTGGCAAGGTACCGCCACGTGACAATGTACCTGCCAAGTGTGATTGTCTTGATTTCAACTTAGTCCCCATATATGTCTATTTGTTTCAATTTAGTACCCATATATATTTATTTATTTCAATTTAGTCTCCGCTCGATTTGTTTCAATTTTGTCCGAATATTTTTTTTATTCAAAATAGAGAAATATTATCTCTCTTTTAAGACAATTTATTATTTATATAAATGTTATATTTATATTTGTTATTAAAAATGACTTATAAAATTAATTATTGAAATTTATATTAAAGTTTAGTGATAAAAGTCATGAATAACAAATTTACCAAAACTTTGTTATTCATGAGTACAACAAATATCAATGTAACAAAACATAAATCTGTTATGTCAATGTAACAAAATATCAATGTTATACTCAAGAATAACAAAGTTTTGGTAAATCTGTTATTCATGACTTTTACCATTAACTTTAATATAAATTTCAATACTTAATTTTATAAGTCATTTTTAGTAACAAATATCAATATAACATTTATATAAATAATAAACTTTGTCTTAAAAGAGAGACAATATTTCTCTATTTTGAAAAAAAAATACTTGAACAAAATTCAAACAAATAGAGCAGAGACTAAATTGAAACAAATAAACATATATGCATACTAAATTGAAACAAATAGACACATGTGGGGACTAAATTGAAATGAAGACAATAACACTTGGTACCTTGCCACGTGGCGGTACCTTGCCATGTGTCACTGATGTAACATCCCAACCAGATATTATGGGTTTAATTAATATAAAAAAGAAATTATGCATAACTTCATTTAATAACTCATCATTTCCCAAAAAACGCGGGAAATTTAAACATTTAATACCTAGAATTTATTACAAGAAAACCATAACTATAACTTCAATTGCAAAACTCAAGTCTAATAATTTAATAGATTACAACTTATTCAAAAACATATTAAAACTCTGATAAATTCCCACGCTAGCCGATGCTCCAAGCCTATGCCTTACCAGAACCACTTGCAATATCATCTGCTCCCGTGTACTGCGTACACGATCATCGCCAAATACAAGCAGATAGGGTGAGCTAATATCAAGCAATCATATATATATATATATATATATATATATATATATATATATATATAGCAAATATATATATCCAATTAATTATACTAGAGAAAATTCCTTTCCTTCATCCCACATGGCCACAACCATGTTTTGATAATAAGCACATCAAAGGAAAATCACCCTTTGATCTCACATTGCCACAATCATGATTTGATATCTAAAAATAACAAAGGAATCTTATACTTTCCTTCCACATGGCCATAACCATGTTGACCGTGTTCTACATCTTCTTGTGAGTACCTCAAGATGCCTTGCTGCCTTACCTATCGACCACAACCGATAAAGCATGTGCGAGAAACCATGCTATGGATCACACACCGTAACGCCAAGTGGAGTTCTCAATATGAACATAGTCCGTAACTTCCCAAGACTACCAAACTTGTCAGCTATTTACTGAGGAGGACAATCTATCTGGACCCATCCGTACTGGCCACGCCAGCACACTCACACCGGCAACATTTGCCAACTCGAGCCACAACTCAAGAGTTCCTCGTGTTCATCCGCTATCCCGAGCCAACCTTTGAGATATCTTAGAAGCCTTATAGACCACGCATCACAATTCCAACACCAACCGATCTAATACAACATAAACAATTGCCTTGAAACACAAAATTGTTCCATCATCGCTTAAGCTTGAAGCCCTCGCCTAAACACCCAAGCCTTCCTCGCTTAAGCTAAGTTACCTCGCTTGAGCAAGCACCTCGCACAAAACAAACCTTGAACTCTCACTTGGGTGAGCATTACTCGCCTAGGCGAGACCACCCTTTTCTCAGAATTCAAATCTCTCGCCTAGACAGCGAATTAAACAAAACATCAAATCATTCTTTGAATTCTCGCTTAGGCGAGGCACTCTCGCCTGAGCGAGACACTTTTTCGCCCAGAACAGGGCTTCGTGCCTAGGCGAGATGCCCAAGCAAAATCACCCAACACTCACGAGTTCTCGCTTATGCGAGGCACACTCGCCTAAGCGAGATGGCTTGTCACCCAAGACCAGAATCCTCCGCCTGAGCGAGACGCTCGAGCATAAACAATGTTCGAGTCTCTGATAATCTCGCCCAGGCGAGCCTGGTTCGCTTGAGCGAGAATTGCAGACTCCTACACTGTTATGCACGCCAACACCAGCAAACATACCCAAATAACACTTCAATTCATACTAATCATTTGAAAATGATGTAATAAACATATGAACACAATGTATACCTAAATTAGTCCCCAACAATCCAATTTGAAATCATCAACAATATATACAATGCATAAGCCCATCATACTCATAAATTTGGGTAAGAATTTTAATATAATAGTACCAAAAAACCCAAATCCCTAATTCACCTCATATGCAGCACAAAATTCATGTCATAAAATCAGCAAAATCATGCAATATTATCAAAAACATACAATTATAGGTTCAGCTCCCCTAACCTGGAATTTCCTTTACTTAGAATTTGAATTATGCATCTTCCCCGGAAGCACCATTGCCATCTCTTTGATTCTCTCCCAACCAGCTCTCAATTGCCCCAATCCTCACTATTCACTCTAAATTTTCGCACATCTTCCAAAACTCTCAGAAAAATAGCCTCCAAAACCCCTCTTCTCTCTCACAATTTGCCTTTTAAAGCGCCTTAATGCTAGGTTAATGTGCTAAAATGAAAAATGAGTTTTAATGGGGAAGTTAATTGCTATTCAAGGCCCTTATTAGTTGTTTTTCAGCCCCTCTTAGCTGGCCCCTTCTGCTAGGGTTTTTTTCCACCTTTTCATATTCATGCCACACTAATTTTTAGCAAAAATGGAGTTAAATTTGGTTCACAAAGGTTTGAACCCATGACCATACCAATGCCCAATTCAATGCAAAACATCAAATCATTCCTCGAATTCTCGCTTAGGCGAGGTACTCTCGCCTGAGCGAGACACTTTTTCGCCCAAAATAGGGCTTCGCGCCTGGGCGAGATACCCAAGCAAAATCACCCAACACTCACGAGTTCTCGCTTAGGCGAGTGTGCCTCGCCTAAGTGAGATGGCTTGTCGCCCAAGACCAGAATCCTCCGCCTGAGCGAGACGCTCGAGCATAAACAATGTTCGAGTCTCTGATAATCTCGCCCAGGCGAGCCTGGTTTGCTTGAGCGAGAATTGCAGACTCCTACACTGTTATGCACGCCAACACCAACAAACATACCCAAATAACACTTCAATTCATACCAATCATTTGAAAACGATGCAATAAACATATGAACACAATGTAGACATAAATTAGTCCCCAACAATCGAATTTGAAATCATCAACAACATATACAATGCATAAGCCCATCACACTCATAAATTTGGGTAAGAATTTTAATATAATAGTACCAAAAAACCCAAACCCCTAATTCACCTCATATGCAGCACGAAATTCATGTCATAAAATCAGCAAAATCATGCAATATTATCTAAAACATACAATTACAGGTTCAGCTCCCCTAACCTAGAATTTCCTTTACTTAGAATTTGAATTATGCATCTTCCCCGGAAGCACCAATGCCATCTCTTTGATTCTCTCCCAACTAGCTCTCAATTGCCCCAATCCTCACTATTCACTCTAAATTTTCGCACATCTTCCCAAACTCTCAGAAAAACAGCCTCCAAAACCCCTCTTCTCTCTCACAATTTGGCTTTTAAAGCGCCTTAATGCTAGGTTAATGTGCTAAAATGAAAAATGAGTTTTAACTCTTCTCTCTCACAATTTGGCTTTTAAAGCGCCTTAATGCTAGGTTAATGTGCTAAAATGAAAAATGAGTTTTAATGGGGAAGTTAATTGCTATTCAAGGCCCTTAGTAGTTGTTTTTTAGCCCCTCTTGGCTGGCCCCTTCTGCTAGGGTTTTTTTCCACCTTTTCATATTCATGTGACACTAATTTTTAGCAAAAATGGAGTTAAATTTGGTTCACAAAGGTTTGAACCCATGACCATACCAATGCCTAATTCAATGCAAAACCACTCAACCATATCATGTTTCATGACAATTCTTATAATTCTATAATTATGTTATCATTCAACATGATCATGCATATTATTAAAATTAATAATCAATCAAATAACATATAATCGGCATACATAAGACTCGAACCTAAATCCCCTCATAACAATCAAGTACTCTCAACCACTTAAGCAAGTACTTTTCCACGTCACACAAGTCAAAATTTAATGCCATAAAGGCTCCAACTACCCACATTTATTAATTAATTAATTTTCACGGGTCTTATAACTGACAATGTCACGTGTCACAACAAGGATTTGACACGTGGCAATTTTAAAAAAATTAAAAAAATTAAGAAATTAAAAAACTAGAGGCTGACACGTGACATGCCGTTAACGGCGTTTGCGAAAAATTAACGGTGTGTACTGCATTGATGCACAATTTCGAATTTGGGTACTAAATTGAAACAAACTTACAATTGGATAGCATTTTAAAATTTTGGAACTAAACTAGATATGTTCCAAGTAATTAAGCCCAAAAAAAAAAGCTAACATTTTTTAAGCATGGTATGGATACGTTTAACAATAGTTTAGCCTCACCACAAACATAGAAATTTGAGTTGCAGATCCCATTACAACACCCAATGACATGTCCTGCAACATTAATAGATTTTAAGTCAAAGACAGTTGACAAGCTTAATCTTATCTGCAAAATTGAAACTTATGCTTTAACAAAATGATTGACGTGGAAACCATACCAACTTGTTCTTGAAAGCAAAAATGATTGAGCTAGCATGCTCTACAACATTTCCCACAATTTTGGAAACCTTAAAGGTTGCAACAACATATTTAGAAAACAGAGATATGATAAGTGCCATACCAACCAACCAAGTAAATGCACTCCAAAATCCTATCACAGCCTTCTCTTCTTCGTTTTCATCATCCTATGATCAAGTCACATGCTTAATTATCATTGTATCCAAAACTTACTATTATGTCAAAACACAAGAGTTTTTAAGTAGGCCAACTTATTCTATAAAATATAAAGTGTGAAAGCTTGTTTTACATCCTCAATAAGTCAAAATTAATGTCATATATTGAACAGACATGTGGCAGGTCCGCATACCGCCATAAATCATGCCGTCACAATGTATAATATGACTGTCTCATGAAAACCGTCGTAACACCCGCCATTTAATATACTATACAAATAATGGTAATTAAAATCACTGTAATTTGTTTATATTTAAAAGCATTCCAATGCAAAAAACAACACCTAAAAACCTCATTATTTTCACTATACTGAAATATAATATGACGTTTTGAACTCTGTTAATTTGAATGCAAAATTATTTCAAGTATTTTACAACCTCATAATTTATTAAAACTGCTTTTCATAAAATAAAATAAAAACAGTAAAAAGTGATAAGTGAAACATATACTTTTATAAAATCTCAATTCAATATAAGGGAGAAACTAAACTTAGGATTTTATTGCCAAACTTGTGATTTTATTGCTATATTTAACACTTGAGTGATAATTGAGCTAAATACGGAGTGCACCCACTGACATTAATGGCTAGAACCCCTCAAAGCCAACAAAATTACAATGCATTGCCCCCATAAAGTCCACGTTAGTGGTGCCAAAACTACTTAACCTCTAATCTATAGAACCTTCTTCCATATAATGCCCATTATTTCTTGACTATGCTAATGAAACCTTTGCTTTCATTTCCACCTAATAATCAACCTTTCAAAATGTTCACGCACATTCTTTTCCATGCCTTATGTGGCTTCCACGGTGCAACCCTCTCCCTCGTTGGGAATATTTGCAGAAACAAATCTTACTGCAAATATAATAGTTAACCGTAAAGTAGAAGCATATCCAAATTTATAGTTTAGCAACTTGCCATGTCTCGTTTTTGAACTGATAATGCAAAATGGCAATATAGTCAAACACCATCCAAGTTGGCAATGTAGCCTTTTAAATCTAAACATTTTTCAATGCTTAAAACTATAATTTTTTTTCCTATTGAAATTTCATCCACATGAACAAACATATATATAAATATTATTCTTAACAAATAAATACCACCATAAATAGACTTCATATTGTTAAGAATAAAAACATATTCAAATAAAAATTTACCTCCCTGGTGTATAAAATTTGCTCGAGTATCTTTAAACTACAAGGCATACGAAGGCTAGTCCAGTATTAAAGCTTCACTAAGCAATGTTTAGACCTTTTATTATAAACAAAATTACAATATTTCACCTTCTATATTGAAATCCAACTTTGATTTGTTTTAGTTCAATATTGGAAGGGATGAGGCACTCTCTGATTAGTTGCAGCCTTTGCCAAGAACTTGGCTTCGAACATTTAGCATAGACCCTCTCCAAAGCCTTAACTTGCTCAAGTCTATACCCGTAACCAACCTATTTTGATCGATGCTCTCTCAAAAAATGAACAAAGCAGGTGGAACATTCGCTAGGAACCATTGTTCAAGGGCATATTATAATCAACATTTAGAAGATACTTAGAAAATTAGGAGAAAGAGGAATTGCACATATAACTATATGCTTCTAAAGTACCTACATAAGCGTTGATGCCTTGGCACACAAAACCCCACCTCCAAATGTTGGGAACACGAATCATTTAAATTGGACCCCAAAAATTAGTTTGGAGAAGAGTTTATCACTACAGTCACATCTTCCATGCCATCAGTACCCATCAATGACCAATTATCATCAACAAACCCATTCATAAATCATTAAATCCATTGAAAAATTAGGTTAAATAAAAAACTTAGAGTATAAAAAGCATGAATTTCAGCAAGAATATGAATGTGTGTGTAAGACCCAAGAAATTTAAATAATTAAATAAATAATTATTTAATAAATGCGGGTGGTAGGAACCTTTATAACATTAAATGTAAATTATTATGACGTGGAATAGTACTAGCTCAAGTGGTTGAGGGTACTTGTTTATGTGAGAGTTCTTAGGTTCAAGTTGTTTTCGTGTGTTTTCTATCATATATAATGTAAATTCTCGTAAGTTTCTAGAGTTTCGCCCAGAAACCACCTGGCGGGCATGGGTATGCTGTCAGGCAACGCAACAATTTGAACCCAATTTTTGGGTTCTATCACGAACTGCCTGGCGACGAGACGCAACCGCCAGGCGACGCTGTGTTTCTGTGAATTTTATGATATGCTGAACTTATAGTTAGATTCCTATGTTTGTGTGATTGCATAATACTATGATATTCCAATTGTTTGGGGTGCTTGTGATTATAATTGGAATGTGGACATGAAGGGTTCATATTAAGATCAAAGGATTATTCTGAATCATGGATTTAAGGATGATTAAGATGTGATTGGAAGTTGTATGATGCGTAAAGGATAATATTATTGGGAATGGGTTTGACAAATCATGTATGAATTATTGTGTTCTGTTGCAATTGGAAGCTGGATCAAATTCTGAGAATTTGATGTTCTTCGCAGGTACAAAAACCTGAGATATTACCAGGTGCTGGTGTACCGCCTGGCAGCACCCTACTTGCCGCCAGGCGACAACTGGTTCAGAGGCACATGTATGCCATTAAATGGTTAGGTGTGAGAGAGGTTATTGGAGCTAATTGGACTAGAGAAATTAGTCAACAAAATTGGAAGAGTTAGTGCACAAAAATTCATTGTGATATAGTCAATTGGAGAAAATAGGATAGTGTGCTATGTTGAAAGTGGCTTTGTAATGAGTATGGATTCTGTCTTGGGTGGTTCATTTGTTAGAAATAAGAATAAAAGATGTAGAGTACTGATTGGGTTGGGATGTTAGACAATCATATCTTAATAGGGTTGATGTATAAATCATAAATTGTGTAGCATTGATTGGGAGGTATGTGAGAAGAATATGTGGTACTGTTGCAAGGGGATATAAGCAGATTGTATACTCTAAAAATATTGGATTGTGCGTCACTTTTATAAGTTAGATTAGGCCATTGGATATTGATAGAAAAACTAGAAGAATTTTATGTCTTGAATAGAGGGATTTGGGAGTGTAATTTATAGGTAATGAAATCATGGATGGAGTGACAAGGTGCCAAGAATTAGACCCTAATGGATGAGAATACATTAATACCTTTGGAGGTATTAGAAGATTGTAGGATAATCTGGTTTGGGTGCTAAAACAATAGCTGATGCGCTATTGGTATAGCGCCTGGCGGCACGAGTGTGGCCAAATTGGGACTAAATTGAACAAAAAATAACAAATATAGAGACCAAATTGAATATAGAACATTGACTTTACACGTGACACGCTACTGGGTTGACACATGGAAATTTAAAAAAAATTCAAAAAATTCAAAAAAACCATGAAGTGACACGTGGCAGTCACTGTTCATGGCCGTTAATGATTCAAACGGTGTTAGCAAAACAAGACTCAATTGAATAAAATTGACGAAAATTAGGACCTATTTGAACACAACCAAAATTAGGACTTATTTGACAAAACTTGAAGAAAATTGGGATAAAAAAAATATTTTAACCGAATAATAATCTAACTTTTATAATTTGAAAGTATTTATGAAATAATACTTGAAAGTGTTTAAAAAACTACAAGATCCTACATAACATGATAAATTTTGTATTTAAGGAATCCTATCGAAAACAAACATAATATTTCAATACACCAAAATCAAAATAATATATCTTAATAGATAGGTTTATGTAAGTAAAAATTAATTATTTAACTAAAAATGAGTAAAATATAATAACTTTTATATTTTATGTAACTAAAATTAAATTGGAAACTAAATATAAAAATATGACTTAAATTTATATTTTCACTTTTTTTTTCTTAAAAATATAATATATTTATAATTTTATTTCTAAATATAACATATTTATATATTTATAGTGTGTTATTAATTTCATATAAATAAAAAATAATTTTATTATATTTACTTTGTAAATAAATTTGAATTCTCGGTGATAGTTGTAATTCTTTTATAAACAGCTTTTTTAAAAATATATTACTATTAAATTCATTTATTTGATGTTAGAGTATACTGATATTTATATTGTTCTATAATTATTCTATATATGTCATTCCTTTAATAACTTAATCAATTGTTCACAACATCAACAACTTTTATCAGTAAATTAAATATACACTAAACAATGTATTAACCAAAATCAATTTATGAAAGAATATTATTATTTTCAAATATCAATTTCTTTGAAAACAAAAAGTACCATTAAAATTTAATTATATTAAACTTAAAAAACAAAAATTCTATTTCAAATTCAGGTCTACCAAACTGAATTCTAAATTGATCGAAAAAAACTAAATAGCTAAATTCGGGTAGTGAATAACCCATTGTAATTAAGATGGTGGTTTAGTAGGTATATAATCTTTTTTTTGGATAATATTGTTAAAACAAAAATATTCAGTTTACGATAAAGCGTATGTTTCCGTGCTGCTGTGGGTAATACTGAATCTCCATGAGAATCAAGTGTCAGTTCCGCGGTTACAGCAATAGAAAAATAAAAGAAGAGTTCAAAGCAAATATGTGAATAATTAACTGTTATGGGATCAGTTTATTCAAAACTTAAACTTAAACTAATGAATAATATAGTTCAGTTTTCCTATTATTGTTCAGTTATTTCAAGTTTAATACTTTTTCAATTAACTATGAGTACAGTGAAGTTATTTTTACCTAGTCCGAAGGATATATGTATTATCTTTTTGATGTGAAGAAGATAGGAGGTTACGGTTGTAGCTTTCTTGGGTTGGCGCAGCTGAATTTTTGAGTCTGAGTTGCGTAGTAGGTGGCTAGGAAATGGGTGTTGATATCCTACCATCTTGGTAAGAATGGGTGTTGTCATCGACGCAAGAAGCCAGGCGACAACAAGGTGATCTTGTTGTTGATTACTACGAAAATATTGCGAGAGGCGATTGTTGAAATCTGCATTACTGATGAACCAATTTTTGTACATTTGTTGTCATATCTTAGTTTAGATAGTGAAATTGAGTTTTTCGAGTAGTTTGATAGTTTCTAAAGACATCTTATGCATACATAAATCCATTGAAATATGTTCCATTCATAAATTTTGCATAAATAACAATTTTATCTCATACAGGCATTTCACCAAATTCTTGGTGAAAATTAGAATTTCATTGAGGTATTTTTTCAAATAGTTTCATATTATGCATTTCTGCACTGTTATAGGTAAGACCCAGACCACACATTTCATTCGTACATTCATATTGTTTTGCATCTAAACCATTCACATTACATCATTTGAGCATTGAATTCATCATTCTTAAAACTGAACCTGTTACAACATTGCACATCTGTTTGCATCATGTTTTGTTTCTTTTCTAGAGTTTATTGCATTGTGTTAGAGTAAATATTGTCTTTTATGTTTCTCCCATCATGTGCTTTAGTTTTCATGGATAACATAACACAATTTAACTCGAAAGTTGGGGTTTACTTGGATTAAAGGGAGACTTTGGGATTGTGTAACTTCTACGCGACTAAAGATGTTAACAATAATCTAATCTTTCTATTATTACGGTCGTTCAATGTTCACATTTTCAAAAATAGTCATCGTTTCGACCTCATACCTAACGTCCACTACTTACAGCATTCATCCTTTTTCATTTGTTATATTTATGCAATACAATTTCAGGGGTCTTACATATTGAGTGTTGGAGCCTTATCGAAACGGTGAATCTGAACTTTAACGCTTCTGTTGTTGCACTCACCATTTCGAGGAAACCAAACAGCGACATGGCAAGTGAACCTACCAGTCCAGTTTCTGAACCTGAGCGAGGCTCATTTTTTCCACTCCAAGATGGTACAACACTTTGTCGGCGAGCAATTTTTTTTATAATATTAAATCGATTATAAGTTAACTTCTATAAAATATGTTTGATGGATCTACATTGGTTTTGAAAACAGATGTAATATACCCTAAAATCAGTGTCTTTGTCTGATTCATATTTGACAAGAATATATTAAACATAAGAAAAAAAATGAAGATGATCTTTTTTCTGAAAATTGAAAGGGGATAGAGAAACCTACATGCAGTGATGTCATCCACTTGTAGTCTGGGAATAAATGCTATAGCCTTCCATTTGTTCTATCAAATCAATTTCGGTGCTATCCAATCTTCTAATGGTGAAATAAATTTAAAGGACAATTGAACTAAACTTACTATATATGTAAAATATGTAAAATTTACTTTTAACAAAATGTTGTTTAATTGTCCATCAACAACTTTGATTCATTCAAATGTTTAAACTTTTAGAGAAGCTTATATCACCAGCATGTACTCTATATACTCTATGACTTGATTCATTCTCCGTAAAATTCTTATTTTCTACGTTTACCCTATTTTGCTTATGGTGCCTATAGTAAAACATCTAGTGCCGGTCCCTGTGTCTCTATAGTCGCACGTCTTTAAATAGATGCTTCCTACATTGTTTGTTCAACCAAACTAAAGATAAGCTTTGTAAACCCTAGCAAAAAAATGAAGTCTACGACCTTGTTCTCTCTCTTTCTACTTTGTGGCTTCACCTCATACCTTCCTTCAGGCACCGCTTATCTGGTGGACACTGATGGTAATCTTATTGAAAATGGTGGCTCATACTTTATAACAACTGGAAATGGTGGTGGAGTAGAATTTGCTGCAACCGGAAACGAAACTTGCCCTTTGAGTGTTGTCCAAAATATCAGTCCTTTCTCTTCCGGCCTACCGGTAAAACTTTCAACCCTAAGATTTATCCCTTATATAGCAGAAGGCCTTAATTTGGACATTGGGTTCCCTTTTATATCCCCGTGTGCTCCCACTCCTTCTTGGTGGGAAGTTGTGAAGGGTGTGAAAGGGGGGCTCTCTGTTAAACTTTCTGGCTACGACAACACAGTACCTGGTGGGTTTAGAATTAGAAGCGTTCGGAATGACATTGTTCGGGGCTACAACCTCTTGTTCTGTCCTGAGGATACTTCTTGTGGCTATGTTGGAGTTGATCTTGATTCTAAAAAAAACAGGAGTTTGGTGGTGACTCAAGATAAGAAGGCTGCCATGTCGATTCAGTTTCAGAGAGTTAACTTATCACCTGCAACTGCAACTGTGTGAACTA